>NC_133379.1:29985423-30050423 GCF_049309525.1 Garra rufa
ATCCATCCATCTATCCATCTATCCATCTTTTCATCAGTCAACTTTAAACCCAAAACAAGCAAAAGTCTGATCAAAGTCTAAACCTGAATTTGTTCTTTATGGGGTATGGAGTGTAAACAATACAGTATTTTTAACATGTATTTTAATATATGCATTTTATATATATCACGTGATTCAGTGTCACGTGATCCTTCAGAAATCATTCTAATATGCTGATTTAGTTATTCACTTTTACCATGTTAAAAACAATTGTGCTGCTAAATGTTTTTGTGAAAAGCGTAATACTTTTTTTTCAGTATTCTTTTATAAATAGAAAGTTTATTTGAAATAAAAATAATTTGTTACATCATGTTATTTTTAAACGTTTAACGTACCCTTGCTCAATAAAACTATTAATTTCTTTTAAACAAAATCTTGCTGTCGGCAAACCTTTGAAAAGAAGTAAACAGACACAAAAAATAAAACCTTTTATAACCGTAGCCTAGCAGATAAAGATTGTATAAGCCATTTTTTTCAGTAACAGGTATGTCTTTTTTGTGACAGCTTGACTAATTCTCAACTGAGTCATCTGCGTCATTTTGTCCATTCTTGAAGAAAATCGTTTGCCTCCTCAGACTGACGAAACATAGAGTAATACTTAAATGTAAGAGCTGGATGTATTGTTTCGAAGGTGAGAAAGAACTTATTAAGCGGTAGGCAGAATGTGAAACAGAGTTTAGTAGTTTACAGCGTGATGCCGCCAAAGGTGTAAATAATTAATGTGATCCTGATAGAAACGCACACACAGACTTTGTCTGCTTCAAACATAGCTTCCACACGCATCTATAAACGACTTGCACTGAGATTTCAGTGCTTTTCATTTCAAAATCATACAATGCAATTAAATTTTAATCTTATTTTATACTGAATTATTTTTAAGATGCACATCCTCACATTTATCAAAAATGATTAATCTTTAATGCTCAGATGATTTAACTCCCTAAAAAAGACTTATCATGCAAACGTGCTTCCCTTTCCCTGTTTCCCTCTCCCTCCAGCTCAGTCTGGAGATCTGTAAGCATATTGTTTTTGACATAAGAACTTTCTCTTTGAGGGAACAGCGGAAAGAAACAGGAAAGAGGAAGTTCTGCAGTTCGGCTGTGTGTACAGTGTAACTCTTAATGGAGACTAGACAGAATCCGAACTGCTCAGTTTGAGATTGCAGCCATCCTCACACTTGTTGCACAGCAGCAGAGGCATCCCGTTTTCCCGTGGGTCACAAGAGTGGAATCACAGGAGAGTCTCTGTTGTTATGACAGCAGGCAGATTGCTTTTATTAATTATGCCTTCACTGACTGCTCACTAATGCAGACTGATTGTTGTGGCCAAAACAAAAGGCTCATTAAGCAGGTGGTTTTTTGATAAACTTTTCGCAATTTGGCCCAAGCCTGTGATTCACCATTGTATTTAATGTCTGTGTGCACTTCTACCTTTTTTTGTGTGTATGACAAAATGAGGCAGAAGACCCTGGTCCATTATCGTCCATTTTACCGAGCCGCCAGTCATTAGCACTGACTATTGTTGATTTCCTTTCCGCAGACACGCTAAGAGAGAGAGAGAGAGAGAGAGTGCTTTTTAACTTCAGAAGAAGGTTATTTTAAGAAATCATCAACTTTCTGTCTATGCTTCACTGACTCTAACATATTAGTTCAATCAAAAATTAAAATACTGTTATTGTTTACTCACCCTCATGTCCTTCAAAACTAGTATGCATTAGAGATTATGAGAACTACTGGCTATTTTTTTAAGTGCAGTTGCAATAGATAGAAACTGAAGCTTTTTTCTAATCTTCGAATCCATATGACCACATTATTAAGTCAGTGTAACTTCAGAACCAGATTAGTTTGATTCATGAACAAATCATTCAGACCTGTTTTGTGAACTGGATTAACTAATTCATTAAAAAGATGAATGAATCATTTATACCTGATTAACAAATGCATGACTCAAAAGAATGATTCAGTCTCACTGATAGTTCACCCAGAAATGAAAATTATGTCATTAATTACTCCCACTCATGTCGTTCCAAACCTGTAAGACCTTTGTTTATCTTCAGAACACAAATTAAGATATTTTTGATGATATTTTTGACCCTGCATAGACAGCAACGTAACTGACATGTTCAAGGCCCAGAAAGGTAGTAAGGACATCATTAAAATAGTCCATGCAACATCTGTGGTTCAAAAGTTTGGGAACCCTTGGTTCTTAATACTGTGTGTGGTTACCTGGATGATCTACGACAGTTTGTTTTTCTCTCATTTTTTTCTCAGTTTGTTCTGAACTAAGCACTGTTCTTTAGAAAAATTCTCTAGGTTCTGCATATTCTTCCGTTTTCCAGCATCTTTTGCATATTCGAACCCTTTCCAGCAGTGACTGTGTGATTTTGAGATCCATCTTTTTGAACTTTTGAACAGTATGAAGATGTCCAATTTTTTCTTATTTTGTTGAAATATAATTTTTTTCCCCATTTAATACTGCCCTTCTGAAGCAACAGAAGAAACTTGCATGTTTCCCGGAAGACAAATTAAGTACAATTCACCTTGATCTTCAAATCTGTGGTTCAACTGCAATTTTATGAATTCCGGCAAAGAGACACAGAAGAGAAGTGCACAAAAAGTATTCTCGGAGCTTCATAACTTTAAGGTGATCCACTAATGTCACATGGACTATTTCATCGATGCCCTTACTAGGACTGCCCTCGACTAAAGATTTTTATGGCTTTAATTGCCTACATAGCCTAATAAGCGTAAAGCGCACCGGCAGATGTAATAATTATGAGTGTGTCATGAAAAACAGCAAGGAGACTGCATTAAAGGTTGTATCAGCGATTTCAAGCCTGAAACATAAAGTGTCAAATTCAGCTGACCTTTCTTCACGATCCGCTCGCTGCCTGCCCCATAAATCGACTGTAAAAAAAAACTCGTCTCTCTGGTCAGCCTAGGGTCCGAGATATGCCAAAAAAAACAATCGGTGCTATCAACTATTCCACAGAAAAACAAACAGTGTTCCAACCAATCACCGTCAGGGGGTTGGTGTTGTGGACTTTCCTACTGGTGCAGGGATGTGAGGGAGGCGGAGCGAAAGTCCACAACACCAAACCCCTGATGCTGATTGGTTGGAACACTGTTTGTGACCCTAGGCTGACCAGAGAGACGAGTTTTTTTTACAGTCGATTTATGGGGCAGGAAGCGAGCGGATCGTGAAGAAAGGTCAGCTGAATTTGACACTTTATGTTTCAGGCTTGAAATCGCTGATACAACCTTTAATGTTTTAATAATTTATTGATAAACTAGAGCTTTCTTTGTTTTCGGCTTAAGAGATGTCAGTGACACAGACTTGTGATGCGCCTGTATGCATGTTTCATGAGGATTACATAATCTGTGAATATTTATTTTGTATTTGAATTGGTTCATTTAAAAGTAGACATTTCACTCTCTACAGATATATTTTTCATGTCTGTATGGCAAGTATACGTGGAGTTTCCAAGTTTTGCGCTCAAGTTCACAGAGACCAAGACGGCAGAAAGTGCATACTGTTTGCTTTAATTATTTTACAAAAGCACAACGTTTTGTTGTTATTCTGAGTGCACACAAGTAAACGTAGAGTCTTTACAGATTCGAAAAGATCTGTATGACCAAAAATGATGGAGTATTTTAAGAGCAAGTGACCGCAATGGCACCTCCATCTGAATGCAGTAAGCGTGCTACTAAACAGCTTCCACACTCCGCACTGACACTTCAACAGCGCATATTTTTCTAGGTTAACATTAGATTGAGCTGCCATGTAAAATTGCTAATACATACATATTTCAGATGAAAAGCCATTTTTGAGGTTGATGAATGATAGGTGAGCATTTGGATGTCCTGGACGTACTATATTACCACACAGACCAGCCGTTAACCATCTGTCCATCATGGACTGCGTGACTTCAGCACTTTGTGTTTTTTTTTCTGCAACTAATTAAATTTTGGATGACCAAGGCTCTTCTTGTTGACTGACGGTTGACTATTAGGGGGCAGCCCTAGTCTTTAATACCTTTCTTGGTTTTGAGCTGCGTTGCTGTCTATGCAGGGTCAGAAAGCTCTCGGATTTCATCAAAAATATTTAATATTTAATTTGTGTTACGAAGATGAACAAAGGTCTTACAGGTTTAAAATGACCTGAGGGTGAGTAATTAATGACAGAATTTTCAGTTTTGGCTGAGCTATCCCTTTAACAGTTGTCAAGAATTTAACTGAATACATGATTTCTAATACAAAGCTGTCATAATGTTTCGGAAAATTTTAAATATTTATAAAATATTCATGCTTGAAAGCCACCGGGTTGCACAAAAGAGCAACCAGTACAAAACAAGTTAGAAACCCATGTGGGTTTATACGGACATGAGGGTGAGTAGTTGTTGACAGATTTTCCATTTTTTTGGTGAACTATTCCATTAAAGCCATTTTGATCTGATAATCCTAAACACATATATTTGTTTACTGAACAGAAGGTGCTTTAATGCCACAACCTTCCCTCAAACAAGCTTCTGAAATCCAGGGCCAAACTGTTAACAGGCACAGGCTAAATTTCAGTCTTAAAATAGTTTACACTCATTTATTTCAGTCATCTGTGACAGACACCTTCAGCTCGCTACTTTAGGCCCCCATGTACCAGATGTTTCCAGTGCGTAAGGTCTTAATCAGATTGCTTCACATCCATCTGTCATCCTCCGCGTCTCCTCCTTTGGACCCTGATCGGCGCAAAGTTCATCTGGATGAATCGTGAGCTTGTGCTAAACAAATCAGCCTCTGGCAATCAGATACAGCAGTTGCTAACCAGACACAGGGTAATACTCATCAGTCATGAGTCTTTCTCAGAATGTGTGCTGGCTTAAAGGGACAGTGCAGCCAATAATAAAATCTATATATAAAATTATATTTGTTAAATAATTTTAACAAAATGCATGTTATTTTTATTTAGTACTGTCCTGAGTAAGATATTTTACATAAAAGATGTTTACATATAGTCCACAAGTTAAAATAAATAGCTGAAATTATTAGAATAACCCCTTTCAAAAGTTTGGGAATCCTTTGTTCTTAATACTGTGTGTGGTAACCTGGATGAACAGTTTTTTTTTGTTGTTGTTTTTTTGTTATGGTTGTTCATGAGTCCCTTGTTTGTTCTGAACAGTTAAACTGAGCACTGTTCTTCAGAAAATCCTCCAGGTCCTGCAGATTCTTCAGCTTTTAAGCATCTTTTGCATATTTGAACCCCAGCAGTGGCTGTATGATTTTGAGATCAATCTTTTCACACTGAGGACAATTGAGGGACTCAAACACAACTATTAAAAAACGTTCAAACATTCACTGATGCTCCAGAAGGCAGCATGATGCATTAAGAGCAGGGGATGAAAACTTTTGAACAGGATGGAGATGTCCAAATTGTTCTTATTTTGTTGAAATGTCTCTATATTTAATACTGCCTTTCGAAAGCAACAGAAGATACATGCATGTTTCCTGGAAGACAAATTAAGTACAATTTACCTTGATCTTCAAATTCAAAAAGTTTTCACCCCCGGCTCTTAATGCAAGGGACTTTTGAAGAACCATCACAAAACAAAAAAAATAGCTGTAGATCATCCAGGTAACCACAAACCAAGGGTTTAAACTTTTGAAAGGGGTTATTTGAGTCATTTCAGCTATTTTTTTTTTTGTCTTGTGGACTATATATAAACATCTTTTATGTAAAATATCTTACTCAGAACAGTACTAAATAAAAAATAACATGCATTTTGTATGATCTCTCTTATTTTGTTAACATTATTCACATTTTCACAGATTCTGCAAGTGGTTCCCAAACTTTCGCATACCACTGTAGATGAGTTTGTTTCGTCAACAGATTTGGAGAAATTTTACATTGCTTAGCATCACTTGCTCACCAATGGATCCTCTGCAGTGAATGGGTGCCATCAGAATAATCTACATGTGATCCACACAACTTCAGTCCATCAGTTAACATCTTGTGAAGTTATAAAGCTGTGTGTTTGTATGAAACAAATTCGTTATTAAAGGGACAGCTCATCTAAAAATGAACATTTTGTCATCATTTACTCACCCTCATGTCGTTCCAAACCTGTATGAGTTTCGTTCTTATGTTAAACATTAAAAAAAAGATATTTTGAAGAATGCTGGTAATCAAACATTTGATGGTCCCCATTGACTTTCATAGCATTTTTTCCCTACTATGGAAGTCAATGGGGACCAGCAACGGTTTGGTTTTTCAAAATTCTTCAAAATGTCTTCTTCTGTGTTTAACATAAGAATGAAACTTACAGGTTTCGAACAACATGAGAGTAAATAATGACAAAAATGTTTCATTTTTATATGAAATTTTGGGTATTTTAACTTTAAACTATTTGCCATAAACTACTCATAACTATGAGTCCATAAATCATAATAGTGAACAAGTCCTTCTCCTCTTGTCCTCTTACATCAAAATCCACCAACATATTTATTTAGAATTGTTTTGGATTGTTTTTGCTTGTACACAATGCTTGATTTGTGCATATTTCTCTCCTGATTCATACAAGATGACTATGGATAAACATCTAGACTCATATTTTAGCTAGAAGCAACCGTTAGAAGTCAAAAACATCTTGATGAATTTATTTATTGCAAACAAGCAGTTTTTAACTTCGCAATTGATCAACTGGAGTCATGTGGATTATTGTAAGGTTTTAACAGCTGTATGGACTCCCATTCTGATGGCACCCATTCACTTGCATTGGTGAGCAAGTGATGTAATGCTAAATATCTCCAAATCTGTTCTGACGACGAAACAAACTCATCTCCTTTATGAATGGCCTGAGGCTGAGTACATTTTCAGCAAATTTTCAACTGTTTCAGCTAAGAATGAAAGTCATGTGGCTTTAAAATGACATGAGTGTGAGTAAATAATAGCAGGATGTTCATTTTCAGCTCTACTGTTCTTTTAAAAAGACACAGTTTGAGATTACGCCTGCTTTGTGAGTTCCCTCATCAAGTGAAAATCCGTCAGGTCCCGGCCTCTTTTGTTTTGAGTAATCTTTGAAGTGCATTATGCTAATGCAAAAAGCAGGTACCCACATGAGGGAGCCGAGTCTCCGTTAGTGATACACGGCTCCTTAGGAGTCGTAATCTTAATGAGCAAGTCACCGATTTAATCCTCGGTTGTGCTCAGAAGAGCTTGACTAGCTGTGTTCTGCTTTTACAGACCTGCAGTGTAAGGCAACTGTCACGCGTTTTGGCATTTTCACAGTTTGTAGAGCCCAAGGTCCTATTCTGACTGTCTATAGATCTCTTTCTGTCTGTTTGTCTCTCTCTCTATTCCAACAAATCCAACGACACTTTCCTGGCTCTGGCTGGGTTTTTGTTGCCATCTCTAGGGGCCATTTAACAGAAAAGTGTGAATGTTTTTATGGCTGGCTGCATCGCGCGGATCTGTCTGTGTACTAAAGGGAGATAATGAAAAAGGTGAGTAACGTTTAATGGCGCAGTCCTCCCTGTCAATCACTAGCTCATTGTATTGAAAATGACAATGTGGGTGGACATCATGAACTATTCCCAGTTTGATCACTGTGATTTCCAGGACATAATTGCACAGGATGTCTTCATCCTTATGAAACAAGCTGTTTGATGTTCAATAGGACAGAAATATCACAAAAGAAAACTGTTTTCAGTTGCAGTTTTCTCACTTAGATTACATGGAGAGCAAATTGCTGAGGTCTTCTGCTATCCAGACATGCATTTCTCAATAATGCCTTAAACTGTATTCATATTTGGTATGTCAGAGATCGCATCAAATTCTTCAGAGATCAAATTGCTAACCACATGGTTTCTTAAATATGTTTATAATGTATAAAGAATGAATAAAATGTATTTGTATAAATATTATATTGAAAATATTTATACTCACCTATAGAGTACTGTTAAATCTGTAAACCTAAAAATATAAAACTATTAATAAAATAAAGTAATTTGTGATTTATCTCATGATTTAAATTATCCTATTTTTTTAATAATTTTATTTTATATGTGATCCTGGACCACAAAACCAGTAGCACGGGTATATTTGTAGCAATGGCCAAAAATACATTGTTTGGGTAAAAATTATCGATTTTTCTTTTATGCCAAAAATCATAAGGATATTTAGTAAAGATCATGTTCCATGAAGATATTTAGTAAATTTCCTACTGTAAATATATCAAAACTTATTTTTTTTAAATATGCATTGCGAAGAACTTCGTCTGGACAACTTTAAAAAGCGATATTTCTACTTCAACTCAATAAAATAAAATAATTTGTGATTTATTTCATGATTTAAATAATGATAAAACTCTAATTCATATTTTTTATAATTATAATTAATTTACTTTTTTCATTTTTTTTCATTTATAAATTATTTTATTTTATTTTACTTATTTTTATATGATTAAAATAATGTTAAAATTCAAATTTATATTTTTTCTAATTATAATTAATTTACTTTTATTAATATTTTTATTTTAATATTAATATTTTTTTTCATTTTATATTATCTTTAAACTATTTATTTTTATTTCTATTTTTTCCATCTATAATTTATTTATATATATATATAATGTAAATATATTTATTTGTATAAGTTTTTATTTTGAAAACATTTCCACTCACCTATAGAGTAATGTTAAATGTGAAATATAAAAATATAAAAAAATTGATTGATTAATTGATCTATTTATTTATTTGATCATTTAAATAATGTTAAAATTCTAATTTATACTTTTATAACTACAATAATTTACTTTTATTAATATTTTTATTTTATTATAAAAAAATTAATTTTATATTATTTATTAATTTCTTTATTATTTATTTATTTATTTTATATTTTTCCATCTATATATTTCTTTCTTTCTCTCTTTAAATATATATATATATATATATATATATATATATATATGTGTGTGTGTGTGTGTGTGTGTGTGTGTGTGTGTGTGTGTGTGTGTGTGTACGTATATACATAATGAATAAAATATATTTGTATTCATTATTATATTGAAAATATTACTACTCTTCTATAGAGTACTGCTAAATGTGTAAAGTATGAAGCTATCATTAAAAAATGTGAGTTATCTATTTAATATATTATTATTAATTTACTTTATTTTATATTTACATTTTTAAATAATTAAAAAAATAGATATATAATTTTTTATTTATTTATTTATTTTTTACTTTTTTTTGCTATTTTTCTCTGATCAACTTAGAGGTGATCTTTGGAAATGTATATATATTAAATAATATATATTTTTAATATGAACTTTGCATCATTTATGGCTTGAGATTAAATTTAATAATATATTTTTATATGTATTTTGCATCATTTATGGCTAGATGTTTTATTTAGTCTTCGGAAACATTTATTTATTTATTTAACCCTGTTTTTCTCTGAACATTTTCGCAAACCGTCTAGCACCCGCTTGTCTGGGTTTCTGCCGAGCCCAGTTTGAAAACCTCTGATCTAAGCAATACTTTTTTCCTGTTTTCTTATCATGAAGAAAAAATGTTTTCTCTCTAACATTTCTTCTTTTTTCTCTTTTCTCCGCAGATTCTCATGGAATGGACCTTTTTGCAGTAGCAGTGCATGAGTTTGGTCACGCCATAGGGCTCGCACACACCTCTGCCATTGAGTCCATCATGCGCCCCTACTACCAGGGTCCAGTGGGTGACCCGCTCAAGTACAACCTCCCGTATGAAGACAAGATTCGTGTCTGGCAACTTTATGGTAAGACCTTCCACCTCTTGGTCACATCTGGCTTCTTTCTTTCTTCCTGTACCTCCTTACCTCCATCAGTTAGCTAGAAACAGGCACTGTGGCAGATTGGCAGACAATGTGAGCTGAGAACTGCAATCAAACACGGACACCCTGCTATCACTGTTTGAATCACAGATGCCTTGGCATTGTAGGAGAAGCAGAAAAAGTGACAAGTAGCGACAACTCAAAGGCACAGTCTCTCTGCAAGACACACAGACAAATAGATGCTGTAATCTGTCAACAGTAAACACACAAGGATGACACTAAGAATGAGTTGTGCCTGCTGATAGAACCGGTACATGCGCTGTCTGCGTCATTTTATTGCTATATTTGCTAAAAGAACTACAATCAGATGCCGCAAATATGCCTGCAAATTCTTCAACATAAGAAAAAGTAATTTCTCATCTTGTGCATCTATGTGAGTGCTCGAATATGAATAAAGCAGCCACTGTTAACTTTATCATTTAATTTATATATTATTTAATGTATGTTTTGCATAATTTATGGTTTGATATTTTATTTGGTCTCTGAAAACTAACCTTTCAGACTGAAAGTTTTCTGCAGACTCTAGTTTGAAAACCTCTGATCTAAGGAATACTTTCTTCCTATGGTTTGTTATTATGAAGATACATTTGTAACATTTATTTTATATTATGTTTTATATTTTATAATTCAATTTCAGTTTTTTATTTTATTCATAATTTTAAAATATACAATATAATTTAGTTGATACTTCATTATTGTCATTTATTATAGTCCATTGTATTTTGATGAAAGTGTATTTATTAAAGTCAATAAAAATAGCCTTTTTAATTAACGAGTTTAAAATAAAACAAGTTTTGAAACATTATTATTATTATATTGTATTATTTTAATATATCTATTATATTATAGTAGCCTGGCAAGCCAGACCCACATAAATGTAGGGTCTGGGCACTCTCCATAGACAGGGCTCAACCGGAGGGGTGGGATAAACGGTTGTCTTTCAAACTCCTCTCCACGCAATAGGATAGCGCTACAACCAATCAGAGACTTAGTCGGTCAGGTGACGTAGTCAGAGCGACGAAGATTTTTAACAAAAATCAGTGCACTGTGCAGTCTGTCAGCCAAATAATAGACATAGATGGGCACTAAACCTTTAAAAGTAAACAAAAACATGCACAAACAAATCCAAATTACACCCTGCGGCTCGTGACGATACATTGATGTCCTAAGACACGAAACGATCGGTTTTTGCAAGAAAATGAACAGTATTTATATAATTTTCTTTTTACCTTTGATACAAACCCACGTCCATCTGTCATGAGCACGAGTTTAGCATATCTATGATTCGACTCGTCACATGTGAACGCGCTTTGATGTAGTATACGCAAACACCGAAAGGGGAAATATGTAAAAAAAAAAAAGTCCAGGATGAGTTTGCGCAAGCAAACGTAATCTTTTTCAGCTTTAAATGGGTTTGAACAACCATGACAAGCGCAAGTAATTACCATTTTGAATAGCCGCTATATCCACAATCTCTTGTGCTGTGTAAACAATGAGTGTCGTATACACGCCACAGATCGCTTCCGGTGTTTGCATATTCTACACCACAGCGCGTTCAGATGTAACGAGCTCCTGCTCAGGACACATGGACGTGGCTGTGTATCAAAAGTAAAAAAATATATAAATACTGTTCAGTTTTCCACACTTAATTCACGGAACCAGGAATTCATGTCTGACTGAACTTATGGTCGCAGGTCAGTCGTCATCATGTTAAGCCCGCCCACCGACTCGTGATTGGCCCGGTACATCTTGGATTTTTCGGAAATTTAAGTGAATTGAGAGTAACTAGACTGACCTTAGAAGCAAATGTAATTTGCTGCCGCTAGGGGCGCGTCTAGATTCTAGGCTAATATTATAGGCCATTGTACTATAATTTATTACTTTTATTTTAATGTATTCATTGGATTTAATGTTTTTATTTATTATATTGTATATTAATTAATATAATTATATATTATAATATATTCAAATTAGGGCTGTCAAATGATTAATCGTGATTAATCACATCCAAAATTTTTATATACATAATAAATTTACACAGTACTCACACATATATTATGTAAAAACAAACTTTTATTTTGGATGTGATTAATCATTTGACAGCCCTAATTCAAATACAATGAAAATTATATTCATTATATTCAGACATTATTAATATAATTATTATTCATTTATACATGTCAACCAACTAGCTGAATTAAGTTTGCCTTTATTTATTTATTTATTTATTTTCAGTTAACTAGTATTTTTTTCTGTGTTTTTGTAATTTTTATAAATTTATGTATTCATTCATTTATTTTTGAATTATTTTTCTTTTTTTATATGTAGTGTGTAGTTTTTAAAAACAGTTTGGAAATGAGAAATACTGCCTTCAAAAAAAAACTAGCTGAAATAACTTTGTCTTTATTTTATTTTATTTTTTTTTATTCAGTTAACTAGTATTTTTTCTGTTTTTGTATTTTTTTTATTTATGTATTTATTTATATATTAGTTATTTGTTTTAATATTTAGTGTGTAGTTTTTAAATATAGTTTGAAAACTAGCTGAAATAAGTTTGCCTTTATTTTATTCAGTTAACTAGTATTTTTGTGTTTAGTGTTTTTGTCATTTTTATTCATTGATGTATTTATTTATTTTAATTATTTATTTTTTATATTTCTTAGTGTGTAGTTTTTAAATATAGTTTGGAAATTAGAAATGCTGCCTTGAAAACTAGCTGAAAAAAGTTTTCCCTTTATTTTATTTTATTTTATTCAGTTAACTTGTATTCTGTGTTTTGTCATTTTTATTTATTTATTTATTTTATTATAATTTTTTATGTAGTATGTAGTTTTGAAAATATAGTTTGGAAATGAGAAATGCTGCCTTGAAAACTGAAATAAGTTTGCCTTTATTTAAAAAGAATTGCTGAAATAAGTTTGTCTTTATTTTATTTTATTTTATTCAGTTAACTAGTATTTTTTCTGTGTTTTTGTCATTTTTATTCATTGATGTATTTATTTATTTTAATGATTTATTTATTTATTTATATTTCTTAGCGTGTAGTTTTTAAATATAGTTTGGAAATTAGAAATGCTGCCTTGAAAACTAGCTGAAAAAAGTTTTCCTTTATTTTATTTTATTTTATTCAGTTAACTTGTATTCTGTGTTTTGTCATTTTTATTTATTTATTTATTTGATTATAATTTTTTATGTAGTTTTTAAAATATAGTTTGGAAATGAGAAACGCTGCCTTGAAATTTAAATAAGTTTGCCTTTATTTAAAAAAAAATAGCTGAAATAAGTTTGTCTTTATTTTATTTTATTCAGTTAACTAGTATTTTTTCTGTGTTTTTGTATTTATTATTTATTTATATATTATTTGTTTTAATATGTAGTGTGTAGCTTTTAAAATATAGTTTGGAAATGAGAAATGCTGCCTTTATTCTATTTTATTTTATTCAGTTAACAAGTATTTTTTCTGTGTTTTTGTCATTTTTATTTATTTATGTATTTATTTATTTATTTATTTTTTATATATGTAGTATGTCGTTTTTAAATATAGTTTGGAAATGCTGCCTTGAAAACTGAAATAAGTTTGCCTTTATTTAATTATTTTATTTTATTAATTTATAATGTTAACTAGTATTTTTTTCTGTGTTTTTGTAATTTATATATATTTATGTTTTATATATATATATATATATATATATATATATATATATATATATATATATATATATATATATGTAGTGTGTAGTTTTTAAATATAGTTTGGAAATGAGAAATACTGCCTTAAAAATAGCTGAAATAAGTTTGTCTTTATTTTATTTTATTTAGTTAACTAGTATTTTTCTGTGTTTTTGTATTTATTATTTATTATTTTTTTATTTATTTCAGTGTGTAGTTTTTAAATATAGTTTGGAAATTAGAAATGCCGCCTTATTTTATTTTATTCAGTTAACTTGTATTCTGTGTTTTTGTAATTTTTATTTATTTATTTATTTGAATATGTAGTGTGTAGTTTTCAAATATAGTTTGGAAATGAGAAAACTAAAATAAGTTTGCTTTTTTATTTTATTTTATTATTCTATTTTATTATTATTTTCAAAGTACTGACAATGCTTTAATGTTTTTAGTTTTAGTACAAAATAACCCTGGTGTCAACCTTTGAAAACATATTGCTGAAATAACATTATGACTGTAGTGTACTATTGTAATATAATGTTGTTAATTCCTTATTGCTATAGTTATTAGTTATTTAATTAGTTATTTAGTTATTTATTTTGTTTTAGTGAGTTGTTATGGAAAGAGTGCATTCATATTACTTGCACATTCTGAGTGGCACATCAAAGTGGTTCAATAGTTCTCTGCATTTCCTCCATCCCTCCCCACTCACACTACCTTGTTTTTAGCTGAAGTGCCCATTGTAATTTGCAGTGATTGGCACTGCATGCCCCCTCTGCAGGCTGCCCTTTTCTGTGATCCCACCAGGCAAATAACGGGCCCCAAATGAGGGGCGCAGAGAGCAGAAGTGATTTGGTTTGTATAGGGGCACTATTGATTTAATTACATGGCAGTGTTGAGCCAGGCTAGAAGCGCAGGGATTAATTGGTCGTCACCATGATTCGGACCCTGCTAATCAACATGCAGAATGCCGAACGGCGCTGCAAACACACATGGTGGGAAGCAAAGAGATAGGATGGAGGGATCAAGATGGGCTCAAAGACAAGCAAATACTGCCAGGAGCTCGGGAACTCAGAGCAGCAGGTGAACACAGGCCAAGTGTTTAATATATCCAAGTGTAGTTTCTGCAGTTTAATGAGTGTGCACATACCCCGAGTAAAATACCACTGCTTTTTGTCCAGTTAATTAATTCTGCTGAGATTGACTTTACTGTCTTTATTTTAATAATAGTATTTCGTAGTTAACTTTGCTTCTCAGATTGTTCTCCTGAGAAAATGATTCCAGTAATCTCAGGTGTCTTCTTGTGTGTTTTATCTCAATAATGCCTCAAGTTGTGCTGTGACATTTCAATATGAACTCAACTCAGTGGTCTCCAAAGACCAAATTATCTCTGCTGTGACATCCACACCAATTTTATAGCTCTGTTTTTTTTTTTTTACTGTGTATCAGCAGGTGATATATACATAAGAGTCGTATCTGTCTCCTTTTATAGGAGAAATATCTGATCTAAGTTAATAATTAAAGGACATATCATAGATTCATAGTTAACCCAGTTATTTAATTCTTACTGGTGCACTTATTATAAGATTTGTAAGAGCTAGCACTTTCAAAGTAGCAAACCAAGCATATAATAAGGACATTCGGGACTGGTTGCACATATAGCTAGCCAAACGTTTTCATATACTGTATAGACGCATGGTAAAAGTGCTAATGCTTTCAAACTAGCACCGATGCCTTGTGCTGATTCAAAACTGGATATAAAAATAGTGGCATAAAAAGTAAAAAGTGCATATTTTAGAAAAGCTGAAAAATGTTATGAGATAAATAAATGCTGTTTTATACACTAATCGACTTTCTTTTAATTTACTTTCTTTCATTTTTATATTTTTATTATTTAATTTTTACTTATTTAGTTTTCTATTATTTTATCATTAATATTATATCATTTTGCTTTAACCTTTTGCTTTCAACTTTCTTTTATTATAGATCAATTTATTTATTTTATTTTATTGTTATATTTATTTAGTTTTATTTATTTATTTTATAATTATTTTTTTATTTCTAAGCATTTTATTTTTATTTTATTGATCTTTTTATGTATTTATATTATAGCGTTTTGTTTTTTTTAAGCAGCTTATGCATAAATGTGCATTTTAATTTATATCAATGTATTTATTTATTTATTTATTTATTTAATAGGATTTTTTTGCATTTTATATTAATTTCTTTCTTTATTATATTTATTTATTTGTTATATTATTTTATATTTTTATTTATTTATTTTATATGATTTCATTTTTAGCATTTAATTTTTTATTTTATTGATCTTTTTATTTTTGAATATTATAGTGCTTTGTTTTATTTTTATTATATTTTCGATTACATTTACTTATATTTGATCATTTAATTTAATTTAATATTTTATCATTTTATTTAGTTTTCTATTATTTTATTTTTTATTTTTTCATTTTGCATTTATAAAACAACTTTCTTTTATTCTATATCAATTTATTTTATTTATTTAATATTTTTATTTATCTATTTTATATTATTTTATTTAGTATTTTTTTGCATTTTATTTGTCATGTTTATTTAATTGTTTAATTGTATTTATTTTATATTTGTATTTATTTATTTTACATTATATTATTTTACTTTTAGATTTTTTTATTTTATTGATCTTTTTATGTATGTATATTCTAGCGGTTTTCCTTTTTTCTATATCAATTTATTTATTTATTTTATTGATCTTTTTATTTTTGAATATTATAGTGCTTTGTTTTATTTTTATTATATTTTCGATTACATTTACTTATATTTGATCATTTAATTTAATTTAATATTTTATCATTTTATTTTGTTTTCTATTATTTTATTTTTTATTTTTTCATTTTGCATTTATAAAACAACTTTCTTTTATTCTATATCAATTTATTTTATTTATTTAATATTTTTATTTATCTATTTTATATTATTTTATTTAGTATTTTTTAGCATTTTATTTGTTATGTTTATTTAATTGTTTAATTGTATTTATTTTATATTTGTATTTATTTATTTTATATTATATTATTTTATTTTTAGATTTTTTTATTTTATTGATCTTTTTATGTATGTATATTCTAGCGGTTTTCCTTTTTTCTATATCAATTTATTTATTTTATTGTTATATTTATTTTATATTTGTATTTATTTATTTTATATTCTTTTGTATTCTTTAGCATTTTTAAGTAGCTTACGCATAAATGTGCAATTTAACATATCAATTTATTTTTTATTTATATTTAACTTATATTTATTTGATATTTCTTATTCTTATTTTGTATTTTTAGCATTTTATAACAATTTCTTTATTTATTATATTTATTTAATTGTTATTTATATTTGTAGCAATTTATTTTATTTTATTGATCTTTTTATTTATTTATATTATAACATTTTATTTTGTTTTGTTTCAGCAGCTTATGCATTAATGTGCATTTTATTTGATTTTATAATCATATTTTTATTTGTTTATTTATTTTATATTTATATTTATTTATTTATTTATTTTGTATTTTCTAGCATTTTATATCAATTTATTTATTTATTATATTTAATTGTTATATTTATTGTATATTTTTATTTATTTTCTTTTACATTTTTTGCATTAAAATTTGTATTTTATTGATCTTTTTTATTCATGTATATTACAGTGTTTTGTTTTTTGTTTCAGCAGCTTCTGCATAAATGTGCAGAATTGTGTCATTAGTTTTATTTTTACTTGTGCTTAGTCATAAATGCTCTCTGTCTTATGTGGCAACGCAATAGTTTTGCAAAACTCATTTTATTAAACTGCCTGTCTGAGTTATTATTTGAGTGTAATAACATTTGTCAAAAAGTAAAGAACACACTCAGTGTGTGTTCCTCCGGAAAATGTCGGTTTTCTGCTTTAACGCAAGCTGAACTGGCCTTGTGTTTTGTCAGGTGTTCGGGAGTCCGTATCGCACACGATGCAGCCAGATGACCCCTCGCAAACGGCCGAACCTCCCGTCCTACTTGACCTCCCCGAAAACAGATCCACGATACCGTGAGTCAACAAGCACGCAGCCACAAAACCCACACTCCTCTGGCCGGCGTGTCTTGAATATTTTGAATTGCGGAGGTAGCGGTCCATCACTTAAATGGAGAGTATGTATGGACTTCATAATGCGCCCGCAACTGCACTCAGCCCTCTTGAAGCAAATTCCAGAATGACACAAATTACAGACTCAATTCCTGACTCCTAGTAAGCAAGCATTTAGCGCATGCTCCCTCTCCATTTCCTCCCTCTCCATCTTCACAGCAGACACGTGAGACAGGTAGATTTACTTTGACAAAGGTCAGTAATATATTCCTCTCAGAGAGCTCAGCTAATAAGCTGTGAATGAAGATCTTTGTTAATAAAGTGTCAGGCGAGTACCAGCTCACAAAAGCAGCTCTGTCACCGTAATTGCTCCATCATTAGCATCCCAGCCACGTCAGAGTGCTAAGTCAGTCATTAGCCGAGGGGAGAACGCATTCAGAGATTCTGTTGCGAGCAGGTGATAACATCTTCATTGATTTGCCCAATCTTAAACCAAGCACATAATAAGGACATTCGGGACTGGTTGCGCATAGACACAGCTAGCCAAAATATTCATATACTGTACAGACTTATGGTAAAAGTGCTAATGCTGTCAAACTAGCACCGACGGCTTGTGCTGATTCAAAGCTGGATATTTAAGAAAGTAGTGCATATTTTAAAACGTTTTATTTTTATTTTTTATATATTTTTTATCATTTAATTATTTATTTTTTTCTATTATTTTTTTTATTTAATTTTACGTTTTTCATTTTTTGTTTTCTATAACTTTATTTTATTTTGTTATATTTTTATTTATTTGTTATATTTATTTTATTTTTTAAATATATTTATTTATATTTTTTATATTCATTTTTTATTCATTTATTTATTTAGTTTTCCTTTTTTTTTTTCCTTTTTTTTTGTTACATGGCAAATTTTGCCCACTAACTAGACCATGTAAACCAACTAAAACTTGACCCCAGGTATTTTCGAAATAATTGCCTCTAGATCATGTATTAATTCAAATATATGCAGCAGTGAAATTATTCTGCTATTCCTATTATTAACTATTCCACATCAAGGTGTGGTATATATTTATATATTTAAATCAATTTTTTTATTTTATTTTCGATTACATTAACTTTTATATATATATATATATATATATATATATATATATATATATATTAGAATTGTATATTTTATTTTATTTATTTTATATTAGTTTTTTGTTTTGTTTTGTTTTGTTACATGGCAACTTTTGCCCATTCCAGCCATAAGGTGTATTCAAGAAGTTACTTTCTATTTTATTTTTATATTTTTATCATTTAATTTATTTATTATTAATATTATTATTTATTTTATTTTATATTTATTTTGATCATTTTATTATTTATTTTATTTGTTTTATATAACTATATTTTATTTTTATATAATTTTATTTATTTATTATATATTATTATATATTTTTTTATATTTCTTTTATTTATTTATATTATTTTATTTTATTTTTTATTTTATTTTATATTATTTTTCATTTTGTTTAGTTACATGGCAACTTTTGCCCATTACAGCCAGAAGTTGTAGTTACTTTCAATTTTATTTTTAAATTTTTATAATTTAATTTTTATTTAGTTTTTTTTCTGTTTAGTTAATAGCATTTTATTATTTTATTTTTGCTTTTATTTAATTTATATAATTACATTTTATATCATTTTATTTATTTATTATAGATTTTTCTGATATGTTTTATATAATAATTGTATTTATTTATTTATTTATATTATTATTTATTTTATATTTTTATTATTATTTTGTTTGTTTGTTTGTTTGTTTTGTATGTTTCTTGTTTTGGTACGTTTGGCCATTCCAGTTA
Organism: Garra rufa; assembly: GCF_049309525.1. Lineage (NCBI taxonomy): Eukaryota > Metazoa > Chordata > Actinopteri > Cypriniformes > Cyprinidae > Garra > Garra rufa. The sequence continues at coordinate 30,004,950 of NC_133379.1, forward strand.
GAAGATGTAGTTAGAACATCTACCAGTAGGAGCTAAACTATGACTCCTCTGGTATTTTCGAAACAATTGCAAACATTTCGAAATGGTGAAATTATTACGCATTGCATTGAGGCTGAATGTCCACCTGCTTTTATTTTTTTATATATTTTAATTTTATATCATTTTGTTTATCTATTATATTTATTTTATATTTTTTATATATATATTTTATTTTATATCATTTATTTTGTATTTTTTAGCATTATAAGTTTTATTTTATTTATCTTTTTGTGTTGTTTTGTTTTGTTTTACAACATAGCAATTTTTGCCTGTTCCAGCAAGTCGATGTAGTTTAGACATCTTCCAGTAGGCTTACTAAACCACGTAAACCAGCTAAACCTTGACTCCTCCAGTATTTTCTCTGTATCATGTAATTATTCAAAATTATGCAGCGGTGAAATTATTCTGCATTGCATTAAGGCTGCATGACCACCTCGAGGTGTGCATAAACTTTAAATAATTCAGTGATCTGTCGTCAATTATTCCCTCCATAATCAATGATTTACTCATGTAGAGACACAAACACTTCTACTAGTGAAAGTCTTGTGCTCTACCTTCACATGCCTTGCAGAGCCATTCGTTTAAAGCTTATCCATTCCATTTATTTTCTCTTTGTACTTTCTCACAGACCTGCTCATGATGCCCCTGACAGATGCACTAGCCACTTTGATGCTGTAGCCCAGATTCGAGGAGAGGCCTTCTTTTTCAAAGGTAAGAACAGCCTGAAGTCCACAGTGAAATCAATAGCTATTAGCAACAGACCAGTTTGTATAAACTACAAAATATCTATAAAAATGTCTTGTTTTTTAATATCTTGCATCTTTAAAATAAAATGAATTTAATAGAAAAGCTTTTAAAGCTATTCGATATTATGACTAAAACAGATATTATTTTGTTTCGATATTAGAAGATTTTCTTTTATCATGATGAAAAATGTTGAAATTCTTGAACTTGGACTGCTGTGAAATTGTTTTGTTTTCCTGTTTAGTCATGAATGCGCTGTCTGCAGACAACCGCTGTCTGCTTTTTGATATATTATCATTTGTGTGCTGTATTTGCTTGGCTGCTTCTGCCAGCTGGGCACCCTCCTACCCACTGCCTCCGGGCATGCACACATTCCACGCTTTATTAACCATCACCCCTTATACATCATATGATAGCACATAATTACACCATAAGCTTACATGAACACAAATAATCAGACATTCTTACCTCTTGTCAGGGAAGTATTTTTGGCGTCTGACACGTGAGAAGCACCTGGTGTCTTTAAGGCCGGCTCAGATTCATCGCTTCTGGAGGGGTTTGCCTGCCAACCTGGATAGCGTGGATGCTGTATACGAAAGACCTGGAGACCACAAGATAGTGTTCTTTAAAGGTAAAACCTGGATTTAATCTTCTGTTAAGTTACAGTTTAATACAACCCTTCGATGTAACCTTTACTTTAATTATTACTAGTACATCTTGGCCGGTTTGTCAGAATTTCTCAACTTAATTAAAGGAGACCTATTATGCCCCTTTTTACAGGATGTAACTTAAATCTCAGGTGTCCCCAAAATGTGTCTGTAAAGTTTCAGCTCAAAATACCCTACAGATCATTTATGTTGTGAGTGGAAGCAGAAACACTTGTGTTTTTTTTTTTGTTTGTTTGTTTGTTTAGTGATAGTTGTTCATGAGTCCCTTGTTTGTCCTGAACAGTTAAACTGCCTTCTGTTCTTCTGAAAAATCCTTCAGGTCCTATAGATTATTTGGTTTTCCAGCATTTTTGTGTATTTGAACCCTTTCCAGAAATGACTACAGATCCATCTTTTTACAGTGAGGACAACTGAGGGACTTATATGCAGCTCCTAAAATCATTACTGTATTATTTTGAGATCCATCTTTTCACACTGAGGACAACTGAGGGACTCATATGCAACTATTACAGAAGGTTCAAACACTCACTGATGCGCCAGACAGAAAAACCATGCATTAAGAGTAACATTAAGAGATTTTTTTTTTAATTTTGAAGATCAGAGTTAATTTAACTTTTTTTTTGTCTTGTGGGAAACATGTAAGTATCTTCTGTAGTTTCTGAAGGGAACTAGAGAAGAATGAAAAAATCTTATACTTAGGCAAAAATAAGAAAAATGTACACATCTCCATTCTGTTCAAAAGTTTTCACCCCTGGCTGTTAATGCATGATTTTTCCTTCTGAAGCATCAGTGAGTGTTTGGACCTTCTGTAATAGTTGCATATGAGTCCCTCAGTTGTCCTCAGTGTGAAAAGATGGATCATAAAATCATACAGTAATTGTTGAAAAGGGTTCAAATACACAAAAATGCTGAAAACGAAAGAATTTGTGAGGCCTGAAGGATTTTTCTGAAGAAAAGCAGGCAGTTTAACTGTTCAGGATACTAAACAAACAAAAAAACACAGCTGTGGATCATTCAGGTATGAACACGGTATTAAGAATCAAGTGTATGTTAACTTTTGAACAGGGTCGTTTTTATAAATTCAGCTATTATTTTCTCTTGTGGACTATGTGTGAACATCTTTAATGTGAAATTTCTTAGTCAGGTCAGTCCTAAATACACAATAACATGCATTATATGTCGCTTTTAAGTATTAAAATTTGGCTCATTAAATGGATGAGTGCAACACCTTAGTCTTGTGGTGTCAAGTTTTGTGCAACACTTTTAGAAAATATCCATATCCTGTTTACACTGTGTTGTTGATTTTGGCACTTTGTAATCTGTGGCAATTCCACAGTTAAAGAGATCAAGAATGTCTATCAAAGGCTCTTTAAAATAATAGTGTGCAATATTTCAAAAAGACGCTTTGATAATGTAGGTAATTCCAGACATTTTAACCAAAACGCTCCCTAGAGCATAAACACTCACTCTTAGGAAAATTCTTAAAATGATTGGAATTTAGCACTCTTGAGTTATGTAAATGTCATTTTTAATAAGAGTTGGACTATAAAGCAGACAATGTCCTTCAGAGATATAATGCGAGAGTGTTTTGAAGTCGTACCTCAAACCCACTTTCAGCTCGAAAGAACACGTGTTGTATATTTAGAGCATTTAAATGTATTTCACAGCAGGTCTGTTTTTTCTAATCTGGTCTGCTGGTAATGAAAGCCTACAATTTTCCCACCTCACAACAAGTCCTTCTCACTTCTTTAGGTGGGAAATATTGGGTGTTCAAGGACAATAACGTTGAAGAGGGCTACCCACGGCCTGTCACTGACTTCGGACTTCCTGCGGAGGGAGTGGATGCAGTATTTGTTTGGCTGCACAATGAGAAAACCTACTTCTTCAAGGACAGCCGTTACTGGCGCTACGATGACCCTCTGCGGCGTATGGACCTCGGCTACCCAAAAGATACAGCGCTGTGGAAAGGGATCCCATCTCAACTAGATGATGCCATGCGGTGGTCTGACAGTAAGTATTGTGAATCGTATTATGTCTCTTGAATTTTAAGCAACTTTCCTGGATGTTGTCTTTCAAAGCCACAACATATGAATCGTTTTTCTTCCAGGAAGAAAAGACTGACATTAATTTCCGTGCTTGTCTAGGCTGGTTCATACCGGTTCGCTGTTGAACTTGGCGGAGGACGTAATGACACAAAACATTAAAAGACACAATGAAGTTGTAATTTAGAGCATGTCTGTTAGTTATAAAGGGATAGTTTACCCCAAAATGATTTTGTTTTTCATTAATTACTCACTCTTGTGTCATTTTAAACCCATAAGACAATTATCTTTGGAACACAAAGTAAGATACTTTTCATGAAATCCAAAAGCTTTATGACTCTGCATAGACTGCAATGCAATTGACATGCTCAAGGCCCAGAAAGGTAGTAAGGACATTGTTAAAGTAGTCCATGTGACATCAGTGGTTCAACCGTAATGATTTGAAGCTACGAGAATAATTATTGTGTCCAAAGAAAACATGAATAACAATTTTATTCAACAATTTCTTGAATAAGTCAGTTGCTTGCTGTCTATGTAGAGTCAGAAAGCTGTCAGATTTCATAAAAAATTTGGAACGTCTTGAGGGTGAGTAATTAATGACAGAATTTTCATTTTTGGGTGAACTATTCCTTTAAAACTGTTGATATGCTCTCTAAAGTTCATAAAATACACTTTTAGCAGATGTAAACATCTCAATTGTACTCTCTTTTTTGGAAAATGAACCAAAAATGTTGATGTCTCATTTTGTACATGCAGATGTCCACAAAAATGGTTTCTGAAATGAGAACCTCCTGCCACCTAAATAATTAATACTGTATGTAAATGCACCAAAATAGCAATAGCAAGTAGCATATCATGTTTTTTTCTAGGCTGTGACATACAAAAAAGCTGTTGGGTGCTTTCAAAAACTGAGCACCTTAGCATCTATTATTTAAGTATTATTTATACTATTATTTATAGTATTGACTTATATTTTGAATCAGCTTTTATTTGTATATTTTCAGTTTTCATTTTAGTTTCATTGCAATATAGTATTTTTGTTATGTGCTTATCTCTTTTTTTTTGTAAAAAAAAAAAATAGTTTTATTTTATTTTAGTTTTAGTAATTTTAGTCTTTTTTCAGTTTGTTGACGTGGCAACATTTTAATTTTAATTTTTTAGTCTATTTCAGATATATTTCAATTGACTATTTATATTATTAACAAAATACTTTTAATTTTCAGTTATAGTTAATAACGGCACTATTCAGCATACTCCTAGCATCCTGTTTCAATTTAAAACATTGGAAAGGAAACTAGGCTCAAGAAAATAAAAAACCTTAAAGGGATAGTTCACCCAAAAATGAAAATGCTGTCATTACTTACGCACCCTAATGTCATTCCAAACACATAAGACCTTTACTCATCTTCGGAATATAAATGAATAAATCTTTGTTGAAATCCAAGAGCTTTCTGACCCTGCATAGACAGCAACGTGACACGCAGTAACATCTAAAAAATGGCTTTTTAATGCTTTATACGTCATATAAAGGGACGGTGCGTAGTTTTCTGACCCTGATAGGCCTTGGAAGATATGATTTTATTTGGATGGAGAGGATGTTAGCTGGGCAGGTGTTTTGATTGTGTGGTTGTCATAGCAGCAGATTTGAGGTCTATGTGAGCGGAATGGAGAAAAGGGCATAATGTCCTGTCATGCCTAATGCACGGCATTGTGTCTAATGCACAGTGAGCTCCTCATGGTGTCCTCAAGGATGAAAAACAGACGTTTGAAATTCTGTGGTGGATCGAATTAAGCCTGTGTTAAATAAAAGCAATGCTTGCAAAGCACATAGCTAAGCACTTTTATGTGAAAACACACATACAGCTTCTTTTCTATACTTCTTTCCTTCTTTCCATGTTGTCTATTACATTAATACTGTCAAAATTGAGTTGATGCATGCAGTTTTTCAAAATGTTAACACTGTTAACCCATGTATTCGGTTTGACCAAGCCATTGTCAGCATGTTCCAATTATGCAAAATGATTGACAGGTAGAACGGCTATGTATGGTAGGGAAAAAACGCTGGGCACTTGCTTTTTCTATTGTCACATAAATGAGTATTAGTTGTCAGAATACATATTTCAGTGACATCTATTAAGACATGTTATGATTGCTATTTCAAAAAAATGAATTGCTTCCAGCACCTGTAATTAGCACTGAAGCATTTTGAACACTTTTTAAATGTCACCCATGAGTGAAACATACCATCATGTGTATGAATGTGAAGGCCATTTATTTTGCATAATGTTAACCTAGAAAGTCATGCAGATAAACAGTTTTGGTCATTGTGTAATATCTCTTTGTTTTTTCCTTTGCCTCCCATGTCATTTTTTATTTACAAATAGGACATATTTAAATTTAGTTTGTGCCGTTTTATCCACTCTGAGAAATTTGCAGTTTTGCACATTGCTAATTCAAACACAAGCATATATTTAGGCTCCACTTGACATACCAGATCTTTTTCCCTGCGGTTTCTCTGTAGGGCCAGAGAAGGTATCTCATCAGGTGTTGTCCTCTGAGGTTTTGCCAACCCCACAGGAAGAGCTCTGAACAAGGAGTGAGAGCAGGCCACACTCTAAACTGACAGTCCCTGGCCTCCACAGGAGGGAAGAAGTGTATCAGCCTGAGGAGGTGCTGGCAACAGTATCCTCTTCAAACAGACAGCACTGAGGGCCAATATCACCTGCAGAGTGAGACAGAGAGATAGTAAAGCTCTTGTTCAAATGGAACAAATACAAGCATTAGACTGAACCAGAGGAATAGGCTTTCATCAAGTGTCAAAAGGTGTTCATTGGTGATTCTAGACTCTATCTAGAGGGGTTATTGTCTCTTGTTTCATCTCATCCTCTGTAAAATGTCATTTATTCAGCTGTCAGAGTAGCGTATTATAAAAAATAGATTTAGACAATCGAATTCTGTCATTATTTACTCACCCTCATGTCATTCCAAAACCCATAGGACTTTCTTTCTTCTGTGGAGCACAAAAGGAGAAATTTAGCAATATTTCCGTGCTACTCTCTTCCACAGAATTAAATTAGATGGTGACCAGAAATGCTCAAGATCACAAAAGTAAAAAAGACCATTGAAAGTAATCTGTATGAATCTTTCGCTTTTTCTAAAGCCATTTAATAGCTTTATGTGAGGAAAATATGTCAGAAAGCTCTTGGGTTTCATCAAAAATATGCCTGCTGTTCCTTAGAAAAATTCTTCAGATCCCACAAATTCTTTGGTTTTCAAGCATTTTTGTGTATTTGAACCCTTTCCAGCAATGACTTTATGATTTTGAGACCTATCTTTTCACACTGAGGACAACTGAGGGACTCATATGCAACTATTACAGAAGGTTCAAACGCTCACTGATGCTCCAGAAGGAAAAACCATGCATTAAGAGCGGGCAGTGAAAACTTTTGAACAGAATGGAGATTTTTCTTTTTTTTTTTTGCCTAAATATCATATTTTTTCATTTAGTACTGCCCTTTAGAGGCTTCATAAGATCTTACATGTTTCCCAGTAGACAAAATAAGGCAAATTTACCCTGATCTTCAAATTCAAAACGTTTTCAACCCCTTAATGCATGGTTTTTACTTCTGGAGCATCAATGAGCATTTAAACCCTCTGTATTAGTTGCATATGAGTCCCTCAGTTGTCCTCATTGTGAAAAGACGGATCTTAAAATCATACCGTAATTGTTGAAAAGGGTTCAAATACACAAAAATGCTGGAAAACCAAAGAATTTGTGAGACTTGAAGGATTTTTCTGAACAACACAGTATAAAGAATCAACTTTTGAACAGGGTCATTTTTATAAATTTGACTATTATGTAGACTTGTAGACTATATGTTAGAATCTTTTATGTGAAAGGTGCATGCATTTTGTATGGTCCCTTATATTTTGGTAAATGAATTAACATTTTGCAGATTCTGAAAGGGGGGTGTAAACTTTTGACCTCAACTGTATCTTTTATTTTGATTGTTTTAATTTTACATTTTTATTATTCCATTAATGGAAGTTCCGTCGGTTAATTCAATGTTTATGCCTTATGAGTTACAATTATTTTATTATATTGTATTGTATTATTTCTTTGTTTATCTTTTTATCAGCCAGTCCTTGACCAAAAGTGTCCACAGACTACAGTTTGAGAAGCACTGCTCAAAGCGCAACATGAAAAACATATATAACAGTATTACTGGGGGTCAAGCCCCCTAAGGCTCAAATTCTAAGGTCGCCCCAGGTGGTCTCAAAACAGGAAATAGAGTTGACAAAAGCCACAGAGGGAAAGTGAAACTATAATAATGTATATGCCAGGTGAAAGCAGGTCTGAAAAATCCATTCTACGCATCAACCTGTACTTTATTTCCTTGTATTCTCCACTCTTTCTTCCCAGGAGCGTCATATTTCTTCAAGGGAAAGGAGTACTGGCGCGTGGCGGGCAGCGATATGGAGGTTGAAGCGGGTTATCCGCGTCCCATCGGCAAAGACTGGCTGGTGTGTACGGAAATGCAGTCGGACTCCCCGGAGATGCAGAACAACTCGAACACGAGGCTTCACGGCCAGCACCACGCAGACCATGCAGAAAATGGCTACGAGGTGTGTTCCTGCACTTCGGACTCAGCCTCCCCGTTGGGGACGCGACTGAACCTCTCGCCCGCCTGGGTGTTAGCGCCGCTCTGGACGCTCACACTTGCTCTCTCCTCTGCTCCTCTCTGATAAGGGCAGAGCCACAGGCCTGTACTCCAAAAGACTCCAGGAGCAGAACATACAGCCGCCTGTGGGTAAAGAGAGCATTGAGAGGCTCTGGAAAAACCTTTTACCAGCAGCGGACTGATGGAAAGGTCTCAGCACGTCAGTCAAGAGAGGGATTGGATCACATTCACATTTTCCTTTTTATTTTATTTTTTTGGGTGATGCTTTTTGTTTGTATAATAGAAATTCTATTATTATTATTATTATTATTATTATTATTATTAGTGGTGCTTGCTATTGCTTATCTGAACAAAGGGTGAAAATTTGCTGTAGATTGACCATCAGGCTTTTCAAGATGTAGATTTGCAGAAATGTAGCATTACATCACTTGCTCACCATAGAATGGGTGCCATCAGAACGAGAGTCCAAACAGCTGATGAAAACTTTATAATCCACAATTATTCTACATGATTCCAGTCCAACAATTAACAGCTTGTGAAGTGAAAATCCATGTGTTTGTAGGTAAAAAAAAAAAACACTAAATTCTCATTCTGACGGCACCCATTCACTGCAGAGGACCCATTAGTGAGCAAGTTATGTAATGATAAATTTCTCCAAATCTGTTCTGATGAAGAACCAAGCTCATCTACATTTTGGATGGCCTGAGGATGAGTAATTTTTCAGCAAATTTTCAATTCCAGGGTGAGCTATTCCTTTAACCCCAAGTATTAAACTTCTGCGCTCTAATTTATCTCACACCGTTTGTGCTACAGACATGAATGATACCTCAAATCAAGCCGCTCGTTGAGGTGTGCTGTTAATTTATCAGACCTACGACTTCACCTGACAGACAATAAAACAACTGAAAAATCCTGCGGGAGGGTTATGAGCCATATTTAAGATCCAAAATATCATAGAGACTTGTAAAAAGTTGTGCATCTGCATAGCAACATTATAAAAATGTGTCTAAATGCATCAAGCTAGAGTGTTTTGCACATGCACAAGCAAGCATCATTAATATTTTTATTATGAAGGTAAAACTGTATTATTATTATTCAAAACATAAGAACATTCTTTATCAGATTTAAATATTTTCTGTTTCAGAATATGTTGAAATCAAGAGATTGCAGTAACCAGCTTTCTGAGGCATATCCAGAGCCTGTAATAGTAATGATCATGATGATAATGATAATAATGATAGCGATAGTAGTAGTTCGGGAAGAAATCTCACGAATAGGGCTTCCGGCTGGCTGCAGTTCATCATGGGATGCCTTGAGTCACAACCTTAAAACCTTCCCTCACTCCAAGTGCTTTAAGAATCCTGCCACTCATCTTTATTGGCACCTTTTCGGCTTGTTTCTTACTAAAAAGCTTAATCCTTTACTTATTCTATGAGTTCCTTATTGTAACCGTCTCCTTCTCGTCCTCTCTGATCCACATATTCCCAGTGTCTTAGCATCTTTTTCTTATTATTCTGCCTTGTTCGAAGCAATTATATTTACTCTCATTTTCAGTACTGACTGTTTTAGTAATAACCACCACAAAATCATCACTCTAAAGCAATGACAGTTACTTATAATTGCAATCGACTGTATTTTTGTAAGGAACACCACTGTTGTTTAGTTTATCAAGGTCATGCATGAAGCTGGATTCACAATGCCTGGATCACCATGGCTAGAAACATTTGGTTATACAATTATTTTAGTCTTGTTACAGTCGGTTTCCACAGTCAGAGAGAGTTATGAGAAATAATTTAACAGACTGGGAGGATGTTTGACTCATATCCCGGGCTGCTGAGAGTGCACTCTGATTATATGTGTAAAGAAATGCTTATATACTATATATAAATACATATACATATATATTTAAGGTAAAAACTTCTTTGGCAGTTGCAAAAACAATGTACATTCTGAGCTGTCTTTTATAAGGTGAAATATTTTTGTAGAAAAATAAAGAAGAATGAGCAAACTTGCGTGATGAGTGCCGTAATTTCATGTCACACTGAGTCTAAAAGCGAGCTCCACGCTGCTTTTCCCCCACAGACATGACAGTTCCTGTCACACTCACACGACGGCGGGAACCGCATTCGCACCGCTGTTTTGTGCACCACATTCATCCAGCGTTGCCACAATAACATCACTCCACCAATCAGGAATTGTATTAGCACCCAGAGCTCTGTTGGTGTGATATTCCTGTTTGTTTATGTACAGACATCCTACATGTATTCTGCTCTAACTTTGTTATTTTGTGCCTGTCTTACTGTAAATCAAAGACGGCGCATATATTTTTTTTTACAATGGGTATGGAAACTAACCGTCGCCTTGGTAACGAGCCCACTCGGCGCCTTGTACGGGAAAAGCTGTAGACGTTGTTGTTTGTTTGTGTGTGTGCGTGTGTGTGTAGGTGCCGATACAAAGATGTTTTAAAAAGTGCTGAAAGCAAAACCAATGACTATGATGTGCTAGTTACCTTCCGGTGGCGATAACAGATATACTTTGAGCGGTAAAATGTTTCATCAAAGGTTCCAGTGCTGCTAATTACTCGGCTGCCTGGAGACCGTCAGCACCCGTAGGTAAGCAGAGTGGTCATGTTCCAGTGACTGAAACTACATTTATTCAGCCCAGAGACTATGTGCTGCTGGAATCCTGTGAAGTACCGCCTGAAATTTCAATAGCTTTGGCTTTACCGCTTTTTTTGAAGGGAAAAACACGGTCAGGCTGATTCTACGCCCGTGCTTGAGTGGAATCAAGTGGGCGGATGTAAGTTAGTCCTATAGCAAATCTATATGGTTTAACTGGTTCATTATGCTAGACCAAAAAATGCATTCCTTTTCAACTTGTGAGTGTCAATTTTGAATCTTTTGAGTCTATATGTCCATCCGTCTATCGTCTGTATCAATCCATCTATCTATCCATCTATCTGTATCTATCCATCTATCCATCTATCTATCTATCTATCTATCTATCTATCTATCTATCTGTATCTATCTATCTATCTATCTATCTATCTATCTATCTATCTATCTATCTATCTATCTATCTATCGCTTTTAGGTAGAGAATCAATATGTTTTCTACATGTTTCTAACTTGCTTTCATATAGGGTGTTTTAGCTTATCATCTGTATCTATCATGTATCTATCTATCTATCCATCCGTCCGTCTGTCCGTCCATCCCTGTTCGTCCATCCATCTGTCCATCTGTTCGTCTATCCATCCATCTCTGTCTGTCCATCCATTAGTTCATCCATCTGTCCGTCTGTCTGTCTGTCTGTCTATCCAGCCATCCATCCGTCCCTCTATCTAGCTATCTGTCTGTCTGTTTGTCTGTTTATTATCCGTCTATCTTTCAGTCTGTCTGTCTGTCCATTTATCTCTGTCTGTCTTTCTGTCCATCTATCAGTCTGTCCAGCCATTCATCTGTCCATCCATCTGTCTTTTTGTCCGTTCGTCTACCTGTCCAGCCGTCCATCCTTCCCCATTCATCCATCCATCTGTTCATTAGTCTGTTTATATGTCCATTCATCCGTTCATCCATCTATCTGTCTGTCTGTCCGTCTGTTCATCCATCCATCCGTCTATCTGTCCATTCGTCTATCGTCTCTATCTATCTATCTATCTATCTATCTATCTATCTATCTATCTATCTATCATCTCTCTGTCTGTCTGTCCTCCTATCTGTTCATCCATCCATCCGTCTATCTATCCATCTATCAGTCCGTCCAGCCATCCATCCATCCATCCATCCATCATCTGTCTATCCGTCTGTCTGTCTGTCTGTCCGTCCATCCATCCCTCTATCTTTCTTTCTGTCTGTCCATCCAATCATCTATCGGTCTGTCTGTCTGTCCATCAATCAGTTTATCCATCCATTTGTCTGTCCAGCCGTCCGTCCATCCATGCAGCTATCTGTCAGTCTGTCTGTCAAAAAGGCTTTTTGATCTTTGTTTGCATTTCAATTCATCCATCCATCTGTCCGTCCAGCCATCCGTCTGTCCGTCCATCCAGCTATCTGTCTGTCTGTCTGTCTGTCTGTCTGTCTGTCTGTCTGTCTGTCTGTCCTTTTATCCATCTGTCTATCTTTCTGTCTGTCTGTCCATTAAGCCATCCATCCATCAATCAGTCCATCTATAAGTCTGTCCAGCCATTCATCTGTCCATCCATCTGTCCATCCATCCGTCTGTCTGTCCATCCGTTCATCTATCTGTCCAGCCGTCCGTCCCTCCCCATTCATCCATCCATCCATCCATTACTTTGTTCGTCCGTCCATTCATCCGTTCATCCATCCATCAGTCTGTCTGTCCGTTCGTCCATTAATCCGTTCATCCATCCATCCATCAGTCTGTCTGTCCGTTCGTCTGTTCATCCATCCATCTGTCTATCTCTCTGTCCGTTCATTCATCCACCCATCCGTCAGTCTGTCCATCCATCCGTCTGTTTGTCTATCCATTCATCTCTTCGTCCATCCATCTGTCTGTTCGTCCATCTATCTATCCATCCATCTATCTGTCTGTCTGTCTGTCTGTCAAAAAGGCTTTTTGATCTTTGTTTGCATTCAATTATCAGTGTTACTTCAATTCATTTGAATTCTGCTTCAGTTCAGTTTAAAAGGCATTTCTAATTCAGTACTAAATGGTGCACAACCCTGATGTCGAAGCATGTCTCATCATCATTTTACACAATAAAATATAAATCTCTCTGCCAAGGGAGCACCAGCCCCCTCTTACTCATTCCTCCAGTGGTTGTAGCCATAGACTCCGGGTGTTTTGAACACATTGTATGACAATTATGAGCAGCAAGAGTGTCGCTCGTTCCTCAGTGATGCTGTAGGGTTTTGGACTGAGCCACAGCAGGGGAATTCACCAGATGGTTCAGGCAGAACCAATCCATTCCCTCCTGGGCCGTTGCAATTCACAAAGCCACTGCATACGGCAAGCCAAGTGCATACAGAGCTCTGGGTCTGCGCTGATATTGATAGTGGTGATAGACAGTTTCAGCAGACGGTCATGAAGAGTCACCCACCTGCATGTCTCAGTCCCCAACTGACAGTTTCCGATAACCTTTTGGCTCTTACACGTATGAGGAGTAGTTCAGCTCAGTGGCTGTATGAGTGATGGTTTGTTTGTCATGAGTTAAGCTCCTCCACAGTTCCATTTGATAAGCTGACAGGTGACTCATGTGAACACTGTGGATTTACTGCAGGTCTTTCAAGTTGGAGCAGGAGCACTTTGATCTCCACCGTACATCTGTGACATTACTTTCCTACAGCTCTGCCTGCTGGCCTCATTGACACAGGAGATATTTGGCTTCTATAACATCAATTTATCTCCAAATCTAATTTCCAACTCGTTCAGCTGAAGCCCAGAGTGACTGATCATGAAAGACCTTTGAGCACAAACAATTTGACTGGACTGGATTCCTAAATGTGACCCTGGAGCACAAAACCAGTCTTAAGTCGCTGGGGTATATTTGTAGCAATAGCCAAAAATACATTGTATGGGTCAAAATTATTGATTTTTCTTTTATGCCAAAAATCATTAGGAAATTAAGTAAAGATCATGTTTCATGAAGATTTTTTGTAAAATTCCTACTATAAATATATCAAAATGTAATTTTTGATTAGTAATATGCATTGTTAAGAACTTAATTTGGAGAACTTTAAAGGCGATTTTCTCAATATTTAGATTTTTTTGCACCCTCAGATTCGAGATTTCAAATAGATGTATCTCGGCCAAATATTGTCCTATCCTAACAAACCATATATCAATAGAAAGCTTATTTATTGAGCTTTCATATGATGTACACATTTCAGTTTTGTAAAAATTTACCTTATGACTGGTTTTGTGGTCCGGGGTCACAAATGTGAACAACCAGGGCTGTTGTTGAGATCAGGAGCAATGAGAGTTAAAAGAACCGGCATAAAAGCAATTTGATGGCTTTTACCATCATGTGTATATACTACCATCACCTGTCTTTCCACTTCATGCAGGGCAAGAGCCAAGCATATCAGATGCAAAACATGAAAGAATTTTAAGTAACCTTGTTGAAATGGGTCACAATGCAGGATGCTAAATGCTCTCAGCTGGATCTTCCAAATGACTCGTCCCCAGACCAATTCCAGCTGCCAAAGTACGCTTGTGTGTTGAAGATGCAGTTGCCCCCAAGGCTCAGAGTCTTCTGCAAGCTTGCAGCACCCTCTTGTGGTTGAATAAAAAAAATTGAACCCACATGTTCTGATTTTGCTATATATGTGGTCCCACTGAGATCTAATTTAATAAATACTATCTAATTTATTTCTTTAAAATTTTGAATGTTAGTGTATACCATAGTATGGAATGATTACCATTTTCATGGTATTTCTATAGTACTCCAAGGTGCTTTAAAGAATAACAAGCTATTTTCACACTACATTTCCCAAACCATCAAGCAAATATGGTATTACCATGGTACTGAGTCCAAATACATACAAGTGCATGATGTATATAACTTTACCGTTTCATTTTATTTTCATTAACAAACCCTGAAGATAATATTGCACTTTGCATTCATATCATATTGTATGCTTGCCATGAGACATTTGCGTTCTAATGAAGCACAACATTATCCTAATGTATTCAGTTTCCATCTCTGTTATTTGTATCGAACGCACGGCTCTCACACTTTGCAGGTAGAGTAAAAAATGATGGCTAAGAAGGTCATTTCTTTCGACTGCACATTTTCAGAGGCTATCTTCTTTCTAAAATTTCAAAAAGTATTCAATAAACAGACAGTATGAAATTCCCCTGGAATTTATGTCAAGATCAAAGCAGGCCCTCTTATATAAGGGTCTTAAAAGTTCAGCTTGTGGTCGAGAATATGATCAGATAATTTTGTAACTTTTTTGCAGCGTAGTTCTAGGTTTTATATTTACACAGTGCCTTGCAAAAGTATTCAGACCCCTTCATTTTTTTTTTTTTTTTGTTGCAGCCTGCTTTCAATAACTTTTTTCCACCTCAGTCTACACCCTATACACCATAATGACAAAGCAAAAAGCATGTTTGTAACAGCTTTGCAAATTTATTAAAAGTGAATAACTGAAATGATTCCACTGCATAAGTATTCATACCCTGTACACTTGAAATTTAGCTTAGAAGCATTGCTTGTAGATGTACTTCACTTCGAGCGGATTTAGCCTGTGGCAAATTCAAGTGAATAGGTATGATTTGGAAAGGCACACAGCTCTCATAAAAAGGTCTAACACCTGTATATCAGAGCAAAAAGAGCTCAGAGACAGGATTGCATCAAGCCACAGATCTTGGGAAGAGTTCATAAACAATTCTGCTGCATTGAAGTTTAACAGAAGCATGTAGTCTCCATTATCCATGATGCAAAAAGTTTGGAACAACTGGCACTCGTCCTAGAGCTGACCTCTTGGAAAAACTGAGCATTCAGTGAAGAAAGGGCCTTGGTTATATGGTGACCAAGAAGCTGATGGTCACTCTAGTTGAGCTCCATTATCTTATATGCAGATGGGAGAAACCTACAGAAGGACAAACATCACTGCAACACTCCACCAACTCGGTCTTTATGGCAGTGTGGCCAAACTCAATCCTCTTCTCAGTGAAGACATATAAAAAACCAACTTGGAATTTGCAACAAAGCACTTAAAGGTTAAAAAAACTCTCAGACTGTGAGAAACAAGATTCTCTGGTCTGATGAACCTCAATTCAAGGATGAAGGTAGTAGCCTCATGATGTGGGGTTGTTTTTCAGTGGCAGGGACTGAGAAACTCATCAGAGTAGAAAGAAAGCTCAACACAACAAAATATAGAGATAGCCTTCATAAAAACCCAGTCCAGAGCATTCAGAACCTCAGACTGGGCAGAAGGTTCACCTTCCAACAGGATAAATCCAAGCATCATGTTTGAAGGAAACCAGGAACTGCTCATTATCTGCACAGGACCATCCCAAAACTAAAGTATGAAGATAGCAGCCTAATGCTGTGGGGTTGTTTTTCAGTGGCAGGGACTGAGGAACTCATCAGAGTAGAAAGAAAACTCAACAACAAAATATAGAGATAGCCTTCATAAAGCATTCAGAACCTCAGACTGGGCAGAAGGTTACCTTCCAACAGGAAAATTAACCTAAACACACAGCAGAAGTCAAATAATAACCTCAAATATTTGGAGAGAATAATTAATTCTAACAGCTGAGCTCAGTGAGGCCAATAATTTTGCTATTCCAAACTACTCCACGTGATAGCATTGTAAGTACTCTAAATTCTGTAGATTACCTACGTGCACTTTGAAAAGATGGTTAAAATATTTCGAAATTAAGTTTAAATGAAGTATAAACAAATATTATAAAGCGATTCGATTGTTTTCTTTGTAGTTTTGCTATTATCACAATTTAGTAGTATAGAGCAATGCCAAGTCAGCCCATTGACATAACAACCCGACTGTCTTGCAGTCTACTTGATATTTTTATTAATACAAAATTATTTTCATCTCATTACTCAATTTGATTGATTCCAGGTTAGTTTGCTTATTGTTTATTTTTGTATTCCGTGACAGCGCTTCCTTGACGTCAACACTGAGCCTGGGTGAAATGGTAGCGCGCATGCGCAGCGCTGCAGACCTCGACTAAATTGAGGTCTTTGTTGAGACCAATAGACAAATCTTTCTCGAGCTTTTCAGATATCTCAGGGACATTTGGTGAAAAGACAACCGTGTTATTTACAATCGGGACCATACGAGCCGGACGTGACCCCGAACACGAGCGCGAGGATATTAGCAGAGCTGACAACATCGGATGTACACAAACAAACCCATCGCTAGCGTTTTAAGGTGGTATTTTTTTTAGCGTAGCTCGATTTTATTCATTTACCAGTTCGGACAAGCGGTTTGCCGACATGGGGGACTGTCATAATTAAAAGGAGTAGATCTCCTCTTCACCTCCAGGATATCATGAAAGAGGAGAGGGGTATTTGTATGGAAAGGCTGCCCATGGAACGCAGAAGTGGGGTTCAACTTTCCAACAGCCTCGTCCAGACAGAGGAGAAGAGGGAAGCAGAAAGAGGATATTTGTGGGCCAGCTTTATTTCACATAAATAGTCAAGCTGCAATATTTGGGATCAGGTGAGAGATGGAGACTGTCGGGAAATTCGAGTTCAGCAGGAAGGACCTTATAGGACACGGTGCCTTCGCTGTGGTATTCAAAGGCAGGAATCGAGAGGTGAGAAAATAACATTTAAAACATGTATATTTCACCATTTCCGCCTGCATTCAGTGGTGACATTGTGTGCTGATAAGATTTGGTTTCTGTTTACATACTGGTTGTAGAACTGGCATACCACCTTAAAGGCCTCAAGCACAACAGATGCAGGCTAGAATAAGAGATTAAATGTCCAGTATTATAGATATGGAATGCATCAAAACCCATTATCTACAGTTCTAAGCTTTTAATGTGCCATTTTAATTTTTAGAGATGACCGTTTATCAGAGATTGTGAAACAATAGAGCTGACCATAGACATGCCTGGGCATATGTTTGATACAGGATAGGCTACAAGATGATTATGTTTAACAACTAAAATCATTGTACTTTTCAGAAGCATGATTGGGAAGTTGCAGTTAAATGCATAAACAAGAAGAATCTGGCCAAATCTCAGACTCTTCTAGGAAAAGAGATCAAGATATTAAAGGTACGTTCTGGTTGTATTGGCAATGCATTGCATTTTCAGAACATAAACTAAAGCATTTTCGTTTGCAAATGAATTCTTATTTGTTTTCTTTAGGAACTGAAACATGAGAACATTGTTGCATTGCATGACTTCCAGGTAGGTTGATATGTACATTACTCTGTGAAAGATTGTATGGACAGCTGTTTAGAGAAAATGGTTACAACTTTACTATTAAATACACATATTTTACTAGTTATTATAGGCTTACAGGGTTTAAATGTATGTTTTACCATTCCCAAAGCTGTATCATGACTTCCTGTGCATTGATTGGTTAAAAACAGTCACATGTTCTTTCTATTGACATGACATGTGCACTTGTTTTTAATGGCTGTGTTGCAGGGCATTGTGGGTATTGGAGTCTTGCACATTTATGTCTTATTAAATATTTAAACTTAAAGATTTCAATGTTTATATTATTGTGTTATGCTGAGAATGCTATAAATGAAAGCAGTATAGATGCAAACACTATTTTTTTTAATACCAGGAAGAGATATTGTTTACTTATTCAGAGTTCATTGGCACTAGTGAAAGCCTTCCTTGCAACGGTGCAAGTGAAACCTGTGTAGCCAGACTGGTGAAATGGTTTCATTAAAGTGTTGACACGGTTTTCAAACACCTGGGTTTTTGGTATTTGCTCTGCCCTGGGGTCATCATGAGGTTAATGTGTCAGGCGTGTTTTACTGGTGTGAGTAAAGGCCACAAAATACAAAATACCTCTAACCAGTTGTGCTTTAATGTGCCACCTTTAATACAATGTTTGTTAGTCACTCATGAAATAATAACCATAGTCATTTGATTGGCTATAGTTAATCACCAGGTCATTAAAATGTATAAATGAATTATTTATACAATGATTATTAGTCAACACATTATTAAATCATTATAATTTATTAAAAAAAAAAAAGCACACTACCAGTCAAAATTTTTTGAACAGAAAGATTTTTAATGCTTTTTGAAGAAGTCTTTTCTGCTCACCAAGCCTGCATTTATTTGACTTGAAGTACAGCAAAACCAGTAATATTGTGAAATATTTTTATTATTTAAAATAACTGCTTTCTGTGTGAATAAATTTTAAAATGTAATTTATTCCTTTGATAAAACCTAAACGTTCAACATCATTACTCCAGTCTTCCATCTCACAGAAATCATTCTAATATGATGATTTGATGTTTAAGAAAATTATTATTATCAATATTTAAAACAGTTGAGTACGTTTTAGTTCAGGATTATTTGAGTAGAAAGATCCAAAGATCAACATTTATCTGAAATAAAAAAGCTTTTGTAACATTATACACTATACCATTCCAAAAGCTTGGAGTCAGTATATTTTTTTTATTTTGGGGGGAAAGAAATTATAGAAATTAATACTTTTATTTAGCAATGATGCTTTAAATTGCTCAAAAGTGATCATGAAGACATTTAAAATGTTACAAAAGATTTCTATTTCAGATAATTGAGGTTTTTCTGAATCTCCTATTCATCAGAGAAACTCGAAAAAAATCTACTGAGCTGTTTCCAACATAATAATATTAATAATAAATGTTTTTGAGCAGCAAATCAGAATATTAAAATGATTTCTGAAGGATCACGTGACTGGAGTAATGATGCTAAATATTCAGCTTTGAAATCACAGGAATAAATTACATTTTAAAATGTATTCAAATAGAAAACAATTATTTTAAATAGTACAAATATTTCAAAATTTTTGCTGTACTTTGGATAAAAAAAATGCAGGCTTGGTGAGCAGCAGAGACTTCTTAAAAAAACATTACAAATCTGTTCAAAAACTTTTGACTGGTGATGTAATTATTTTCAATAAGCTAAAGTAAAAAATGAAACTATACTTTTGTTTAAATGTTTTCATTTTTAAAGTGTTAGCTCACACAAAAAAAATTAAAATACTGTCATTTACTGATCCTCATTTTGTTACAAACCTGTAAGACTGTAAAAATGTTTTTTATAAAGTCTTAGATTTATGGGTTTAAAACAACATAAGCAAGTAACTAAATTAAAATGTTTGAAACATTTCCATTTCAGTATTTTTCAGCGATTGAATACCCCTGTCGATCAAAACTACTGTTCTAACGTATGTGTTAAATACCATTTTACCTTGATATATATATACCATGTTACTAAAGAGTTGCCATATCCATGCGGTTCACGTAGTGCTTTTTTTGCTTAGCTTTTACAGTTTACACTAAGCTTTGGTGTTGCTTTTGTCTCCACTTCAATCATGACAGCTTTGTGAATGAGGTGCTCACACTCTAGTGTTGCTTTCAAGAGGTACAGCTACAAGTGCCTCGGCACATTTTCGCCACATGCTTCTCTGATCTGATCTCTTCTCACATCTCCTGGATAGTCACACCACTTTCTGCTGTGGTGTTGACTGTCTGTAAATTGAATGCCAATAAAGTTCAAGTAGTTTTTGCACTACCCTGGAGGGAAAAGTCTGTGACCTGCTTGGCTCCTTGCCACACGTGACAAACTTGTGCTTGTTTGTGCAGGATGAACCTTGCGAGAGTTAATCTGGCCATCTTTTCCTTGCAAACAAAGAAACAAGCTTTGGGGCAGAGTTATTTTTAGTGCATCAGGGCTTTTAGTTTTTAATATCAAAGTGAAACAAACTTTCTTCAAACTAAAAAGTCTGCATTAGCATCTAACGTCTTAAAATGTTCTTCACAGTAAGAAAAAAATTCAGTGAAAGGTTTCTTGGGGATCGAAAAATGGTTCTTCGCTCGATGGCATCTCTGCAAAAATCCTCTTTTGAAACCTTTATTTTTAAAATTGGATCTCAACAGGTTCAGTAATATTTCAGGTCAACCGTAGAGTGCTAAATATAATGGTTACATTTGAAAGAAAGCATGTAAAAGTAACAAAAGTCCTCTCCAGAACCAGTTTAGTAGGGTCTCCACTGCGCCTGTGGTTAAATTCAACATTAGCAGATCTCACGGGTCTGCTGTGTTCATAAGCAAAGCTCACTTTATCACCCTCATGAACATCAATCATCTAGGCACCAAACTGTCTGTGACTGATGTTGGGCCTGTTGGATTTTCCCAACTGAGTCGCCAAACTCGTTCAAGCGCTAGTTGTCATTAAACAGCGATGTTTGGCTTAGTTTCAGTCTGACTGCACAGCCGACTAGAGTCTGTCTTCAGTGGCAGAAAGTAAAACTTCTGCAACGCTGAGTCAGCAACATATGCCAGTCACGGATCAGCCGATTCGGCTCATTGGTTGAGGCGGTCACCACAAGGGGGGGAGGGGTCATCTGTTGCTAAGTGATAAGGTCGTTCTAAGTGGGCTACTCTGTATTTTTTCGAAAGGCCTCAGCCATGGGTTCAAGAAATAACAGAATTATGGTGCCATAAAAGCCGACTTGATAGCAAACACAACCTGTCCTCTAGGACTGATAGCGATTGCCTGGATAGTTATGATATGATATGACTTTTATTGTCAGACGAATCTGAAATTTTTTCTTGCGTAACGATATGTTGACACTCTTTACAAACAGACAAAACACGACTTACAAAAAAAAAAAAAAAAAGTTGTATAGTTAGTGCTTTGGCCGCTTCGAAGAAGGCCACCTAGCATGGTTTTAAGAATATACCATGTGTTTGATTTGTTTAGTCAGTTCATATGTACTGAGGACATTTCTGTTTGAAAAGCTAGTGTGTGTGTGTGTGTGTGTGTGTGTGTGTGTGTGTGTGTGTGTGTGTGTGTGTGTGTGTTTATATATGTTAATCATTGCCTTAAAGCATATAGACTGACATTGATGCATAAGGATTAACATGTTCTAAAGCATAATCAAAAACAATTTTTATTGGTTGATATTTTTTGGTATCATACTTAAAGGGATAGCACACCCAAAAATTAAAATTGGTATTATTTATTCCTTCCAAACCTGTATGGCTTTCTTTCTTCTGTGGAGAAGAAGATATTTTGAAAAATGTCTCACTGTTTTTTATTTGCATTTAACACACATATAAAATTTTAAAGAGAGCAAGTCTTAAAATGAATATCTATTTTTTACACACTACCAGTCAAAAGTTTTTGAACAGCCTCTTCTGCTCGCCAAGCCTGTGTTTATTTGTATATAAGTACAGCAAAAACAGTAAATTTCAAAGCTAATTTTTTAGCATCATTACAGTCACATGATTCTTCAGACATCATTCTAATATTCTGATTTGCTACTCAAAAAACATTTATTATTATTATTAGATTTTTTCAGAAATAGAAATCATTTGTAACATTATAAATGTCCTTAACATCACTTTTGATTGATTTGAACAATCCTTGCTAAATTATTTATTTCTAAAATTTCTTTCCCAAAAATTATACTGACTCCAAGCTTTTGAATGGTAGAGTGTATAATGTAAGCTTTTTATTTCATATAAATGCTGATCTTTGGATCTTTCTATCCATAAAAGAATCCTGAGAAAAATGTACTCACCATTTTTTTTAAATTGATAATAAAAATAATAATAATAAAAATTCTTGAACAGCAAATCAGCATATTAGAATGATTTCTCATAATGTGACACTGGAGTAATGATTCTTAAAATTTGGATTTGATCACAGGAATAAATTACATTTTAAAATATATTCAAATAGAAAGCAGATATTTTAAATAGTAAAAATATTTCACAATATTTCTGCTTCTGCTGTATTTTGAATCAAATAAATGCTGGCATGGTGAGCAGAAGAGACTTCTTTAAAGAAAAACATTAAAAATCTTAATGTTCAAAACATGTGACTGGTAGTGTACATTATAATGTGAATTAAATTGAATTTGTTAAAACTATTGTAATACTAATAGTGAACTGTTTTAGTTTTTTATTGTCTTATTTAGCAGATTATTCATGGCAACCACACATCATGCACTAAATCCACTCAAACCAGAACAACTGCAACTCTGAAAATCACCCACAACACCCTTGCATCGTGGTTAGCGCCACTCGCATTTCACAGTATCAGCAGTATCTGTACTCTCTTGTGTTTGACTGAGGTTCAATGGTGTGCCTTCAATAGAAATCTGTCGCACTGTCGCACATTGAACTTTGAAAACATATAATGCTTACAGAGCCTGTGACCTTTGGCCTTCCCCTTGCCTTTATTAGCCCATTATGACCCAGTGCAGAGAAAGCACACTCACACCATATGTGAATTAGTCTCAACCCACTGCATTTACAATACACCCAAATAAGCTGTTAACACCGGTTCCAATACCCTCTGTAAACATGTTCCCACACGTCTCGACATGAGATGTTATTTGAATATATATTAAAGAACATGAATTAATTTACTGTCCCCGGCCACCTGTCTGTCCCAGTGTTGAATTCAATTACTCATGTGTTTTTTTTTTTTTTTTTCTGTTTTTTTTTTTCTAGGAAACGGCAAGCTCTGTGTACCTAGTGATGGAGGTAAGTGGGTCTGTTTTCCCAGTGTCTTTTGTTGTTGATCTTGTCTGTTTGTACCGGGGTAATACCTGCAATTAGCCATTCCCTAGGGTCAACGGAAGACAGCTGCAGTTGTTAATAATGACACCCTTAAAGGAACACTCCACTTTTTTTGGAAATAGGCTCATTCTCCAACTCCCCCTGAGTTAAAGGAGAACTCCGGTGTGATATTGACCTAAAGTGTATTGAATCATGATACCAAGTGTGAACGTACCTTGCATATTTCATCTCGGTTTGTGTCCAGCTGTCCGAAATCTGGGGTCAGTTAGCCGATGCACACAACAGGCTGTCTATGAGAGTGAACAGGGCATCGGAAAAGCCATGTAAATAAATCACTGTTTTACGCCATTTATGAGGCACAAAGTAGCTCCACACTTCATCGGTAGACTTCCTAGGGCCCTGACATTTAAATCGAGACATTGAGAACTCAGAAAAAGCACCGGTAGTTTATTTACAAGAAGATTTATACAGACATCTTCCACCAGGAACAGAGCAGTCGCCGCCATCTTAAATGTAGTCACGATAAGTCGAGTGTCGAGCACGAAGGAACTACAACCTGATACGTTGAAAACCTGATAAATTCATTGGTGCTCGACACTCGATATATCGTGACTAAGTTCAGGATGGTGGCTACCGGATTTTCTTTCCCATGTACTGTCTGTATAAATCTTCTTGTAAATAAACTACCGGTGCTTTTTCTGAGTTCTCAATGTCTCGTTTTAAATGTCAGGGCCCTAGGAAGTCTACCGATGAAGTGCGGAGCTACTTTGTGCCTCGTAAATGGCGTAAAACAGTGATTTATTTACATGGTTCCTTCGATGCCCGATTGACTTTCATTGACAACCTGTTGTGAGCATCGGCTAACTGACCCCAGATTTCGGACAGCAGGACACAAACCGAGATGAAATATGCAAGGTACGTTCACACTCGGTATCATGATTCAATACACTTTAGGTCAATATCACACCGGAGTTCTCCTTTAATAAGTTGAGTTTTACCGTTTTGAAATCCATTCAGCCGTTCTCCTGTTCTGGCGATATCACTTTTAGCATAGCTTAGCATAGATCATTGAATCCTATTAGACCAATAGCGTCACGTTCAAAAATGACCAACGGGTTTCGATATTTGTCCTATTTAAAACTTGACTCTTCTGTAATTATATCGTGTACTAAGACCGGTGGAAATGCAAAGCTTCAATTTTCTAGGCTGATAGATTAGGAACTACACTCCCATTCCGGCGTAATAGTCAAGTAAGTTTGCTGCCGTAATATGGCTGAAGCAGGAGCAGTAATACCACGCAGCACATGTGCAAATGCTAAACTAGCTGGGAACTCATTTCTGATAATACTCTGCCTGCTTTGGCCATATTACGGCAGCGAACTTCCTTGACTATTACGCCGGAATGGAAGTGTAGTTCCTAATCTTATCAGCCTAGAAACTCACAGCTTTGTATTTCCACCGGTCATAGTACACGATATAACTACAGAAGAGTCAAGTTTTAAATACAACAAATATGGAAACTCGTTGGTCATTTTTGAACATGATGCTATTGGTCTAATAGGATTCAATCATCTATGCTAAGCTATGCTAAAAGTGATATCGACAGAACAGGAGAACGGCTGAATGGATTTCAAAACGGTAAAACTCAATTTATTAACTCGGGGGGAGTTGGAGAATGAGCCTATTTCCAAAAAAAGTGGAGTGTTCCTTTAAACAGAAACAGACCTGGTTTCAGGTTGTTTTGTGTGACACGGTGAGGATTTGTTAGGTTTATCCAATTGCTATGATACTTAACTTCCTGTAGATGCCACGCCACCATGTCAGTTCTCAGAAAAGCTCTATGGAAAGGCAATGGGGCCATTGGGAAGCCCATCAGTGCTGCACAAAGGGAAATAACGGCCCGTCTTTTCTAAGTGACTTGTTTTAATATGCATCTGAATCGCCTCTCTCTGTGCAGTGAACTAAGCCCTATTCACATGCAGGTTTTGTTATTCAGCATTGTGTGCTGCTCCTATTCATAATAAAAAGATCAATGTTCTTTCTTTGACTCCAGTACTGCAATGGGGGAGATCTGGCTGACTACTTGCACTGTAAGTGGGACATTTCATTTATCACGCTTTGACCTCATTTTGTATTTTTTTTTTTTTTTTTGCTGTAGATTCTAAGCACACCAGCTGCCTTTATTATTCCTTCTTAATAATACATAATTTGTGTACTTAGACAAAGTAGCAAGGTTTAACTTAGCTTTAATTGCAACAATTATTTGCTTATTTTGCTTGTGCGATGAAAACAATGATATTGGCTAATATCAAAACATGCAAAGCCAAACTCAGGAAGTTAGGCCAGACGGGTTTAGGGTGTGTGTATGTATGTTTTGTTTAAAGTGGGTTTGAGGAAACTGTTGACTGTAGGGTGTGAGCTTGTTTTTAGAGGAAGTAGTTGCTCTGATAAATCGAAACATGAGGAATTTTGTTCTTATGGGAGCTTTACATGAGACAAAAGAAAAAAAAATAGGTGAATCACTACAGCGTATTACTTTGCTTGTATATGCAATGTGCATTAAGCCATTTGGATTTATAGACAATAGCTATGCAGTGCTCTCTTAGTCGATATGCATTGCACTGGGGAAGGATTGTGTTGAATTTGCATTTGATTTGCCTGTAAAATGTGTAACTGGTTACCAGTTGTTATATGAATTGTATATAGTGTAACCAGTGTAGAGTCAAGGCCAGGTGATATAATAGAAAACATTATATTAGTATTTTTTAGTTTTTAAATTTTCAGCATTTTCAAGCTGAATTTTCAGCATCATTACTCCAGTCTTCAGTGTCATGTGATCTTTCAAATGCCATTCTAATATGTTGTTTTGAAGCTTGGGAAATACTTTAAAATACTTTATTTTTTCATGGTAATGTTGACATTTGCATGGAATTACCCAGTTACTGTTTTCTATTTAAATACATTTTAAAAAGTAATTTATTCCTGTGATTTCAATTTTTTTTAGCATGATTACTCCAGTCACATGATCCTTTAGAAATCATTCTAATATTCTGATTTCCTGCTCAAAAACATTTATTGTTATTATGTTATGAGTAGATGAGTATGAGAAAGAACAGCATTTATTTGTAATAAAAATCTTTTGCAACATTATACATGTATTTTATCGTCACTTATCTATTTAAAGCATCCTTGATTAATAAAAGTTTTTTTTCTTATACTGAATCCAAGCTTTTGTGTATAATATTACAAAAGCTTTTTATTTCAGAAAATTCTTATCTTTGGATCTTTCTGTTCATCAAAGGATCCTAAAAAAATATACTCAACTGTTTTAAACATTGATAATAATTATAATAAATGTTTCTTGAACAGCAAATCAGCATATTAGAATGATTTCTGAAGGATCATGTGAGTAATGGTGCTGAAAATATAGCTTTGATCACAGAAATAAATTACATTTTAAAATATATTCAAATAGAAAACAGTTATTTTAAATTGTACAAATATATAAAAAATGCAGTTTTTGCTGTACTTTGGATCAAATAAATGCATGCTTCGTGAGCAGAATTTTTTTTTTTAAAACATAAAATTTTGACTGGTAGTGTATTTTAAACATTTAATAGCTATATATTATTTAATAGCCCAGTCCCAGTAAACTGATCTTTACTCTAATGGCGTTTTAGCTAAGGGCACTTTAAGTGAAGACACCATCCGAGTATTCCTGCAGCAGATCGCAGGGGCCATGAGGGTCCTTCAGGCCAAAGGGATCATCCACAGAGACCTGAAACCCCAGAACATCCTGTTGTCCCATCCTGCAGGCCGAAAAACACACTCCAACAACACCTGCATCAAGATAGGTGTGTGTGCGCCAGTGTTTCTGCATCTGGTGTATCGTTTTTACATTCTCGTCTTTCAAAGGTTTAGAAACTCTAGATACTGCATCCATATGCTTAAGCAGGTCTAACTTTTGCAGAGCACACTATTTGTGTTCTGCTTGGTGGCTTCACTTTAAATGGCTGCTAAGTCTACCTCAGATAGATTGACAAACTTTATTGAATTGAATAGCTTTAGGCCAGTGATAAGATTGTTTAGTGATATAAATATAAAATATATTGACTTCTAAAACCACTCTTTGTAAAGTCCATTTAATGATTTAACAGTGTTCTCTGGTTTGCTATTACCCAGAGTGCATTACTTTACTAGCATGGTTTCTAAGATCTTATTTTGGTCTCTACAGCTGACTTTGGCTTCGCAAGGTACCTCCAGAACAACATGATGGCTGCCACACTCTGTGGATCCCCCATGTACATGGTATGAATTATATAGGTTTTCTTCTCAGACTTTGCGCATACAAGTGCATCACTGTGATTATAACTCTGAAATGCTTTTCAACAGGCACCTGAGGTTATTATGTCACAGAACTATGATGCAAAGGCTGACCTGTGGAGTATAGGGACCATTGTGTTTCAGTGCCTGACTGGGAAGGCTCCATTTCAGGTATGTAGATGCACTTCAAGTTAATTATGTAGCTGTCATTTTCAAGTGTAAGATACGATGCATCCATGCCATTAGGAAAATGTAAAAACAAAATTGTTGTGATTGTCCATCCATCAGGCCAGCAGTCCCCAGGACCTCCGATTGTTTTATGAGAAAAATAAAACTCTTAGCCCAAAGTAAGTGCATCTCTTATTGACTCTGAAAGCTGTTGGTACCTTTCAAGTTAGTTTTGGAGTACAGATTCTGCTAAACCATGTGTAAAAGTCCCTTTATTTTCCCCTCTCTCTCTAAAGCATTCCCAGAGAAACTTCCAGCCATCTCAGACACCTGCTGCTTGGCCTCCTGCAGAGGAACCATAAGGACCGTATGGACTTTGGTCAGTATCCTGAGTGTCTATGCCCATTAGAAGATGAAGCAGTGTTTGCTATTTATAAGTTTGCTTTGGCAATGATTCATTATGTATTCTTCTTAAGCTGACTGTGAAATATTTTGTTTATAGATGAATTCTTCAGACACCCTTTCTTGGAGGCAAGCTCCTCTATGAAGAAGTGTA
Organism: Garra rufa; assembly: GCF_049309525.1. Classification (NCBI taxonomy): domain Eukaryota; kingdom Metazoa; phylum Chordata; class Actinopteri; order Cypriniformes; family Cyprinidae; genus Garra; species Garra rufa. Next base: position 30,033,381 of record NC_133379.1, read on the forward strand.
AGTTATTATACTGCCATTGTTTTTACTTCTTTTTTTTCTTCTGTTTTTGCTGTTTTAAATGGTCAATAATGCTTAATCTTTAGATTAATGCTCAGTAACACTCAATCTTTAGTAGCAAGGTTTGCATCCTTGCTACTAAAATTTGGTTTAACACCCTGATTCTTTTTTATCAATACATATAAAAAAAAAACTTTTAAATTCAAATGACCAAATTTTGCAAATTAAAGGGAAAGCTCATCCAAAAAATTAAAATTACCCCATGATTTACTCACCTCAAGCCATCCTAGTTCTATATGAATTTCTTCTTTCAGACGAATACAATCAGAGTTATATTCAAAAATGTTCTGGCTCTTCTAAGCTTTATAATGGCTGTTGAGTTTTTTTTTTTTTTTTTTTTTTGAAGTCCAATAAAGTGCATCCATCCATGTATCATAAAAAGTACTCCATGTGGCTCCAGGGGATTAATAAAGGCCTCCTGAAGTAAATCGATGTGTTTGTGTAAGAAAAATATCCAGATTTAAAACTGTGGTGTTCCAGAAGGTGATATAGGACGCAGGCGTAGCGTAAGCTCTGTTGAGAAGTCAGTGGAGAAGGCAAAACAAAACACTGGTCACAAATTAAAAGTACAAAATGATTTGTAAAGAAAAATGTTGCAAAATTTTGATATAAGCCAAATTAGACTGGTTTTCCTTTGCTGTAAACAAAACTTGGTTCTCGCCAGACTAGCATATTCTCACCAGAGCTTTATTGGACTTCTGTTGGACTTATGAATATAAACAGCCATTCACTGCCATTATAAAGCTTGGAAAAGTCAGGACATTTTTTAATATTACTCAGATTGTATTAGTCTGAAAGAAGAAAGTCATATACACCCAGGATGGCTTGTGGGTCAGTAAATCATGGGGTTATTTTCATATGGGTGAACTATCTCTTTAAGAAATATAATCAATATATATTAAAAGATATTTATAACTGTTACGGCGTAATTAGAATAATTGCAACACCAGAATGGTAACACGGTAAATTAAGCTATCAGTCAGTTGAGTGTAGCAAAATTGGGACTAAATGTTGGTTTGTCGTTTTTCATAAACACATTTCACATTAAATAACTACAAAATACAAGATACAGCTAAATATTCTAAATATTATTTAACTGATTTAAATAAAATTAGTTCATTTTAGTTTTTACCCTAATGATTTGAATATACGTTAATTAGATGTTAACATTCTCACTGTAATTGTTGGATAGAGTTTAGAGAGTTGACCAATTAAGACCTGCTTAAAGTCATCGGACATCATAGTGTTCTGTATTTATAGAAAGTACCATCCATCTTCCAGGATATTAAGTGTGTGTGTCTCTGCGTTTATCACAGCTGCTCCAGTGACCGTGACTTGCTTTCCCAATTCAGCCTCTGCAAGCTCATGCAGCAGTTCGTCTACTTCACACCTGGCCTCTCCTCCTGTAAGTGTGTGTGTGTGTGTGTGTGTGTGTGTGTGTGTGTGTGTGTGTGTAAGTGTGTTCATGTCCAAGTAGTTCATTTGTAAAATCAATGGTGGTACGTTGTGTCAGTTGCACTGAATAAGTGTTGGAGTGTCAGGAGTTTGTCACAGACATGGAGATAAATAAGCACAGCAGCCAGATGCCTTCTCAAACAAAGATGCACTTTCTTAACATTTTATGGTGGCTTGTATCACTAATCCGTGATTGGAACCACATGTTGATCAGCTCTGTTTTTTGTGGTGTTTTATGGGTCTCATGGCATCAGAATTCTGTGTAAAGGTCAGGGCTTCAAACAAAAAGAAATCATACTGTCACATTTTCATTATCTGAGGTCTATGCATAGTCATAAATAGCATTCATTTCTTTTTGTTAAAGGGAACCTTGGGTATTATGACATTGTAACATGAATGATGTCTCTCACTGAAATATGTAGCAGAAAACCCATGGAAGATTTTCATTATTTGAAAATTCCACATGGCGCCATTATGACATGACTTGTTGATATTTTTAACTCAGAATGCCCAACTCTGAAAGTAAAATACTGATACTATGACCACAGCTACTGAAAGAGCTTACAGGTGGATGTAAGTGTAGGCTTAAAGCAAATGTCATACCATTGATTTTCCCCTCAAGGAGTCTAAATTTCTGGATATCAAGTGAAATCTGCACTGAGAAACTTCTTCAGTGGCTTTGGCAGCATGACAAGCTGCCAGGATGGCATCTAGCATTTCTTGACTGTGCCATTTGTAAGCTCTTTCAGTAGCTGTTGTCTACTAAAAGCCTCAAAGACATCAGGGCTGAGGTGGAAAGAACAAAGACGCAGGTCTTTAGGAAGTTTTATTCATCCACAGGCATCTTCCCATTCTTTCTCCTCTTATCGCTAGAAAAAGCAGTGAAGACTTACATCACTTCTCTTGTTGCCCTAAACCAAAAGTCGGACAATGTGGCATCGAATCAGTATTTTATTTTCTGAGTTGTGTATTCTGAGGTGTTGTGGTGAAATTAGCAACAGTTAGCACCAGTAGCTCACCAAGTGCATCCATTTCACATCATTAAAAAAAATGGCACCCCCATAGTCCAAAATATGTGTAAAACAATAAGGATTTTTTTATTAACGTAAGTCATTCATGGGTTTTCTGCTACATAATTCAGTAAGAAACTTAATTTATATTATATTAAGCGATACAAGTCTTAATACCCAGGGTTTCCTTTAATATATATATATTTTTTATTCTTGTTTTTTACACTACTTTCCAAAGGACAGATTGTTTTAATGTTGTTTCTTAAAAAATAATTCTTATGCTCACCAAGGCTGCATTTATTTGATCAAAAATACAGTAAGAATTATGATATTGTAAAATATTATTGCAATTTAAAATTTTTAGCTTTTGTTGAAACCATGAAACTATTATTTCATGATTTCTTTGATGAATATAAAGTTTAAAAGAACAGCATTTATTTGAAATAGAAACAATTTAACAGTCTTCATGTCAGTTATTATCAATTTATATATTAACTGCTTTCAAAATTTTGAAATACATTAAAGAAAAGTCTTGCACTATTATTTCTTATATTTTTTTTTCCTGATTTTATTTTTATGGCATTTTTGCATTTTTTTTTTTTTATTATGATAGGGCAGATTAGTAATGACAGGAAGTGAAGTGGGAGAGAGATGGGGGCGGGATCGATGAAGGTTCTCGAGTCGGGATCAAGCGGCAACCTCCCGCTCTCTCTGTTGAAACCAACACGGAAGTGACTTAAACTGCAATTCATCGACTGGCCGCTAGAGACTGGCTGCAAAAGGGAGTCAGTCCCATTGACTCCCCATGTTAAAATGCCCAACTTTACAGCAGAAAAAAGTATGTTTACAGCCTGGTTCAAAAAATGGTTTTGGTCTATATAGCTAGTTTTGCCCTTCATGTCAACTGTGAGGGGGGTGAATTTTTTTTATAACTCATCCGTTTAAGTTATATTAAGCCTTAAAGTTCAGCATAATTAAGGGCGTGGCCACTTGAGTGACAGGGGGATTGCCGCTGCTGTTTTTCAGCAACCAGCTCCACTGACGTCCCGCCTTTTTGCCCATTTTTGATTATCCGGGAGTGACGCGCGGTGACACAATTCCAAGATGGCGACAGCCGAATCCCGCCCACTATGAGCTTCAAAATAGCGCTTCAGAATCCTACGGGTGACGTCACGGACACTACGTCCATATTTTTTACAGTCTGTGGTCGGGATTCGAACACGGGACGCCTGGAGCGCAATGGCGCTGTATGTCGGCGCGCTGCCCACAAGGCAATCGGCGCCGACTGCACTACTATTTCTATCCCTGAAGAAAAATAAATAATATTTAAGGATATTCCATCAAATGTACTGCAATATTTTATATATTTTTGTGAATATCTTCTATGCCAAATAACTACATTTTATTTATTAACAAAATCATTTTAGCAGATTCAGGTCTACAAAAGACTCTCATCTTTTTATGTATTTTTTAGCAATCCCTTGCGGAGATCCAGCAGGTCCGTGCAAAGGTGTTAGCCTCCCCTACCCAGGATTCTCCAGGATACCTGCTGAAGGACTCGGGAGGTGGCGGAGGCGGCAGCAGTAGCAAGAACTCATCCTGTGACACTGATGATTTTGTCATGGTTCCAGCTAATTTCCCCAGTAAGAAGACTTTGTCCTGAAAGCAAATTTATTCCATTTCCTTCTCCTCACTCAAAAAACATTGCGACTGCCAAGTGGGAGTTCTAGGGATTTATCATCTTTTTTCCCTCTTTCTGTCTTTTTAGGTGAGCTTACCTGTGACATGCCAACAGGAAAGGTTCTCCAAGACAGTCTGATGTATAGTGGGTAAGAGCTCACTTTAACCGTTTACAGATCCCACCTTTTTCTTCATGTAATTTTTATGGGTGTGGCTTCCAGTCTCTTCCACGCCCAGCTATTTTTAGCTGTACAGAACAGCTTGTTTTGCTGCTTGATAATGCTAATTGGTGTGTCTCAACATATTATTTTAATGTATCATCTTAATTATGAACACACTGGTTTATAATGCGAACTGTTTTATAGTTTACTGCACATTGTTATATGAACCGGAAGCCTCACCCATAGGCTAATAAATAGAAATGCTTGACTATAAAATGAATCTGTCATTTGCATATAAATCAAAACCAATTTTAGGTCAATTACAACAGCAAGGTTTTGGGTTTGATTCCTAAAAACAGACATTTTAATACAAATGCCAAATTCATGAATATACATGTAAGCTCTATTAATGCCCACAAATTTTACAGGTGCTAGATGAACCCGGTTTGCAACAGGATTCCTCAGAAATCACTTCCACATGCTCATTTGATGCACAAAACAGCATTTTTTTTAGAATTTCATTGATAAATGGAAAATTCTAAAGAATAGTATTTCATAACATCATAACATCATCAATCACTTTTGATCAATTTCATCTTTGTTGGATAAAAGAATACATTTCTTCCCAAAAAGAAAAACTCCCTCTGACCCTGACTTTTGAATGGTAATATATTAAATAAAAAAATTGTGCTCTTGGCACAGTCTTTAATGTTTGGTTGTAAAGGCCGTATGCGCTTTACAGCTTCCATAATTAAATTTTCATTTTGATACGGTTAAATGGAGTGAATTTCCCTCACTAATTAACCATGCTAACATATTCTGAAGTATCATTTGGCATGAATCCACTGCTAATGTTCTCCATCTCTGTCCTGCTTCAGGAGCTCTCTTCTGGCATCTGGAGGTCAATGCAGTCAAGGAAAAACCCCACCACGCTCTCCCTCCTACAGCAGCTCTCCAGGACCCAGCGGGTAAGAACACAGCCAGATTAACGTACAACGCCAAAGTAATAAAAAATGACCTTTTCATGTCAGGGCATTTCAGCTGCTTTTTTGCAAGCAAATAGGGAGTCATGAAAGTTGACTAGTCATGAAATTATTTATTTAATTTTATAGATGTGTACTATTATTATTATTTTCATTTATATTTATTTTGAGTTGCATTTATTTATTTATTTTTATCTATTTTTATATTTATTTATTTTTGTGCTGGTGCTCCACTTCAATTAATTCAATTATAATTAAAGGATTACTCCACTTCCAAAATAAAAATTTCCTGATAATTTACTCACCCCCATGTCATCCAAGATCTTCATGTCTTTGTTTCTTCAATCGCAATGAAATAAAGTTTTTTTTTTTTTTTTTTTTGAGGAAAACATTACAGGATTTTTCTTCGTATAGTGGACTTATATGGTGCAGAACGGATTGAAGGTTAAAAATGCAGTTTTTGCACATCACAGAGCTAAACCTGATGAGCATTTGTGGTTAAAAAGTGTATAAATAATATGTATAACTAAACCGATCATTTTGTTAAATAAGACCCTTATTCCTTAGCTAGGATCATGCATTGAAACTACATTTTTAACCGTTGAGCACCATTGAAGTCCACTATATGGAGAAAAATCCTAGAATGTTTTCCTCAAAAACCTTAATTTCTTTGCAACTAAAGAAAAAAAGACATAAATATCTTGGATGACGTAGGAGTGAGTAAACTATCAGGAAATTCTTATTTTGGAAGTGGAGTAATCCTTTAATTAATTGAATGGGCAGTTTTTAGATCACAGCTTTCTACATGTAGCAGCAAGACAGAGAATGACTTTTCCTGTCTAGCAACACTTTGATTTCTGGGTCATTGAAGTTCAGGGCTTTTGCCACAAGGGGAATGAGTCCTAGATTGGCTTGAGGATTGCATCTTTGATGGGCACAGATCGTCCTGTTCTCCTTCATTATTAAACACGGCTCATGAAACACACAGCCACGCACAATAGGCGGTCATAAAGCTCTCCTAGCCTCTGTTTGTTTTGTAGATCCTATCCAGAAATTTCCTGTGAGATCTGAAATGTTTTTATTTTATCGATCGGGTGTTGGAAGATATACTGATGTTTATGCTTTAATGTTTTCCCTTTTTCCTTTCTGTCTCTCTCTAATTGTTCAATCGCTCCATATCTTTGGCCCTCCCCGTGCTTTTTATTTCTGCCTCATTCTCAGCAGGCCGAGTGAGGTTTCTGGGAGTAACTATGGCAACTATGGGCAGTCTGTACCCATTCCAGTCCCCACACAGATTCACAACTACCAGCGCATGGAGCAAAACCTCCAGTTCCCAGGTCAAGAAGGCTCTCCACAGTGAGTGAAAGCACATTCTTAATATTTCGCTCTTGCAATTCCAGAATTGGAATTTTAATTCACTTGGCCATGCTCCACAAGATATAGATTATACATTTGATTTGGAATGACAAGATGAGGCATTTACTGAATTTTAATTCAAAGAAGGTCAACACAGTTATACAACAGAGGCTTTTTTTTTGGTCCAATGCAAGTAAAACCTAAATTATGCTCTTATATGTAAAAATGATGTTTTTTCTTTCGACTGAGAAGATGTTTTTCTCTAAACTGAATGTCCTCCAAGTTCAGTGCTCTTAATCAAGCCAACAAAACTTTTAATTTAACCTTTTAATTCACAAAATGAACATTAACATAAATATTATCTGATTATTTGAAGTAAATCATTTGAGAAAGTGTTGTGCTAACATGGTTTATAAAATGGAAGTTCATTTAATAATCATAGTTAAATACAATTTTCTTTTGTATAATAATGTGTTTGGGGTAATTTAAAAAGAAGAACATTTTTTAAAAAAATACTTTTTTTTTTTTTAAACTCAAATTTGAATTGTTTTATATCTAAATTTTAATTTAAAGAGGGTTTACAAAAAATTATGTCATTTAAAGGATTAGTTCATGCAAAATTAACAGATAATTTACTTACACTCTTGTCATCCAAGATGTTCATGTCTTTCTTTCTTCAGTCGTAAAGAAATTGTTTTTGAGGAAAAGTTTTCCCCATTTCTCCTTATAGTAGACTTCTATGGTGCCCATGAGTTTGAACTTCCAAAATGCAGCTTAAAAGGGCACTAAACGACCTGAATTTTAATGAAGCTACAAGAATACTTTTTGCACACGAAGAAAACAAAAATAATTACTTTATTAAACAATTTCTTGCTTTCACAGGTCTGGCGTGGTCCAGAGGTGCGGTAGTGGGAGCTTTCTGGCCTGTGGAAGGACAGGGCCTTCTCCTCCTCAGTCTGGTTCTGCTCTCACTTCCCGCAGGCTGTCTACAGGAGGCGCGAAACCCTTCCAGCTCTCTCCACAGGGTGAGTTCTGCTTTCTTTTGCCCAAATCTCTTGTCTTTTCACTTTAGCTAACGAGCCCTTCTGTTTCTGAACAAACTCTCTGGTTCTCTCTCTCCTTCTTTGCTCTGCTTTTGTCTCAAAAGTGGGCACAATTCCTGAGTTGCCAGGCCAAGTTTGCCCAGCGAGTGCCGAAATGGGTCACAGGGGCTCTCGGGGTGGAGGTAAAAATCATTCTTCCTCTGGTTGCACACTGTTTTATCGTTTTTTTAATGGGGCATCAGTATTTCACAGGCCAATTTCTTTCTCTTTTGTAAATGTTGCATGTCAAGAAAGTTGGGAAACAATTCTTTTCCCAGACTGTGAATGTTTTCCATTAGTGTTTTTTCTTTTTTTTTTCTTTTTTTCTTTTTTTTTGACTTTTGCATTCTTCCTGTCTCTATCTGTTTAGAAACCAAGGCTCGGCAGCAGCAGGGCCTGGGCACTCGGCTCAACAGCGCCCCCTGTTTGCTGGAGGCGGCTGGTGGGTGCAGGCAGAAGATCAGGAAGCAGCATTCAGACCCGGTGGTGGCCCCTCAGGGAAACATGATGCCCTTTAGGACCCTGCACTCCTCACCCAGACTCAGTGAACTTATGCAACGCAATCCCTTACCAACCATCCTGGGTTCTCCTTCCAGAGTAAGATTTCATTCTGTGTGTTTGTATGTCCATGAGCTCTCAGTTTTGTTACAGTTTATTATAACTGATTTCTTTAAAGGGAACCCTGGGTATTAAGACTTACTGGCACTATCTGTTGCTATTTTTATCGCAACACAACTTGGAAAATAAATTCAGATACGATGCCACATTGTGGTGCGTTTGTTTAAATTTTTCAGTCAGAGGGCAGCAAGAGAAGCGATGTAAGTCTTCACTGCTTTCCTAGCGATAAGAAGAGGGGAAAAGAATGGAAAGATGCCTTTGGACGAATAAAACTTCTTAAAGAAGATGCCTTTGGACGAATAAAACTTCCTAAAGACCCGTGTCTTTGTTCTTTCCGCTTTAGCCCTGATGCCTTTGAGGCTTTTAGTAGACCACAGCTACTGAAAGACCTTACAAACGGCAGAGACAAGAAACGCTAGATGCCATCCTGGCAGGATGTAAACATGCCGCCACTTGTCATGACACTGCAGACACTCTGCAGGAGTTTCTCAGCGTGGATTTTACTCGATATCCAGGTGCATTTAGACTCTTTGTTGGGAAAATCGATAGTACGGCATTTGGTTTGAGCCTGCACTTATATCCATGGCTAACTGTCAGCTCTTTCAGTAGCTGTGGTCATCGTATCAGTATTTTATTTTCCGAGTTTTGTTGTGGGAAAATAGAGTAGCTCAGTGCCAGTAGCTCACCAAGTGCAGCCATTCTACATAATCAAAATAATGGCATCCCCTATAGTTCAAAATATGTATAAAACAATGTGGATTTTTTAAATGATGTAAATCTTTCATGGGGTTTCTGCTACATATTTCATTAAGAGACATAATTTACGTTATAATAAGCCATACAAGACTTAATGCCAGGGGTTCCCTTTAATATCTTTTAAAATGTAGTTTTGGAAAACGTGATACTTTGTTTCAGGATTCATTGTATAGACAGCAAAAAAAAAGTGGTTATTTTAAATTAAAATCTACTGCCATTTTTTAACAATGTAAAGATTAGTTCACTTATAGAATAAAAATGTCCTGAAATGTATTCACCCCCCAAGTCATCCAAGATGTTCATGTCTTTCTTTCATAAGTTGAAAAGAAATGAAGGTTTTTGAGGAAAACATTCCAGGATTTTTCTCCATATAGTGGACTTCAATTGGGATCAGCAGGTTGAAGGTCCAAATTGCAGTTTCAATGCAGCTTCAAAGGGCTCTACACGATCCCAGCCGAGGAATAAAGGTCTCGTGTAGCAAACGATTAGTCATTATCTAACAATAGTTAAAAAGTATATTTTTTTTTTTTTTTTTTTTTTTTTTTTTTTTAGAAAATGACTGATCGTTTCGCTACATAAGATGCTTATTCCTTGGCTGGTATTATGTAGAGCGCATTAAAACTGCAATTTGTTGATCCCCATTGAAGTCCACGATATGGTGAAAAATACTGGAATGTTTTCCTCAATAACCACCCCAGAATTTTTAAACGCTGATGTGAGCCACAATCTGATAAATGCAAACAAATAATGTAAAAATATCCTCTTCTTTTCTCCATCCCAGGCCATGCCCCCGTTTGAGTTTCCCAAGCCCCCGAGTTCCCCAAACATGGTCACATTTCTGACCCACCAGGGCCTCAGACCAGCTCAGGGAGAGGCTAGTTTGTCACCTGCCTACCAGTCTGAGGAAAAGAAAGGCTTTGGGAGGTAAGAGAACAAGAATTGGATGGATATTTGTGACCCTGGACCACAAAACTAGTTTTAAGTAGCACAGGTATATTTGTAGCAATAGCCAAAAACACATTGTATGGGTCAAAATTATTGCTTTTTCTTTTATGCCAAAAATCATTAGGTTAATAAATAAAGATCATGTTCCATGAAGATATTTTGTACATTTCATACCATAAATATATATAAACTTAATTTTTGATTAGTACTATGCATTGCTAAGAAGTAATTGCCTTCTTGTCTACATAGGCAGCATTGTAATCAAAATGGAACCTCTTAAGTTACAATGACGCTTTTTATAAATAGTTTTGGAACCCTGGACTCAAGCTGATACAACACCCAATCCTTTGCATTCCTTACTGCTTTTAGTCTTTCTCTTCTTTTGCTTTCTCTTTTATAATTTTATCTTCTTCACTCTATTTCTTGTCGGGACAGGTCTCACAGTGCTGGCCGCCTATCTGATGTGCTGCTAATGGCAGCATTTGGGGGGCAGAGAGGAGAAAGAGGCAGCATGGAGAATCTCAACTCTGACAGAGCCATAGACATCATAGGTGAGCTCATTGACAAATGTATTTATTTTAATCAAATAAAAATGTAATGTTAATGTTAAGTTGCATATAGTCTTCATTTAATACACTCTTGTTTTTTTTCTGCTCACAGCTCCACCTGGTGGTGGAGGCTTCGTGGTGGGTTCGGGTAGCCCTGCTCGAGTGGTGTTCACCGTGGGTTCTCCTCCCAGTGGAGGAACACCTCCTCAGAGCTCTCGCTCAAGGAAGTTCTCAGGTGAGTTATTTTTCCACCTTCGGTTTTGTTTGGATTTAAAGGGATAGTTCAACCAAAAATAAAAATTCTGTCACTAATTGCTCACTCTCATGTAATTCGAAATCTGTAAAACCTTCGTTCATCTTCGGAACACAAATGAAGATATTTATGATGAAATCTGAGAGCTTTCTGACCCTGCATAAGCAATTAGAAAATTGCATAGACTGCATTGCATTGAACCACTGATGTCACATGGACTTTTTTAATGATGTCCTTACTATCTTTCTGAACCTTGAACGTGTCAGTTACGTTGCTGTCTATGCACGATCAGAAAGCTCTCAGATTTCATCTAAAATATCTTAATTTGTATTCCAAAGATGAACTAAGGTCTAACAGGTTTGGAACAACATTTTTGGGTGAACTATTTCTTTAACAGGGATGCTTTAGTGTAACATAGACCTGAACCTCTCTGTGTCTCACAGCAGGCTCTTCAAGCTCCATTAGTCCAGTAGGGTCCCTCACCAGCCGCTACCCACAAACAGGCATTTGCATAGATGGCTACGAAGGACCTTCAAGTCCCCGCTATGGTTTCACTGACCCCATCTCGGCTGTGACTTTTGAAGCCCCTGAACTACCAGAGGAGACCCTAATGGAGGTAAGCACCAAATGTACTGCATTACTTAAACATAAATATAATAACTAGGGCCGGGACTTTAACGCGTTAATTTAGATTAATTAATTACAAAAAAATAACGCGTTAATTTTTTTTAACGCATTTTAATCGCACTTAATTTTGCACCGCGGAACGTTTCTCACTGGATGAGTTTCGGCGGACCGATTATACTGGAGCACCAACTAGCACATACAGTAGAGCCTCAAGTGTCACCTCAATGCTTTTACAGAAGGTCTACCTACCTATAGGGTACCAGAATTTCTGAAATGTAGGCTAGTATATTTCTAAATATCCCAGTGTTTCCCCTACCATTATCTTAGGGGGGCGCGTTTACAATGTCTCCTCCGTGAAAACACGGACTGGATCGCGGACTCCATTCATAAAAACCGAATTTACTATAGCGCAGAATGCCACGTAAATTCGTCGATTTTTGGATTGATTAATCAAAAGTTGGTCTGTCACTTCATTCAAATCGCGATATGGACTAGTGTCTGTCAAAACTGAAATGCAAAAAGACCGTTTTAATATGAATCCTGCATGTTCCGTTTGTGTCTGTATTTATGAATGGTGGAGACGTGTTTTTTTTTTTTACTACACGCATACTTACTAACTAGTATCATATCATACTTTACACACAGAAACTTCACGGCAACCTGTCAAAATAAAAGAACGGTTTAACATGAAACAGAACAATATTCCTATTTAAATAATTGACAAAAAACAATATATATGATAAAAAATAAATATAACAACAAGATTAACCACTTAATTGTAGAAAAAAATACTACAATTATTATTTAAATGTTAAATTATTATTATTTATTGATTTTAACAGCAAACCTCTGTTTGTTTGCCAAAAATTAAAAAGGTTTATTTTTCATTTGATTAAAAATAAATAAATGTTTATGCTTTCATTTGATTATGAGAAAAATTAAAACACACAAGAATTTCTTTAAAAAAAATAGCAAAAGATTGTAAAGCAAGCCCTATTGTTCAAAATGTTAAAATAGAGAGTTTTGGACTTATTTTTTCACTGAAATAAATGTTTTCGTTATTACACAAAGTAGGGTAAAGTACCGAGAAAAAAAAGTATGGAAACCTAGGGGAAACACTGTATCCTATTGCTACACTTAATGGCAATATTGCACTGGCCTGTTGGACTAGGTTGAACAAAAATAAACAATATTTTGTTGCTTAAGCTTATGTATTCAGTCATTCTTCAATGGTATACTAAAAATCCATATGAAAAAACTTACTTCTCACTGTTCTCAGGTCAAATATTTACATGCGATTAAAATGCGATTAATTTCGATTAATTAATTACAAAGCCTTTAATTAATTAGATTAATTTTTTTAATCGAGTCCCGGCCCTAATAATAACACCACTTTATTTTATTTACTTTAAGTATAACACCACTTTTTTTCCCCCCACTGCAGCAGGAACACACTGAGACTCTGCGCAGGCTCCGGTTCACGTTGGAGTTTTCCCGCTGTATGGTGGAGGTAGCAGGAGCCCGAAGTGGAGAGGCTGACCAGCCCGACCTCTCTTCCACCAGCCTGCTCCAGCAACAGAGCTTGGTTGCCGACCAAATCAGCTCTCTGAGCCGAGAGTGGAGGTGAGGAGATGTCGGCCATCACTAATCTCTCCAGTAATGGATCACAGTTGCTGTTTGTTCTATATATGTTGACAGCAAAAGGACAATCAGGTTCTGTGTAGAGTAGCATTAAATGCGTGTGCATTTATTTCACAGTTATGCTGAGCAGTTGGTGCTTTACATGAAGATTGCAGAGCTTCTGTCATCTTCACTACACACAGCCATGGAAGGCATCAAGCAGGGAAAACTCTACCCCTCGTCCACCGTCAAACAAGGTTAGCAGTTCAGACACACTTTCTTCTCACCACAACAGTGACATTCCCTTGTTAAGGATAGTTCCTATCCATTTACTCAAATAGCATTACATTTTTTTTTAAATAGTTCCAAAGCTTTGTACAAATTATGTTTTATGCTTTTATTTAATATATAAAATATATCTTTTTTGTGTGTTTTATGTTTTTATTTAATATATAAAATATATATATTTTTATTTGATATATAAAATATATTAAAGTACAATGTAATATTAAAATGTAAAATTTAAGTCAAACAATAAATATGATTTTTATTAAATTTAAATAATTTAACAATGCATTTGCATGTTCAAAGTTTTTTGATGTCAGTTAATGTTCACATTACATACAGGTAAACAAATAAAATATTTCATCTTTTTTATTACTGACCCACAGTGTTTTATGGGACCAAGATATACAGTACCAGTCAAAAGTTTTTGAACAGTAAGATTTTTAAAGTATTTTTAAAGAAGTCTCTTCTGCTCACCAAGCCTGCATTTTTATTATTATTATTATTATTATTTTTATCCAAAGTACAGCAAAAACAGTACAATTTTGAAATATTTTTACTATTTAAACTGTTTTCTATTTTAATATATTTTCAAATGTAATCTATTCCTGTGATTTCAAAGCAAATTTTTTTAGCATGATTACTCGTCACATGATTCTTCAGAAATCATTTTAATATTCTGATTTGCTGCTCAGAAAACATTTATTATTTTTATTATGTTGAAAACAGCTGAGTAGAATTTTTTTCTTTGATAATTAGAAAGTTTAGAAGAACAGCATTAATTTGAAATAGAAATCTTTTGTAACATTATAAATATTTTTATCATCACTTCTAATCAATTTAAAGCATCCTTGCTAAATAAAAGAATTACATTTCTATAATTTCTTTCCCAAAAAAACATACAGACTCCAAACTTTTGAATGGGATAGTGTATAATGTTACAAAAGCTTTTTATTTTAGATAAATGCTAATCTTTGGATCTTTCCTTGGATTTTTCTATTCAGCAAAGTATCCTGAAAAAATGATAATGATAATAATAATAAATGTTCAGCATATTAGAATGATTTCTGAAGGATCATGTGACACTGATGACTGGAGTAATGATGCTGAAAATTTAGCTTTGCTCACAGGAATAAATTACATTTTAAAATATATTCAAATGGAAAGCAGTTATTTTAAGTAGAACAAATATTTCACAATATGACTGCTTTTGCTGCATTTTGTATCAAATAAATGCAGGCCTGGTGGTGAACAGAAGTGACTTCTTTAAAAAAACTTTAAAAATTAAAAATCTTACTCAATGTCCAATGTACAAATACTTGAGACCAACTGTAGTTTGCATGTAAATCAGTAAAAATGTTCACACAGTGAAACTGAGAATTTGTTTACACCTTGATTTGTATTTTTTATATTTTTTTTTTCAGTGGTGAGGAGGCTGAATGACCTGTATAAGTCGAGCGTAATGTCCTGCCGTTCTCTGAGCGCTCAGCTGGAGCGATTCTTCTCCCGTAAACACAAACTCATGGACCACATCAACAGCATCACAGCAGAGAGGCTCCTTTTCAGCCACACTGTACAGATGGTAAAAAAAAATAGCTTAGAAATGTCAAGAAAGTTTGAAATTATAACCTCCAGTCTCTTCTCGTAATGCTCAATTATTTCTCACTTTGTATAACCTTGTAAAACTCCAATTTTTATCAGGTTATTTTTCTATTCAGCCTTTTCTGTGAATTTTAGGTTATACCAGTTGCTTGTCAAGTGTATTTAAGAAATGGTCTTGTCTTACAGGTGCAGACGGCTGCTCTAGATGAGATGTTTCATCAAGGAGAAGCATCAATTCATCGCTACCATAAGGCCTTGCTGCTCATGGAGGGTCTGTCTCACCTCCTCACAGATCAGGCTGACATCCTCAGCGTTAGCAAGTGTAAGTAATACAACAGACTTCAGCACGTTTTAACATTTAAGATGTCATTTTAAAATATTTCCATAACAAGTATGATATTTGTCAACAGGTAAGCAATGCATCGAACGCCGTCTCACCGCCTTGCAGTCGGGTCTCTGTGTGTAAAGCCTCTCCGCCACGCTGCTGTTACACCATCAAGATCCCAGTTTCTCCCTCAAGCAACTTTTTCCACTAATGTGGGGAGGGAATGGCCCTCTGATTGGACCACATTAACCTGATTGACAGCTGATGTCAAAATGGTGGAAAGAGATGCAAAGATTCGGATGTGTTGCCACTTTCCATCATCGCAGACACAGAAGGACAGAATAATACCTGTGTCTAGTCAAGACGAAACCTGTTTCCACAATTATTCTCTCATAGAGTTTAAAGTGTAGTACAAACATGTTTCTCAGCGCACTTGTTGGCTCACATAGGAAGTGGTTGCGTGTTATAAAAGGGTTGTGCAATCTTAGACGAGGTTTATCCACCCCAGAACGAAGGTTTCTTATATTTTCCTTAGTTTGTAGTCAGCGATCTGCCCATTCACTACGTTAGCTAGCGGAGAGACGATATAGAACACTTTTAAGATGATTATTAGCAATTTAATAGTGCATTTGGGGGTGCTTTGTGTGATTGAAGTTGAAGTCATTTTGTGTTTGTTTAGTTGGTTGGTTTAATTCCAAATGTCCAGTTTAGAAGAAGATATAATCTGTGGATGAATGTTGCAGACCATGTTTGTGCACCATTTGAATGTTGAGAGGCCCAAATTCTCCCTCACCAGGGAGTCAATCAGAATTTCAATGACCAAATTACAAGCCATTCAAAAAACTACTAATTTTGCCAATTATTTAATGAAAAGGAAACTGTATAAAGCCAGCGAAATCATTTGTAGCACTTTAGTGAATGTTTACCAAGTAAGAGCATGTCAAATCCCTGTTTCCTCCTTAAATGTCTAGGAAATTAATATTGTGTGCGGTGTTTGGACATCTCTTATGACCTGTTCAGACCTGTTCGGCTTTTTTTTTTTTTTTTTAAATAGCTATTGTGTTTTTATTTTGTGTTTGGCAATCATTTGTCTGAATGTAGTTCGGCTTTTAAGTTTGTCGCATTAGGGCAAGACAAAATTCCTGCGCCATCACGAGATTTTAGCTGTTATTTGGTCCAAATAGTATGCCAAAAAAAATCTTTTAGTGGGTATTAATGTTGGCAATAATACAGTTGAGGTCAAAAGTTTACATACACCTTGCAGAGTCTGCAAAATGTTAATTGTTTTACCAAAATAAGAGGGATCATACAAAATACATGTACATTTTTTATTTAGTACCGACCTGAATAAGATATTTCACATAAAAGACGTTTACATATAGTCCACACGAGAAAATAAATATTTGAATTTTTAAAAAATTACACCGTTCAAAAGTTTGTGATAGCTGTTCTTTAGTCCCTTGAAAAATTCTTTCAGGTCCCACAAATTCTTAGGCTTTTTCAGCATTTTTATGTATTTTTGAACCCTTTCCAACAATAACTGTATGATTTTGAGATCCATCTTTTCACACTGAGGACAACTGAGGCACTCATATGCAACTATTACAGAAGGTTCAAACGTTCACTGATGCTCCAGAAGAAAAAACAATGCATTTAGAGCTGAGGCTGAAAACTTTTGAA
>NC_133379.1:30055423-30251513 GCF_049309525.1 Garra rufa
CAAGTCAAGTCACCTTTATTTATATAGCGCTTTTAACAGTACAGATTGTGTCAAAGCAACTGCACAGTATTTAAACAGCACAATAGTGTGTAAGTAACGCATTATTGTAAATAATCAATTTTCAGTTAAAGGCAGTTCATCAATGAATTCAGTGATATCATCGTCAGTTCAGTTCAAATAGTATACGATATCGCTGGAAAGTGTCCCAAACTAAGCAAGCCAGAGGCGACAGCGGCAAGGAACCAAAACTCCACAGGTGACAGAAATGGAGAAAAAAACCTTGGGAGAAACCAGGCTCAGTCGGGGGACCAGTTCTCCTCTGGCCAGACGAAACCAGCAGTTTGTACCAATGTCCGATTGTAGAGAACTCATCAGGATCCTGTGGTGTAGCGCCGATGGCCGTCTAGGTTGGCGAGGTCTTCATTGATGATCCGTCTCTGGAGCTCATCTGGTTGACATCCACGGCTATTGAAGTCATCTCCAGGTGGTGATCCATGATCTAAGCTGGGTACGGACTGGATCCGGGGGACTGCAGTGACCATCTGATCCGGATACAGGCTGGGTCTGGTGGCTACGGTGACCTCGGAATAAGAATGAAACAGACTAATATTAGCGTAGATGCCATTCTTTTTACGATGCAACGAGTGCATCAGATGTTATGGGAGGTGTTTTCGGTTCCGGTTGACCTTATTAATGCAGCCTAACAATCCTTTAACGGTTCAGGGTCACACACACACACGCACACATATGTACATATATTTACAGGAAATAGAAACTAGTTTATGTCTAAATAATAAATAACACTATCAATAATAAATAGTTAAAAAATATTTTAAAGGATAACTATTGCCAAAGTGCAACCTGGGCTGTTTTTTTTTTTTTTTTTTTTTACTGTAAACGAGACAAACATGTATCAAAAAGCATAATTACGACAAACGAGCCGTTTTTGAGATTGACCGTGATTTCGTTTTGTGGTCAATGGCCGGTGAATGGGAATACTAGGGGCATTAATTTGAGTGCATCAAAATCGATATTTTTACAACACTAAGAAGGCTCGACACACCATGAAACTCTGCTCGAAGTATCGCCTGGGTCTCTACACATGAACTTGAGCATTGAGAACATTGTTTGTGTACACAGAGTTTACTAAAAAGAAAGTTTTTGAACAACTCACTTTCACTGTTTGAGTTTCCGCTCGCGGCCGTCTTGCCAGTCAAGAAGTGTGGATCTCCGAATGCGAGGATGGATAGCTCCTAAAGCATATTTCCATATAAATGCACGGCTAATTCGTTGTTTTGTCGCAAGTGAAAAACAATATTAACCTTCTAAAGAGCCTCATATAAGCCTAATATTTCGTCCTATGGAGTCCATTCATTCGCATTCGGAGATCGACACCTCTTGACTGGCAAGACGGCTGCGAGCCGAAACTCAAACAGTGAAAGTGAGTTGTTCAAAACCTTTCTTTTTAGTAAACTCTGTGTACACAATGTTCTCAATGCTCGAGTTCATGTGTAGAGACCCAGGCGATACTTCGAGCAAAGTTTCATGGTGTGTCGAGCCTTCTTAGTGTTGTAAAAATATCGATATTGATGCACTCAAAGTAATGCCCCTAGTATTCCCATTCACCGGCCATTGACCACAAAACGAAATCACGGTCAATCTCAAAAACGGCTCATTTGTCGTAATTACGCTTTTAGATATATGTTTGGCATTTTGGCAATAGTTATCCTTTAAAATTATTAGATAAGGTAAGAATTTTACAAATATATTTTTATTATGAATGTATATATTAATGTATATACACAGAAAATATGTTTCCATATACATATAAAGCATAAAAAAAAAACATTTTTTCTATTCTACCTGAATTAAATACATTTTAAAAATCTATAATTAAAATAATAATACAAATAATTAAAATAGACATCTGTGATCTGTATTCTGTTAAATATTTAGAATAATTTAAGAAATATTTGGTAAAAAAAAATTGGTTTATGTAAGAATCTTACAATTCTATTTTTCACTTACTATGAATTTATATATTAATGCATATACACAAAGTATGTGTGTGTATGTGTATACACGCACAGAAATATGTTTATAATTTTAATATATTCTAAATTAAAAATATAAACTTTATTTTAAGTAATAATTATAAATGTGTATTAATAAATATAATTAGCAAAATTAAGTATATAAATATAAAAAATCTAAAAATCTGTTTTATTATTGTTACCTAAAATTAAACAATAAAAAAAAATGTTTTTGTTACTTGAAATAAAAGCTGAAACTAATAAAATGATATAATAATATAATGTAATATTATAAATGTATATAATTGTGCCCCCTCCCCCTTTTTTTTTAAATTGCTGATTATGTTTATATATTTTTATCTTCTCATTGCACTAACAGGGTGTTTCTGCTGCGGGTCAAGTTGTGTCTCTGAAGGTGTGGATGATTGACAACATCCTGGACAAAATTAATTCACATCTGCCGCCTCACATAAGAATTTTAGGTCTGAATTTAAGGTTTCCTATTTACATATTTCCTGTTCAATGACAGAAATCAGTGTTATATTAGTATTATCTATATGCTATTATTGTATAAAATGAGGTTTTAAAACTGCTTTTATGTTTATATTTTAATTTTAATTTCAATTTTAGTCATTTTTAGAGCTTTACTATGTTTTTAAAATATTTCCATTAGCTTTAATTTTTTTTATTTCATTTCTAGCTTTAGTCATAATATTTTATTTTATCCTATTTCAATTTTATTGCATTTAACAATAACAACAATATTTTTAATAGTGTTAACGATAACAACGCTGACGGAAATGTACGTAATTTAAATTTTCTCAAACTTGCAGGTTACAGGCGAGTCACGGGTGGCTTCAATTCCAAAAATAACTGCGATGCCAGAACATATTCCTACATGCTTCCCACTGTGTCTTTCTCTCCAAAGGACTATAACCAGGAGGACACATCATTCCGTGTGAACTCAGAGACCCTTCAGAAAGTCAACCGGTTGTTTAGCCTGTACAAAGGCACCCACAACTTCCACAACTTCACTTCGCAAAAAGGTCCCCGGGACCCTAGCGCCAAGCGCTACATCACCCACATGTCCTGCGGAGAGCCGTTTGTGAGACAGGAAGCTGAGTTTGCCGTCATCACAGTACGAGGCCAGAGCTTCATGATGCACCAGATCCGGAAGATGATCGGTCTCGTGATCGCCGTGGTTAAAGGATACGTGGATGAAACGGTGATCGAGAGGAGCTGGGGAGAGGACAAAGTTGACGTTCCCAAGGCTCCCGGACTCGGGTTAGTGCTGGAAAGGGTGCATTTTGACCGCTACAACAAACGCTTTGGAGGAGATGGCATCCATGAGACTCTGGAATGGACTGAAGAAGAAGAAGCCATCGCTGCTTTTAAGGACAAGCACATTTATCCCAGCATCATAGAGACTGAGCTCAATGAGAAGTCCATGGTGAACTGGATGGCTACATTGTATATCCATGATTTTGAAGCCACGGCCTCAGGAAACCAAGAGCGCAAAGTGTGTATTGTTTTGCTGGTGTATATTTATTTTAAAGGGATAGTTCAGCCAAAAATAAAATTCTGTCATTACTCACCCTTGTGTTGTTCCAAGTGCGTAAGATCTTGGTTCATCTTCTGAAAACAAATTAAGATATTTTTGGATAAAATCTGAGATCATTCTGACTACATTTAGTGCCCAGAAAGCTAGTATAGACATCGTTAAAATAGTCCATATGACACTGTGGTTTTATGAAGCTATGAAAAAGTCTTTAATGTGCGTTCACCAGAATTCACATTTTAGCAGTGTCCTTATTTTTTGGGTGAACTATCCCTTTAACAATTAAATATATTTTTTGAATTTTCATTCATTTTCATTCTGCCCTAATGTGTTTGAATATCATCATGAATTATAGACACTATACTTACCTATTTGCCTTTTTTGCAGGATGATGATGAAGATGGAAACGTGTCTGACTGATCTGAAATCACTTAAGAAGCAGACTTTTGTTTTGTTTTGTTTGTTTTATTTTATTTTGGTTTTTACTTGAGTGCTATCATTATTTTCCAAAGATCTGACTGCAATTAAATTTCTGAAATAAAAATACGATTTTATTAAGGCTTGTCACAGTTTTCTTTTAAACAGTTTACTTTTTGATAAATGTCTATTTGCAAGAAAGTGATGTTTAGTTGTTACGAATGCTGTCAAGTGACCAATCGCGATTAATCGAATCCAAAAAAAACGATTTTGTTTGCATAATACATGTGTGTACTGTGTATATGTATATATAAATATACACACATGCATGTATTTTTAAGAAAAATATGTTGCTTATATATTACACTTTTAAATTATAAAATTATGACAAATATATAGATGTAAATATTTTCAAAATATGTACAGTATGTGTGTGTATTTATATATACATAATAAATATACACAGTACACACATTCTGAATTACTCTAACTAAAATTACAAAAAGTTAATGTATTAAAATTACTAAACTGACCAAATTAAAGTTATATCAAAGACTATATAGAAACTTTGTCTATATATTTATACATTAAAAAATAAATATGAATTTATATATAAAATATTTAAAAGCACATGTCTTATTATTTTACTAATTAAAATTGTTTGTGTGTGTGTGTGTGTGTGTGTGTGTGCATATAATTTTAATTAACATTAATTTTGTGTGTGTGTATATATAGTTCTTTTTAGTTTTAGTAATTTTGTTATTTGAATTGTTATACATATTTATATACAGTTTTTTGTCAATATTTTAATATTTTCAGTTTTTATTTTAATTTAATTAAATTTGGTTGGTTTGCTACACTGTACACACATTATACAAACAAAAACTTTTATTTTGGATCCGATTAATCATTTGACACCACAAGTTTACAATATTTATTCTAATCTGATTTATACATATTATAAATATAAATATTGCGAATATGGAGAATGGCTCAAACATCTGTGGCTTAAAAGGTTTTTGACACTAAAGTGCCATCTTTTAAATGTAATATATTCAAGATTATAAGACCCTGGACCACAAAATCAGTCATACAGGTTTTTTTTTTTTTTTTTTTTTTTGAGATTTATGCATCACATTAAAGCTGAATAAATCATATATTTTACATTGATGTATGGACCACAAAAGACCCTGGACCACAAAATCAGTCATACAGGTTTTTGTTTTTTTTTAATTGAAATTTATACATCACCTTAAAGCTGAATAAATCATGTATTTTCCACTGAAGTATGGTTTCGTAGGATATGATCATATTTGGCCAAGATAAAACTATTTGAAAATCTGAGAGTGCAAAAGAATCAAAATATTGAGAAAATCGCCTTTAAAATTGTCCAAATTAAGTTCTTAGCAATACTTATTACTAATCAAAAATTAGGTTTTGATATATTTACGGTAGGAAACTCACAAAATATCTTCATGGAACATGATTTTTACTTACTATCCTAAAGAAAAATCGATCATTTTGACCCATACAATGTATTTTTGGCTACTGCTACAAATATACCCGTGCTACTTAAGACTGGTTTTGTGGTTCAGGCTCATATATTCTTGACAAAGTAATTTAAATCGAACCTGAAATCTAACTTCTGAAGTCACTCGGTAATCACAAACGATTCTGATTGGTTCCGCTTGATGGGCGCTGTGAAAAGTAACTCATATCACAAGACGAATACGCCTCACAGTTTTTGAATCAACGCTCTTGACAAATGCCACCTTTAATGAAAGTGAAAATGATTTTGAAAATACAAAGTGAAAAGTTATATTTGATTATCATGTTAATGCACCATTACTAACATCGGCTTCGTGCTTATCGCAGTTCTACCAACTTATTCCTTATCTATTGTAAAACACTAGCTGGCCACTAGAGGCGACCTCATCCTTTGACATGAACACACCAACACATTTTTAGTGAAACAATCATGGCGCCGTCCACGGACAGCAACGTGAAAGGAGAAAACAGCAAGGTTTTATATAAGAAAGATATAAATACTAAAACAGATCGTATACTTCAAAACAAGAAGCATGCTAACGACATATTCGACGTTATTGAATATCTGCAGGTATGTGAATTCAATCATGAATTCAACACGTTGTGTTCTGGTTTATAAATTACTACTGTTATAAAACCAAAATTGTTCTCACTTGCAGTCTGAAAATGATAAACAAATCATTTTCGCCACCAATGCTTGCAGAAAGATTTTCTGTACGTTGTTCGACAAAAGAGATCTCTATGTTGGTGATCTGCCTGAAGAAGAGGACCTCATGAGTGGTAAATCTAAGCATCTTAAGATCATTGGATGGCAAAATTAATGTTCTTTGTCCAATTTATCTGTATTTTACCAATTGTTTTACCATATCTGTGTGTTCTTTAATAATTTAATTGATTGTAGTTAAGTCAAATCTAAAAAGTAAACTTGAAGTAAATTTTCCAGGTGATCGCAGTGCTGAGGAGAAGTACCGTATATTTATGAGACATCGTTACAACAGCTGTGTGGAGAATCTGCTGGAAAATATAGGCCATGAAGCTTTCCAAGTAAAGGTGAGTGAATTTTGTAGGTGATTAGTGTGTGTGTTAATTGAAGTAATATAATTATTTAGTTTTTATGAAAGTGGTCTTTTATGTAGTTTACATATACAGTAGATTGGATTATAAACAAATGTACAATACTGCTATAAGAGTCATCAGATACTCAAAAACTAACAGACTAGTGTTGTTCTAATATATTTGTACTACCAGTCATAATTTTTTTAAATAGTAAGATTTTGAATGTTTTTAAAGAAGCTCACCAAGCCTGTATTTATTCGATTCAAAGTACTGCAAAAACAGTACAATTTTGAAATATTTGACTATTTAAAATAACTATTTTCTATTTGAATATATTTTTTATTCCTGTGATTTCAAAGCTGAATTTTAGCATCATTACTCCACATGTTTTATCTGTAATAGAAATCTTTTGTAACATTAAAAATGTCTCCAAGCTTTTCAATTCTATAGTGTATAATGTAAATCCTGAATCCTGAAATGTACTCACCTGCTTTGAATAATAAAAATAATAATGTTTCTTGAACATCAAATCAGCTTATTAGAATGATTTCTGAAGGATCATAAGACACTGAAGACTGGAGTAATGATGCTGAAAATTTAGCTTTGATCAAAGGAATAAATTACATTTTGAAATATATTCAAATAAAAAACAGTTATTGTAATTAGTAAATATATTTTGCTGTATTTTGGATCAAATAAATGCAGGCTTTGTGAGCAGAAAAGGCTGATTTATTTATTTATATATTTAGCTATAGCTTTAATTTAGTCACTTGTAGTTCATTAACTTTTTTATTTTAGTTTGTTTTAATTATTTAATGTTTTTTTCTTAAACACACACATGTATATAGTTTTTATGTATATAGTTTTAGTCATTGTGGCACTTAAACTTAACTGATTATTTCAGATATCGTTTCAGCCAGGATAAGATATAGGTTTTCATATAATGTTTACATTTTATTTGATTTCAGCTTCATTTTAGCTGACAAACTTCAGTGTGTGATTATGTCCGCTATTTTTCATATTTTCCAGGAGGCATCTCTCTGTGCGCTGATGAAGTTTGTTGAAGCGGAAGGCAAATATCCTCTTCAGGATCCAGACTCGTGTGAGCACTTCCACTTTCCCAGGGAGCTCTTACGGGTTGGTTTTCTTTACAACTACAAATATTGACATGTAATGCACACTAAAGTCATAAGAATAAAGCTTATCCCTCTGATGTGCACAGACCCTGGTAGCGCATATTCTCTCAGAGAAAGAAGATATGTCACTGCTGATCTCCAGGTTTCAAGAGTTTTTGGAAATGGATGATGTGCGCTACTATGTCATGAGTTCAGTACGAGACAGCATGAGCCGGAAGAAAAAGAAGACTGTGAGTGTGGTTGTTTACATTGCTGGTATTTCCACATATTTATTCTGTATTACCAATTATAAAGGCATATTTTTGTAATCAATTCTTTTATTTTTAGGCGGAGATTCCTGTATATTACAATAATGTGTTCACACTCATCTCAAACATCAAAATACCCAGCCAAGAACCAAAAATGACCAAATTTCTTGTCAAACAAGACTGTAAGTTTGTTTTATAACTGTGGTATTGTCCCGACAAAAACATTGTCCTTCATAAATACTATTTCTCTCTGTGCTTTACAGACAATCTTGAAAAATGGAAAGTAGCCAAAGTAAAGGTAAGTACTTTTTATTATTTCTGCAATTCTTTATTCTACAACAGCGTTTTAGTGCCAAGAAAAAAAAAAAGATTACTAGATTATTGTTATAATGTTTCGAGAATAAAGTCGAAATGTTTTTCGATAATAAAGTTGAAATGTTTCAACTTTATTCTCGAAAAACATTTCGACTTTATTCTCGAAAAACGTTTCGACTTTACTCTCGATAAACGTTTCGACTTTACTCTCGATAAACGTTTCGACTTTACTCTCGATAAACGTTTCGACTTTATTCTCGATAAACGTTTCGACTTTATTCTCGATAAACGTTTCGACTTTATTCTCGATAAACGTTTCGACTTTATTCTCGATAAACGTTTCGACTTTATTCTCGATTAACCTTTCGACTTTACTCTCGATTAACGTTTCGACTTTACTCTCGATAAACGTTTCGACTTTATTCTCGATAAACGTTTCGACTTTACTCTCGATAAACGTTTCGACTTTACTCTCGATAAACGTTTCGACTTTACTCTCGATAAACGTTTCGACTTTACTCTCGATAAACGTTTCGACTTTACTCTCGATAAACGTTTCGACTTTACTCTCGATAAACGTTTCGACTTTACTCTCGATAAACTTTATTTTAAGTTTATTGTCGTAATATTTAGTTTATTCTCAAAACATTTTGACTTTATTTTACGTTTATTGTCGTAGTATTTTGTTTATTCTCGTAATATTTTAAGTTTATTCTCAAAACATTTCGACTTTATTTTCGAAACAATTACTTTATGCTCGAAATATTTTGACTTTACTTTCGTAATTTCAACTTTATGATTGAAATATTTAGACATTATTCTCGTAATTTCGACTTTATGCTTGAAATATTTCGACTTTATTCTCATAATTTCATCTTTTTTCTCAATATTTCAAGTTTATTCTTTTGATATTTTAAGTTTATTCTCAAAACATTTCGACTTTATTCTCGAAACATTTCGACTTTATGCTTAGAATATTTCGACTTTACTCATAATTTCGATTTTAGGCTCAAAATATTTCGACTATATTCTCATAACTTAATCTTTATTTAAAATTATTTTGACTTTATTCTCATAATATTTAATATTCTTGTATTTCGACTTTATTCTCGTAGTAATTAAAGTTTATTCTTCAATTTCGACTTTATTCTCAAAAACATTTCAACATTATTCTCGAAACATTTTGACTTTATTCTTGTCATTTTGACTTTATTCTCGTAATATTTCGATTTTATTCTCTTAATCTAAGTTTTTTTTTTATGTGGCACTAAAACGCCATCATTTTGTTCAAAGTTCATTTTAAAATAATATACATTTTTTCTATATAGGAGCATAAACTAGCTTTTGAGCAAATGTGGATGCTGTTTCTCAAGTTTAAGGTAAAAACAAGCTTCACTATAGCATCACAGTATATACACATTGTCTATTAAGAACTTTTCTAAGGTTTTTTTAAGGTTCTTAACTGGTGTTTGGGCTCCCATAGTTACCTAGCAACATGTACAAGAAGATCCTGGTCATCCTTCATGAGTCCGTAATGCCACAGATGAGTGATCCCACACTTTTGATGGACTTCCTGAGCGCTGCCTATGACATTGGTGAGTCCAGGATGTACCAAAGGATTAATTATGTGTGTTGTCATGAGTACAAAATACGAACTAAATTATTTTTCATGACGTAATCTGTTATAGTTACATATATGTAATGCACTATTCTGTCTGTGTTCGACTCAGGTGGGGCGATCAGTTTGTTGGCTCTGAATGGCTTGTTCGTGCTCATCCATCAACATAATTTGTAAGTATTAAACCGCATTTCTCTGATCGTCGTTAACGGTATAATGTATATTTTTTTAAAACCATCTCTGTTTTTGTTGTATAGGGATTACCCAGATTTTTATAAGAAGCTGTACGGTCTGCTGGATCCCTCTGTCTTCCATGTCAAGTATAGAGCCCGTTTCTTCTACCTGGTGAACATCTTCCTTTCTTCAACGTAGGTTTACTCTTTGCTCTTTTATTTTGGCTAAATATGAGCATTAGTATGTAAATGTTGTTTTGTTCTTAAATACTGTGAAATTGTAACCCGTTTGCTTTGATATGCTCTTACAGACATCTGCCAGCCTATCTTGTGGCAGCATTTGTGAAGCGTTTTGCTCGCCTGTCTCTCACAGCGCCACCTACTGCTCTTCTCATACTTCTGCCATTTATCTGTAATCTCATTCGTCGGCATCCCTCATGTAGAGTTCTCATACACAGACCCAACGCTGCAGAAGGTATGTCACTTATAGAACAAGCTAATTATTAATTTAGAATATATACACATTTAGTTGTGCATTAATTTTTTAAATAATTTTTTACATTTAGATATATTTTTTAAATGCATGATTTTTTTTATTTGTTTTTGTATTAATTACATTAATTATTCTAACATGTATTTTTATTTTCTTATTTATAATTGTGTATTTAATCTAACATTATTGTATTTTTTTGATATTCATTTAAAAATATATATACACATACACACACACACACACACACACACACATACATTACTATTTGTAATTTATTTATTCAATATATGTATATATGTGTGTGTGTGTGTGTGTATATATATATATATATATATATATATATATATAAAATTTTTATTTTATATGAATTACTTTTTATTGTGAAAGTGCATTTAATTTGTTATTAATTATATATACATTTACAAATGTATACATATACTTTTATTTATTGTGTATTGTTTAATATTTACATTTTTTTATTTATTCAAAATATATACTTTATTTTCTTTCAAAATAAAAAAAATTAATATAAAGTAAAAATATATTGTACAAGTTCTTTACAAAATATATGCATTTATTATAAATTATTTAAATATATTTTCTTTTATTAATTACAATTGTTCTAAGAAAGGAACACATGTACACACACACAGTTTTATTGTTTATTAATTACTATTTATAATTTTATTGTTTATTCAAAATATATACTTATTTTGTTTTATTTATACAATTATGTATTTGTTATAAATGATTTAAAATATTTTTATTGTATATTAATTACAATTTATTCTGAAAATGAATTTGTTTAATATTATTAGCTATTGTATGTATGTGTGTGTGTGTGTGTGTGTGTGTGTGTGTGTGTGTGTGTGTGTGTATATATATATAGAAATAATAATAATAAATATATATACACTTATTTACTTTATTAATTACTATTTATAATTGTATTATTTATTCAAAGTATATACTTTATACATATATATTATATATAAATTTATAATTTGTGGGCATTTATTGCTATGAATTGTTAAATCCATTTATTTATGAAATGTATTATTCATTTTAATTTTACTGAGAATTCATTGGGTGGAATGCAGGTACACTTGTAATTGTTCTGTATTGATTATAAAAATGTATTCTTGTCAATTTTTGTTTAAATCAGAGCCTTGTGATGACCCATATGTGATGGAGGAGAAAGATCCGGCTAAGTGTCATGCTCTGGAGAGCAGCTTATGGGAAATCAAGGTAAAACTAAAAATTCCAAAACTCTTCATTTTGTTATTTATATGGAACTGTCCTTTCTAACATAAACATTTTGACTGACTCAATCCACAAACTCAACAAAGAATTAATCTTTAAATATCTAAAAGTATATCCATGAAAATAAAATCTTTTCGTAGACATTGCAGAAGCATTACCACCCAGAAGTGTCCAAGGCTGCCTATAAGATCAACGAGCCACTCACTGAACAAGAGGAAGATATCAGTGAGCTCCTAGAGCTCTCTACATTTGAGGTATTCAGCTACATTTGGCCCATAAATTACTAGAACAGGATTTATAAAGGTTGATAGTTATATCTCCATATGTTACAATTATTAAATTGCACAACTAATCATTATCCCCTCCACATTTTGTTTGGCAGCTAATGAAGCGAGAAATCAAAGCCGAAAGGAAGGCGATCCCGCTAGAGTATGATAAAGCCACAGAGCTCCTGAAAAGCTCTAGAGAAGTGCTCGGAGTGCACTTTTCTCTAGAGTAACCACACTTATTTCCAGATTTGATCTTTCCAAAATGTATTCTTTGTGTTAAAAAGTTTGCAAAGTCCATTCTGCGGGCTAAAATAAATAAACATTTGCAAAAAATGAGTATGTGTTGAATGTTTTGTGAGCTGTAGTGACTGTTGATCAGACTGTAAAACAGTACGAAGAAATAATTTATCGAATACCATGGTACAAAATACATGGTAGTATCATTTACTAGCTATATTTTATTTTTCGTTTTTTTTATTTTATGTATACTGTTTTTAACTCATTGGTGGCTAACACAATGTAACACAGTTTTATTTTACGATGGTACTATGGTATTTTCTGGTCTTTTTTGTTGTAGTGTCATTACTATATACATTTTTTTTTTTTCTATTATTTTAAAGTTGTCATCAGATGCCCATTTTCCACAAGTTCATATGATTCTTTAGGGTCTTAATGAAAAGTCTCTAATATACTTTGGTTAAAAATTCTCAATAGTAGTGTATTAAAACAAACACCCTTTTACCTTGTCAAAATCAGCTCTGCAAAATATCAGCTCATTTTATCGCATGGGCTCTTTAAATGCAAATGAGCTATGCTCGCCCCGCCCCTCTCTGATGAGGGATTATGAGCTGTAATGTTTACTTTAGCTGCGGTTAGCTGCATTTAACCACGTTTATCGCGAAACTTGACAACAAGCACATTATTAAGAAAGGCCATTTGCAAAGATGCATTAAAAACCCCTTATACTCACTTCTGCTGTGGGTGAAGCTGCAACACGAATGATTCACACGAACATAGACGCACATGTAGATCGGGATCGACACTCTCCTTTTAAAAACGAAAGTAACGTCCTCTGCCTCTTGAGCGGCTCAGATGTTGGGAGTAAATGACGACTGCTATGTTCATTATAACATCCAACAACAAAACACCTCAATCACTCAATTAGAGTCTTCCTCTGCACCTGAGTCGACACAATGGCAATCGTATTCAGCCTATTTCAGCTCGGTGAGGGCGGGTCTAAGGTAAGACGCTCATGTCAATCAACTGTGTTTCGTCACGACAACAAGAAGCTGAGAATGTCCTGATTTTAAGAAGGGGATATTACTTTTTAAAGAATAAAAAAATACTGGGTGGATTCTCATCATTGTAGGGTGGTTGTGTACACAAACACACATTAATGTTCAAACAACATGGAAAAGTTAGTTTTGCATCCGATGACCCCTTTAAGTTTTTATTAAAACGGACATTAATTAAATTAAAATTTATAAACACTCTGTGTTGCGATTCTGTTCTTTGGTATCGTTTTGCTCCAAACCGGTAGGTGTCGCTATTGTGAATACGTTCATTCCAGTACACAGTCAAAACACAGCAGTGGTAAATGAAGTGCTTCTCTGTTGCTGTACTGAACTTCGCTGTAGTGTTAGCGTTTTTGTCTCGCTTTTGCAATCATGTCTGAAGAACGTCTCGCTAAAATCCCAGAGGTTGATTTAGATCCTAACGGCGTCTTCAAATACGTCCTCATACGGGTGCACAGCAAAAACGACGAATCATATGTTGATATTGTGAGAGGATACGCGTGGGCCGAGTATCATGGTAAGGGATCCACTCAAGTGTTTGAATGAATGACAGGTGTTAGGAGAGAGTGGGCATATTATATTAGGTTGTGAATGTCAGTAAATACTTTTTAGGAAGTTTTTAAGCTGTAGTTGAATTGCAGCTGTCAAATATTGGTTTTGGCTCGTAGTCTTTAAAGACGAAGTTTATTGTCCTTGTTGAGTTATATGCATTGACAAGTATTTTTCAAAGTGACTCACAAGACAGTCCACCTGCAGAAATTAATGTTTTCCATGAACTGATTCAAAAGACTCGCGTCTTTGGGAGATGTAGAATGTTTAGTCTATTGAATTGTGATTGGACTTTTATTACCCACGACAACTATTTCTCTATTTTGCACATTACTATTCGTTTTTCCTTTCTCTCTTGTCTCTTTCTCTGTTAGGGTTTCAACTTTCCTAGCTGCCATTTTACTTTTTTAATAACAAAAATG
The DNA here is from genome assembly GCF_049309525.1 of Garra rufa. Lineage (NCBI taxonomy): Eukaryota > Metazoa > Chordata > Actinopteri > Cypriniformes > Cyprinidae > Garra > Garra rufa. The sequence continues at coordinate 30,069,817 of NC_133379.1, forward strand.
CAATGGGCCATTCTATGGAATTGGTCCTAAGTCACAATTGGAAACGTCTTGGAAAAAAGGTCTTATTCCAAAAAAAAGTGTATGTATGCAATTGTACTTGTATAATATCGAAAGTATACATTTCTAGTAATTCTGCATTTAATTGTGATGATTTGGACTCACGTTTAACAAAAACCCACCAATTCATTATTTCAACAAATTACAATATGGTGGCTATTTAACTCAAAACACCTGCAAAGGTTTCCTGAGCCATTGGTTCACTAGGCTACACAATCATGGGGAAGACTGCTGATCAGAGACACTCTTCACAGAGTGGGTAAGCCACAAACATTCATTGCCAAAGAAGCTGGCTGTTAACAGACTGCTGTATCCAAGCATGTTTACAGAAAGTTGAAAACATGAACCAACCGAGAGAACCAAAATCGATTGGAAAATCGATTCAAGTATTTCGGTGAACTTCACAAGGAATAGACTAAGGCTGTGGTCAAGGCATCAAGAGCCACCACACACAGACGGGTCAAGGACTTTGGCTACAGTTGTCATATTCCTCTTGTTAAGCCACTCCTGAACCACAGACAACGTCAGAGGTGTCTTACCTGGGATAAGGAGAAGAAGAAATGGGCTGTTGCCCAGTGGTCCAAAGTCCTCTTTTCACATGAGAGCAAGTTTTGTATTTCATTTGGAAATCAATGTCCTAGAGTCTGGAGGAATAGCTCAAGTTGCTTGAAGTCCAGTTTTAAGTTTCCACTGTCTGTGATGGTTTGGGGCGCAATGTCATCTGCTGGTGTTGGTCCACTGTGTTTTTTAAAAACCAAAGTCAATGCACCCGGTTACCAAGAAATGTTTTAAAGATGCTGATTTCATTTTCCAGCAGGATTTGGCACCTGTCCACACTGCCAAATGCACCAAAATTTGGTTAAATGACCATGGTGTTGGGTGTGCTTGACTGGCCAGCAAACTCACCAGACCTGAATCCTACAGAGACTCTATGAGGTATTGTCAAGAAGAAAATTCGAAAAAAATGCAGATGAGCTGAAGGCCACTGTTAAAGTAACCTGGGCTTCCATACCACCTCATTGCCACACCGAATTGAGGCTGAAATTAAAGCAAAAGGAGCCCCTACCAAGTATTGAGTACATATACATTAAATGAACATACTTTCCAGAAGGCCAACAATTAACTAAAAAAAAGTTTTATTGGTCTCATTACGTACTCTAATTTGTTGAGATAGTGAATTGGTGGGTTTTTGTTAAATGTTAGCCAAATCATCACAATTAAAAGAACCAAATTATGTATTTAATACAATTTATTTAATACATGTATTTATTTAATTCAGAGTTTCGCAATTTGAGTTGAATTACTGAAATTAACTTTTCCACAACATTCTAATTCATTTGATGCACCTGTAAATATTTCCTGATCATGAATGTAAGGGTGTAGTTAAAATCAATCTCAGCCAGTGGACTAAAATATACACTGTTTCGGTAGTGACATGAAAATGCAGGACACCTTATTTTTTACATAAAGTTTCATAATTTACAAAGAAAATCTTTTTTATTGTGTACTTGTGTGTACTAAGAATAAAAAGGATACTTCTAAAAACAATGAAAAAATACAAAAATTATTTCAATAGCATTTTCATAAGTTGGAATTTAGGTGTTAGGGTTTGGGGCAGCTCCCTCCCAATTGCAAGTACACACTAAAGGCTGTTTTTATATATTAAGCCTACTGATATTTTAAATATTATTGTGGGTTTCAATAAACAATAGAATGATCTTAGTAAACATCTAAGATTTGAATACCTAAATGCTTTTGTGTTTTGGTGGTGCGACACCAGGTTGGACCGATTCTGTAGAATAGCCCATGGCCCCTGCAGAAAATGACTTGATTCCGTTTAAATACAAAGTACCATATCTTTCTAGATATGTATCACAGTTTTTAGGAACACATCAGATAGGAGAACAAACATTTCTTTGTGTTCTTTGTAGCTACAAAACCTTAATAACATTGTATCTCCTCAAGCTGATATCTATGACCGTGTGTCCGAAGAACTGGAGAGAAGTGGAGAATTGGATTGCGAGTGTCTCGGAGGTGGAAGAATCAAACACGACAGTGCCGCAAAAAAGATCCACGTCTACGGTTATTCCATGGTGCGTATGATGTTCCAGTAATAAACAATACATTTTTCTTTGAATCAGATGATTCATTAATCAGTTCCTCTTCTTTATTTTTCAGGGATTTGGAAGAGCAAGGCATTCAGTTTCCACAGAGAAGATAAAAACCCACTACCCAGACTATGAGGTGACCTGGGCAGATGAAGGGTATTGAATAGGTTACATGGAATAAATGACAGCTGCGTATAAGGACGCTATTTGAAACCTACCTGTCTTAACGATTGATGGATGGATGGATTAGACATTTACTCCAGAACTATAGGAGAGGTCATCCTCTTTGTTGTTTGATTGGTTTTTAACTTAAGAGAAGGGAAAGTACTTACGTTTATGGCCATTGGCCATTAAATGGCAAATATAGGAAATGATGAAATAAAGCTCAGAACAGTTTAGTGGGAAAGGTCAAGTACTTCATCCAAACCATAAAAGTTATATAGTGCAACACTGACATCCTGAAACGATAATAAAGTCCAGAGAAGAGCTCTTAGAAATTTCCAGAACCACTTTTTTGTCCTTCATTTAAGTTTGGATACACTGTTATATTACAATAAAGGAAATATCTTGTTGAAGCAATTAATACACAGAGATGTAAATCACTGATTTGGCGTAGCTTTTTTGAAGAAGTCTCTTATGCTCATTAAGGCTGCATTTGCTTGATCAAAAATACAGAAAAAAACTGTTATATTGTGAAATAATATTATAGTTTAAAATAATGGTTTTCTATTTGAATATATTTTAAAATAAAATTTATTCCTGTGAGCAAAGTAAAATTTCCATAAGCCATTAATTCATTCTTCAGTGTCACATGATTCTTCAGAAATTATTTTAATGTTGATATATTACTTTTATTATCAGTGTTGGAAACAGTCAACATTTGTTTTGGAACATGTAATTCTTTTTTCAGAATTCTTTGATGAGTAAAAAGTTAAAAATATAAAAAAATAAATATTTTCTAACAATATAAGTTAACAGTTTTCTAACAATTTATCAATTTAACACAACCTTGGTGAATAAAAGTTTTTTTTTTTAAGAAAAATTAAAAATGTACTGACCATAAACTTTTAAATTGTAGTTTATAGCGTTAGAAAATATTTCTATTTTAAATTAATGCTGTTTTACTTTTTATTTATTAAAGAATCCAACAAAATATTAAGAAGCACATCTGTTTTCAACATTGATAATAATTCAGCATATTAGAATGATTTCTGAAGAATCATGTGACAATGCTGAAAATTCATCTTTGAATTATAGGAATAAAATACATTTTAAAATATATTAACAAAGAAAACTAATATTAAAATAAAAATAATATTTCCCAATATTAGTGTTTTTTTTCTGGATTTTTGATCAAATAAATGCTACCTTAATGAGCATAAAAACAATAAAAATCTTAATGTTTCTAAACTTTTGAACAGCAGTGTGTATATAGTGATATAATGATTTCAAAAGCACCAAGCTATAAATCTGGACCCTCAGACCTGATCCGGAGGTTGTAAACCTTGCCTGATAAACTTGACGATCCACTTCACAATCATTTGTCACATTATTATTGGAAGATGCCTTTAGGGTGCGCAGTGGCTTTCTTGACTAGAAATATTACGACATAATGACATCTGAAGCATTTTGAATTTACATTTAAAATAACTGCATCAAGGCATGTTTTGTCAGTTCAGTTTAATCACCTGATGATTAAAAATCAAAATCTTCTATCAGTTGCAAATTAACAGACATGGATTGCACATCAGCATTTAATAAATGAATTTACTTTTGCCTCTAGTACTGCATCTACTGCCTTTTTATTGTGTAATTTTCAATTTCTTGTTTCCTTGCTTATCTGTCAAGGTTTACTGGTAAGCCGAACCCTAGAAATGGTTTACAATTTGCTGCTATTAGTAAGACCAGAATGTGCTGTTCATTTTGGCTACATGGTTTGCATTGTCAAGCGAAGTATCTGGTGTTGAAGCCAAGATAAACTGAGCTGTATGTGCTGCATATTTTTAAAAGGCTGAGCAGCTTTATAGGACGGATCTGGCACACGTCTGGAGGTTAAAATATAAAGTCCAGGTATTATCTCTGTGGAATCAGGAAGGAGGGACGCAGGTGAAGTTAATAACTTCAGATGTGGCAGGACGCTGCTTTTGCTCACTGTACGCTGAAGAAGAGCTGTTGTTCTTTCTTCTGGTGGCAAAAGTAAAGACTGGATTCATGGCTACCTGCCACTGGATTCTCCTTGCGTGTCTCATGCTGAGTATCTGTCACAGGGGTGAGATCCGGTGTTTTTATTCTTTTATTCGTTTTTAATGTTTTCAGGTCAGTTATTTAAAGTATTGAAGGTCACTTTGGGACATATGTGTACTATTAGTGCTTTAAATTGTATATTTTGATGGCTGATATTTCTAATGATATTATTGATATTTTAATGAATAAGCTCCAATAGGTTAAGTTAATGTTAAGCTTGTATTACTGTAAATGCAATCCGTTTTCTGCTAAACCCATCAGAACTACAGAACCATCTGCTTTATGCTTAGTAATACAATCTATGACATTTTACCTCATTGATTTTTTTGCATTGTTTAAGAATTATCGTCCTTGTATATGGGAATACAGTCTCATATCTGACATTTGTGTCTCAGAGACCTTTGACTGTGTACTGTGTGATTACTAAAAAGAAAGACCTTTGTGACAGCTTGAACAGGAAGATTTGGAAATCCATGTGTTTTTAATGTCTTGAAGCCTAAACTCAGACTAAATTGGACTTTTAATCACTTACAGCATAATTTAGTTGTTTCAAGAGTAGAAAATAAGCATATTAGAATGATTTCTGAAGGATCATGTGACACTGAAAACTGTAGTAATGATACTGAAAATTCAGCTTTGCCATCACTTGAATAAATTACATTTTAAAATATATTAAAAGATAAATGTTATTCTAAATGTTCATGTTGAATGTAGATCAAATAAATGCAACCAAGATATTTCTTTTAAAACATAAAACGCGTTCCAGGAGGGTAAAATAAAAAATTTTGGCGGGGTTCTCCAGGTACAATTCACTTTCCAGGGGATAAGTATCACATTATTGGGGTCGCTTAAATTCCGCAGACATGGAAAAACAACCCATGGCAACTGTGTTAAAGTAGCCCAATTCTGCGGGAAAACCCCAGACTTGGCAACACTGCATGAAAGCATGAAATAAACATGAATGAATATCTTAAGGTACATCGGCGAGCAAAGAGAATACCGACAGACAAGAGCAGGCTACTTTTGGTTTGAATCAAAGTTGGGTTTTTTTTAAGAAATTCAAACAATAAATACAGTTTTGTGGCTCTTTAATGTGTCAGGTCACTGTAGCACCTCATTTCAAGTGTCTAGTGAAAGCAGGGTTGCCAGGTTTTCACAACAAAAACCCACCCAATTGTTACTCAAAGCTAAATATATTATTAATAAGTTAATCTACTCTACTGGTTTTGTTTGTCGGACAAAATAGCGATTTAGTCAGTTACACAGATGCGCAGCCATATTGGAGATACTCAGATGTAAACAACAGCATGGATTATGGATTAATGAAGTTAATGTACTACTGAATATGATGTTCTGCTAATTTATGCTGTCTAAACCACGGGGAAAAAACGTGTGGAAGGTGCTAATCATAGAGAAGCTTAGTAAGCAGGAAAAATCGCAATGTTTTGTCAAACTAAAGTGGCACTTAATAGGTGGTAAAGATACATAGAAGCAGTATTAATTAAGATATTAGCCTAATATTTACCTACCTGACCGGAAATGATAAGAACAAACACGAATGTTGTCAAGATTCTTACCCTGGAAATCCTGGTTTAGCTTGGCCAACCATAAACACACTTTTTTGCACTCTTCTCCTTGATTTGTTATAACTTTTGGCAGTCTGTACTACTCCAAATGTTTTTCCCGGTCTGACAGATTAGTACAGCTCAAAACATGACAATAGTTGGCCATTTTCAGCAGCGTTTTTTAGCAAAATATGTGAATTTCGTTCGGTTCAGTGGCATTGTTTATGTTCAGTGCCGCCAATATGGCCAATTAATGACACGTCGTGAAAACACTGTATTGCTAAAAGCTTTCACAAAGTCTCTGTAATCGTACAGTAATAGCAGTGTGATGTTGTGGTTGTGGATTTTATACACACAACTGTGAAAGTCCAATCATGTATCTTCATCATTACTCATCTTCGCTAGCTGTGGCTCTGGAGCGAAATGACTGCAGCAGTTCCCCAGAAGTCAGATGTGATTTTGTTTGTGACTGCCAAGACTGTAGTGATGAACAAGACTGTGGTAAGACACTGAATGTCTATATATTCCTTTATTTCTGGTATCTGGTTACTGTATTTATGTGTCCTTTTTCCTGTTCTGGTTTATCGGTTGAATTCCAGGTTATCAGGGACCGGACTTTGTGTGTGATTTTGAGCATGAGGGAAAGTGTGGATGGAAGTCAGATGAAGGTGACTACGTGTGGGAGAGACGGCAGAGAGGGAAGACGCTTCCTGACAGCGGGCCGTCCTCCGACTACACCACTGGCACTTCCATAGGTACATCAAAATTCAGCTTACCCTTCCTGCAGAAGCACTTTAAAAAAAAACCTTTTCAAATGCAATTATAGATTTACTCAATAAATACAAGCTTTCCATTGATGTATGGTTTGTTAGGATATAGGACAATATTTGGCTGAGATAAAACTATTTGAAAATCTGAAATCTGGGGTACAAAAAAATCGAAATATTGAGAAAATCGCCTCAAAAGTTGTTCAAATGAAGTTTTTAGCAGAAATTAGGTTTTGATATATTTATGGCATGAACTGTATCAAATATTTTCATGGAACATGATCTTTACTTAATATCCTAATGAATTTTGGCATAAAAGAAAAATGGATAATTTTGACCCAAAGACCCATACAATGTATTTTTGGCTATTGCTACAAATATACCCGTGCTTCTTAAGACTGGTTTTGTTGTCCAGGGTCAAAAATATTGAAAATGCTATTCACAATTGGCTAATACGTCAACTAATGTTAACAAACTGAAGCGTTATTAAGGTTTCTCTTCATGTGATGCTTCTGTGTTCCTCAGGCTGGTTCATGGCAGTGACGGCTGTGACTTCAGATACTCCCAGAACTGCTGTGCTTGTGTCCCCTACAATAAGACATTCATCTCCAACTTGTCGCCTTCGGCTCAGATACTTCATCTGGGACTCAGGTGCACACACATACTAACACATTCAAAACTGCATTGAAAATTGACCAGTTTACCTAAAAAGCAGAATTAAAGGTGTTTCTTTAACACTTAGGAATTCACTGTACATGTGTTTCAGGTCACACAGGGCTGGGTGATGGTCCACTGTGGGGATCGCTGTGGCAAATTGATGGTGAGGAAGCTGTAGTGTGGAGGCCGGACAGCACCAGCGTCCGCGGCTGGAGGGAGGCCACCATTTACCTGGGCCGTATTTCGGGACCTTTCCATATCCATCTTCATTCAAGACGCAGTGAAGGGAAGCAGGGAGATGTGTCTATTGATCAGATGGAATTCCTAGATTGTGCCTTGCCAGGTAAATGGTAAAAATAATTCTAGAGGAAAACTAGAGGCTTCATTCAGTTTATTGTATTTATTTATGTTATTAGTTTGTGTGTGGGAGGGAGACACCAGTGGCAGTCCAGTTTCCTTTTTTTTATTTTTTATTTTTTTTTATTTTTCGCCAGGGCACTGGTGACAGTCCACTTTTATTTAATATTACTCATTAATTAATTTATTTTATTTTTATTTTTGTGGGGGCATGGTGACAGTCCATTTTATTTTATTTTTAATTTAATACAATTTTTTTATTATTATTATTGTTGTTATTGTTGTTTTATTTTTAAATTTTATTTTAAAAAAACCCTTTATTTTATTCAATTATTTATTTGTTTTATTTACAGTGACAGTCCATTTTATTTAATTTAATTTTTTAATTTAATTTTTTTATTATTTTAATTTTTTTATTTTATTTAATGTTTAATTTTATTTAATTTTATTAATTAATTAATTTAATTAATTTGTTTTAACTTTTTATTTTTTTTATGTCGGGGCACTGTGGCAGTCCATTTTTTTTTTTTTTTTTTTTTTTTTTATTGTTGGGGGAGACTGGAACGATCCATTATTTTATGTTGATATATTTTATTTTATTTCTTAATTTTTTGTTTTTATCCAGTTTCCTTTTTTGGTAACAGTTCAATTTTATTTTTTATTATTTTATTTCATTCATTCATTCATTCCATTCATTTTTTTTTTCTAAGTGGTCCATTATTTTATTTTAATTTATTCTATTTAAATTTATTTAGTTTGCCAGGGCACTAGTGACAGTCCGTTTTATTATTTTATTTTATTTTCGGGACACCGGTGGCAATCCTGGCTGCCTTCTTTTTTTTTTTTTTCTTCTTTTTAACAAAGCTCAGTTGTGCAACTTAATTATCAAAAATACAAATACATTTTTTAAAGCTTGCATTTGGGATGTTTGGATTTTCTCTTTCAGTTCCCCCTGAAAGTGGAACATGCAGCCCTGGTTTTGTGGCATGTAAGCGAGAGGGATGTGTGGAGGAATATAAGGTGTGTGACGGCACAGATGACTGTGGTGATGGAACTGATGAAGAGAACTGTGGTGAGAGTCTAGCAAAATAAATCATTTCATCTTCAGTGCATTTGATTCCTGTGTTATATCAATGGTCCGGAGTCAGAATCACTGATGATTTATGTTGATGTGTATTTAGTATATACACAGCAGAACATAAGCTGTGACTTTGAAGATGGCCTTTGTGGATGGGACCTAAGATCAATATCACCCCTGAAATGGACAAGGACCACTCAGATGAATATATCACTTTCTGAGCCTCTAAAAGGACCTGGTAGAGACCACACAATTAATACAGTGGCAGGTTTGTGGCCAGTCTTTATTAATTTATTATTATTTATTTTATTTAGTTAGTTTTTATTTCTACTTGATCTTTTTTATCTTATTTTTATATTTTTATTGATTATATATCTGTTTTATCTGTTATATGTAATTATCACTTTTATTCAGCAAGGTTGCATTAAATTGATTGTAATTATTGCATTTATATGATTTATAATTTTAAAAAGCATTTCCATTTCAAATGACTGCTGTTCTTTTTAACTTTGTTTTTTAAAGAATCCTAAAAAAAGTGTCATATTCCACAATTTTATTTTACTTAGCCAATTGTGAAGTAATGGAAATTTATTCAAATGTGTATTTCATTAATTTTTCCCCCACTTATATTAGTTTTTTATTTCTATTTCTGTTATCATTTTGTTTTTTGTTAAAGATAACACTGACATATCTCAAAATAAGTGTCAATGAATTATTGCTCTTCAGGACATTTCTTGTATGTAACCAAACCTGATGACATGATGAGTGATTGGACATCATTTCAAAGCCCTCCCCTTGCACCAACCAATGCCACACATCCTTGTCGGGTACGTACAGTACAGACCAAAAGTTTGGACACACCTTCTCATTCAAATGAATGAGTTTTTATACAAAAACTGCTTTTTTATAAAAAATTCACTTTATAAAAGACCCACATTTCTAACTTTAATTCATGGGGATAACATGGATAATTTCACATGGTTTGGTGTAAGATTTTTGCCCATCTTTTGGAAAATCCAGTTTTAAAAGTAAAAAAAACAACAACTACAACTAACTTTTACCAGTAGGTGGCTGCAGAGCTCCACTATTTGCTATTTGACCACCTGAAAGATGTTTTTTCATAATTTTTTTTCAGTTGAATTCATATCTACAGTACAGACCAAAAGTTTGGACACACCTGAATGAGAAGGTGTGTCCAAACTTTTGGTCTGTACTGTATATGGTACCAAATTCATATTTTAGGGAGCAGTGAAATTACGTTAATGCACTTGTTTTGTCAAAAATCAATTGTCTCAATGTCTGCAGTGGTTATGGCTTTTGTACACTCATTGTTCATAATTACAGATGGTAATGTACACACATCAGTTTGGCCGAGTGTCAGGCGGACTCTCTGTGTTGGTGGCTGAGAGGCAGATCTATCCTGTATGGGAACGTGGAGGTGCTCTCGGGGACTTGTGGGTAAAGGCTGAAGTGGAGTTTGTCATCAACAGCACGTTTCAGGTACATGAACTCAATGCACAAGGTTGTTGCTGTTTATTACACTCCTGTCATAAAGAGCTTTCTAATTTATTGAACTTGCCCCAATCAGATTCTGTTTGTTGCCGCCATTCGAGACCAAGCTTATGGAGGGATCGCTATCGATGATATTGTGTTGTCCCTCGAGTGTCGCTTATCTGATGGTACTCTCTAGTTTTATGCCTGATTGTACACCACAACTCTATGCTTGCATGCATATTGTCTGTAATTTTATAAAATGATTCAATAGTCTCTCTCTCTTGTATTTCCCTGCATTTAGAAGCAATGCCAGTTCCAGAATTTCCAAAGCCTCCCCCTCACCCTTGCACAGACGACGATCTGAAAATCTGTGACTTTAAGAAGGATTGTCCTGCTGGAGAAGATGAGGCTCAGTGTGGTGAGCTCCACCTGTATTAATATATGTGTCAGTGTATTTGCAAGATTTTTTTGTTTTAAGTGTACATTTACACACACACACATAGTAATTTACTAATTAATTGTCTGTTTTGTTTTACCTTAAAGACTTTGTTACAGTGACATTATTTTTACATTATTTTCAGCCCGTTGTGAAAATTCTTTTATATTTTCACATTATTATTTTTAGCTAAATTTGTGAAATTAGGCCAATTTTCCACTAATTTTACCTCATTTATGTTTTTAGAAGATGACTTTTAATCTTTTTAGATTATTTACATTTTATTTTGCTTTTTTTTTTAATTTTCAGATATTTATTTGCATTCAACTTGTAAAATTTCGCATGTTTCCCTCTAATTCAACTTCCTTCAAGTTCAGGATTCATGTTTTATCTTTCCAGATTATTTTCATTTTATTTTGCACTTTTTTTTTTACATTTTCACATTATTGTTTACAGCCTAATTTATGAAATTAAGCATGTTTTCCTCTAATTCAGCCTCATTTTTTAGATTCATGTTTTATATTTCCAGGTTATTTTCTACCTATATTGTACTTCTTTTTTTTTTTACATTTTCTCATTATCAATTGGACTTGTACTATTTTGTGTTTAATTTAAAATCTTTTGCATTGTGAAATTATTTTCACAATATTATATTAAGCCTTTTTTGTGAAATTAAGCACGCTTCCCTCTAATTTAGCCTCATTTTAGATTCATATTTCATCTTTCCAAATTATTTTCAGCCTATTTTGTACTATTTATTTTAACATTTTGTCATTATCAATTGCAGCCTAATTTGTAAAATTAAGCACATTTCCCTCTAATTCAGCCTCATTCATGTTTTATATAAATCCTTCATCTTTCCAGATTATTTTCAGCCTATTTTGTATTATTTTTTATATTAATTTAATTTTTTTTTTTTTTTTTTTACATTTTCACATTATTTGCATCTTAATTTGTGAAATTAAGCAAAATTCCCTCTAATTCAACCTCATTCATTTTTAGATTCATATTTCATCTTTCCAGATTATTTTCAGCCTATATTGTATTATTTTTTATATTAATTTAATATAATTTTTTTACATTATTAATTGCAGCCTTATTTGTGAAATTAAGCAGATTTCCCTCAAATTCAGCCTCACTCATGTTTTAGATTCATGTTTCATCTTTCATCTTTGTAGATTTTTTTTTGCCTATTGTGTACTATTTTTTTTAATTTTCTCATTATTATTTGCAGCCTAATTTATGAAATTAAGCATTTCCCTCTAATTCAGCCTCATCAATTTTTTAGATTCATGTTTTATCTTTCCAGGTTATTTTCAGCCTATTTTGTATTATTTTGTTTCATTTATAATCTTTTGCATTGTGAAATTATTTTCACATTATTATTTTCAGCCCTTTTTTGTGAAATTAAGCACACTTCCCTCTAATTCAGCCTCATTTTTGATTCATATTTCATCTTTCCAGATTATTTTCAGCCTATTTTGTACTATTTTTTACATTTTATCTTTATCAATTGCAGCCTAAATTGATTATTTTCAGCCTATTTTGCAGTTTTTTGTTTCATTTAAAATATTTTGCATATTGAAATTTTCACATTTTTATTTTTAGCCTAATTTGTGAAATTAAGCACACTTCCCTCTAATTTAGCCTCACTCATGTTTTAGATTCATATTTCATCTTTCCAGATTTTTTTAGTCTATTTTGTACTATTTTTTTTTTTTCAAATGATTATTTTTAGCCAAATTTGTCTAATTAAGCACATTTCCCTCTAATTTAGCCTCACATCTATGTTTTAGATTGATGTCTAATCTTTTTAGATTGTTTCAGATTCTCATTGTCAGAGATCATTCTCACTAAATTATCTGATCATCATCATCATGCAGTATAGTAAATACTAATACAATGCCCAATGGTACATTTTCTCTTTATTTACCATTCTTCTATTTATTTTATGATATAAAATAATCATATTTACACAATGTTATGTACATAGGGGACTTCTCATTTGAGATGGGAAGCTCTGGCTGGACAGATGCCAGTATAGGAAGCCAAGCCTGGGAGCTAAAACTGGAGTATAATGATGACACCATGAAAGGTGAAAAGAATCATTTTTCATTATTATGGAAGTAAAAAATGTTTTTATGAGGTAATTTAATTTACTTTCATTTGTGTGTGTGTGCCTATAGAGGAGTTCCTGACTGTGGTAGGCGCTCCTGGGCAGCAGCTAAGTGAAGCCCAAACTCGTACACCTCTCTTGGGTCTGTCGGGTCCAGCATGCACCCTTCAGTTCTCCTACAGTCTCAGCGGCAGTAACCCACACATAGGTACAACGTTGGCTGTAATACACCTGTCTCACCTCTGTTAGTCAGCATGATGTTAGACTGTAGATTGTCTTGCTCTCTCTGCAGGTGATCTGGCAGTGTATGTTGTGGACAGTGTGTTGGGGACTCATCCTGTGCTGTGGGAGTTTTCTGGAAGAACCAATGAGACGGCAGGAAATTGGGTAAAAGAGGAAGTCTATGTTGGAGCTAGAGATCATCGCTTTCAGGTACCTGTCATTTGTTCGTTCCACCTGTCTGTCTGTCTGTCTGTCTTTCTGTCTCTTTTGTTGTTTCCACATGTCTCTCTGTCTGTCTATCTATCATTCGTTCTTCATTCATTTCATCTATTTTTATCTATTCATTTATCTATTTGTCTTTTGTCATTCTCAGTTAGAGTTCAGGGCTAGTGCTAAAGAGCTCTCCCCTAGCTCCCAGATTGCAGTGAAGGATGTGCACTTTGTTGACTGTTCTGCTCTGTTTGTGCCCTCTGGTGGTGAGTGGAAACAAATAATTATTCATTTTCTTACTTAGTTTTGCTCTCTCTTTGCATCAACATCTATGTTTCCCGTCTAACAGATATATCATGTAATTTTGAGGTAAATTTGTGCGGATGGTACCAGGACAAAACAGATAATTATGACTGGAAGCTGCATACTGGAATGGACCACACTGTTCATGATGGTCAGGAACCTTTTGATGTTGACTAAATTATTATTTGATTTTTATGTTTAAAAAGCATCAGCATTATCATACAAGAATCTTTCTTCTTTCATCTCTCATCTCTCTCTTTTTCAGGTAGGAGTTTAGTGGTGGATATGTGGGACACTTCACTGCGAGGTCTTTCTGGACGTCTCCTGTCACTCAGACAGGATATTAGCTCAGAGCACTGTCTGTCCTTCTTCTACAAACTCTATGGGCCAAACACAGGTGGATCTGAACACCTTATTTTCACCACGTTGGAGAATGAGCCTATTTCCAAAAAATGTGGAGTGTTCCTTTAAGCTGATATGCAGAAAAACTGATTCAAACTACACTTCATTATAATCTGTTTCATCTTCTGTTTCCCAGGCGCTCTCAGTGTAAAGATGCTATATCCTGATGGCTCAGAAGAGCTATTGTGGACGCGCAGCGGCGCCCATGGTAACGTTTGGCATGAGGGCCATTGCTCTGTGCCTCCTCAGCTCTCCGCTTTCCAGGTGCACACAAAAGTTGTTTACACAGTATAATTGTAAGCAAAAGCTGTAGGAAAACACATAAAGACTTGAAAATGGCTTACAAGATCATTAGTGAATGAACTGACTACATTAAGCGTCTTATGACTGTAAGAGGGGATGTTTAACATTGTTATTATTATGTTAATTGGACAATTGCTTCAATCTTTTTAATCTTGTTTAATTTTTTTAATCCATTTCTCTTCATCTCATATATGCAGCTGGTGTTTGAGGCCACTCGTTCTGGTTTTGATGGACAGTTGGCTTTAGATGATGTGGCGTTTGTGACAGGAGCATGTTCGTTGCCCACTATGTGCTCATTTGAGAGTCAGACTTGTGGCTACACCAGTTCTGGAAGAGCCAGGTGGGTACACCAGAGCTGGGAATCAGCTAAAACTGGACCCAACACAGACCACAGCCTGGAGACAGAAGATGGTGAGGGGAATTTGAAAATTAAAGCAACACTTTTGCATATAGTGTTTTTGCGTCTCATTCACTAACCGCTGGATTAGTTCAAATGAATGACCTACAGCACGTTGTGACCAGGTTTCTACATGCTGGCCCACAGCAGTTTCGATGTCCTTCCCCAGGGCAGTGTGACTACCTTGACTTCCCCTGTGCGTAGAGGTTTGTCTCACACCGAGTGTGTACACTTCTGGTACCATACAGGAGGAAACAAACCAGGTAAGACAATATTATCCAATAAATGCGTGTATATCTATTCATTCGCAAGTGAAAACAGTATATGTATCTCTACACAGGCAAGCTGAATGTCTATGTGAAGCCAACTCATGGAAACAGGATACAGTTATTCTCCAGTAGCATCAGGCAGGGACATGTCTGGCGTCATGGCCAAGGGAATGTCAACTGGCAAGGGGATTGGCAGGTAAGTAATCTGATGCCTTGGCTTGTTAAGTAATGTAATGAAATAAAACCCTGTTTATTTAGTTTATTGTGCTAAATAAATGCTCTTTTATGTATTTTTTGGGATTTAGCTGGAGTTTGAGGTGAAGGGTGAAGGAGACCCATCCAGTTTTATCGCCATTGATGACATTGCCTACTCGACTCACAGTTGCCCCACAGCAGGTTTGTTTTAACAGTTCATCCAAGGTGTTCATGTCTTTTATTTTTCATCAGTCAAAAAGAAATTAGGGTTTTTGAGGAAAACGTTCCAGGATTTTTCTTCATAAAGTGGACTTCAATGGGAGCCAATGGGTTAAAGGTCCAAATTGCAATTTCAATGCAGCTTCAAAGGGCTCTACACGATCCCAGCCAAGGAATAATGATCTTATCTAGCAAAACTATCTGTTATTTTCCAAGAAAAATACAGATTTATATACTTGTATACATAAATGCTTATCTTGCACTAGCTGGGACAGTAGTACTGTCCCAGCTAGTATTAAGAAAGTGAATGTGCAAATAAAGTCAAAAAGCCATTACAAAAAAGGTAAAACAACAATGTTGGAGGAGAAAATGAGATGAAGAGTACACAGACAAAGAACTAACCACATTTGACTTTTCCGATGTGGTTATGTATGCGCATCGCAGAGCTAGTGCAAGATGAGCATTTCTGGTTAAAAAGTATATAAATGTTGTTGTTGTTTTTTTAATAATATGACCGATTGTTTAGCTAGATAAGACTCTTATTTATCGGCTGGGATCGTGTAAATCCCTTTGAAGCTGCATTGAAACTGCAATTTGTACCTTCAGCCCATTGACTCCCATTGAAGTCCACTATCTGGAGATAAATCCTGGAATGTTTCTCGCAAAAACATAATTTCTTTGCGACTGAAGAAAGAAAGACATGAACATCTCGGATGACATAAGGGTAAATAAATTAATTCTGAAAGTGAACAACTTCTTTCCCTTCCTCTTTACCTGTCAGATATACACCACCTTTCATTATGCAATTATTATCCATATTTATATTGGATAAAATTAAGTCCCATCCTTCTTTTTGTTTATCATTGAATATTGGAATTATTTCAAGGTTTCATGCTGACTTTGAAGTTATATTAATTTAATTCATTATTCTTTAATATTAATATTCTAAATTGTTTTATAACATTCTAATTTTTAATTTTATATATATATATATATATATATATATATATATATATATATATATATATATATAGTACAGACCAAAAGTCAGTGTGTTCAAACTTTTGGTCTGTACTGTATATTTTTCTGTTTATTAAAGTTTTTACTCTACATTTGTGCAGTTTTCAGTGGGTTAGTGATATTTTTTAAATGTATATAAATTAATAAATAAATATTTTTTAACTGGGTTTTTATAACAAAAAAAACTGCTTTTTTATGTAAAATTCACTTTATAAAAGACCCACATTTCTAACTTTAATTCATGGGGATAACATGGATAAGATTTTTGCCCATCTTTTGGAAAATCCAGTTTTTAAAGTAAAAGAAAAACAACTACAAATAACTTTTACCAGTAGGTGTCTGCAGAGCTCCACTATTTGCTATTTGACCACCTGAAAGATGTTTTCACAAGTTTTTTTTCAGTTGAATTCATATCTACAGTACAGACCAAAAGTTTGGACACACCTGAATGAGGTGTGTCCAAACTTTTGGTCTGTACTGTGTGTGTGTGTGTGTGTGTGTGTGTGTGTGTGTGTGTGTGTGTGTGTGTGTGTGTGTATGTATATATATATATATATATATATATATGTATGTATATATATATATATATATATATGTATGTATATATATGTATATGTAATAATTGCTATTTGCACTGCTGTGTACATTTCAGATAGTGCCTGTGATTTCGAGAAAGGTATGTGTGGTTGGTCCAACACTCAGAACCCATCTGTAGACTGGTTAGACTGGGACCTTAGCAGTGTGCAAGCTGAGATGTTCTACAGCACACCACCATATGACCACACACTATACACAGATGAAGGTGATCTATGCTCATAAGAACATTTTTTTGTCATCAGCTCCTATATTTGGAGGAACTAGGTGTAATTTATTGTCCTTTATGACTCTAGGACACTTCTTGGTCCTTCCTAACTCCCAGCGTGATACTTCTAACCAGAATGCCTGGCTGCTGAGCCCTCACCTGCCACCTACCAAAGGAACCTGTCTGAGCCTTTGGGTTTATCAGCCAACCATATGTATGTATATATGTATCTATGGCATCAAACAATCAGTTTTAGCTGTTTATTACTTCAGTTATCTAGTATGTCATTGAACAAGTTTGTTCAAAAGTTCAATTGTTCAATTAGTGAAAAAAAATTACTACCACTGTTTAGCAAGGATGCATTGAAATGGGCAAAAGTGACATTTATGCAATTTTAATGATACAAAAGCTTTCAAATAAATTATGTCCTTTTGAATTTTATATTCATATATTCAATATTAAGCAGCACAACAGTTTTTATTGTTGATAATAATAAATGTTTTTTAGCACCAAATCGGCATATTAGAATTAAGTAATGGCTGCTGAAAATGTAGCTTTGCTATCACAAGAATAAATTACATTTTAAAACATATTCAAATAGAAAACAGTCATTTTAAATAGTAATAATATTTCACAATAATACTGTCTTATTGTATTTTGGATCAAACAAATTCAGCCTTGGTGAGCATAAGTTGATAAATTCCAATCAACCCAAACTTTTGAACAGCAAAAGTCTCACTAGTGATTATACAATTTATTTAATCCTTACTTATTTTTTCCGTAAAACTAGCATCCAGATATTACACATCCTGTAAAATGCACATGTTAGTCACTTTGGATAAAAAAAGTAAGTCATAGAGATTTTATTAATGATCATTTTTCTGCCTTTCTTGGTGAAGATGACACTAAACTCACAGTGTGGAGGCTGTTTGAAGGGACCAGATATGAATTGCTGACACTGCATGAGGGAGGAGGAGACTGGAAACGCTTCAGTGTCAATATCACCTCAGAAACAGAGTACCAGGTGACCAAAACCAACTGTATTATATGTGACCCTGGACCACAAAACCAGTCTTAAGTCGCTGGGGTATATTTGTAGCAATAGCCAAAAATACACTGTATGGGTCAAAATTATTGATTTTTCTTTTATGTCAAAAATCATTAGGAAATTAAGTAAAGATCATGTTACATTAAGATTTTTTGTAAAATTCCTACTGTAAACCTATCAAAATGTAATTTTTGATTAGTAATATGCATTAAGAACTTAATTTGGACAACTTTAAAGGTGATTTTCTCAGTATTTAGATTTTTTTGCACCCTTAGATTCCAGATTTTCAAATAGATGTATTTCGGCCAAATATTGTCCTATCCTAACAAACTATACATCAATAGAAAGCTTATTTATTGAGCTTTATATATTTCAGTTTTGTAAAATTTAACCTTATGACTGGTTTTGTGGTCCAGGGTCACATATTAACTGTATTCATATAGGTTTTTGAGTGTGAGTTATAAATATAATTTGTGTATTATAATACTGATTGTGTGTGTTTGTGCTAGATTGTACTAGAAGGATTTAAAGGAGAGAAAGATGTTCTGGCCTTGGATGACATACGGTACACAGTTGGGGTGAACTGTGTAGGCCAGAAGACAGACCAAAGTAAGAATTTTTCATAAAGCAAGACTTAGTTTACTTTAGTGTAATTTAGATTATGTAATCTTGTTATCATTTTAAGTGAAAATCTTTTTATATACTTTCTTTTTGTGTTTTTAGCCTCGTCATCTGACAACACAGGAACCGTTGTGGCTATCGTAGTCGTCATTGTGCTCATAGTGCTTCTCGCTGCCTTGCTGGTGTTCTACCTGAAGACTAAACATAGGACCAATGCTTTAATACAGGAATCAAACGGATCTCGTGTAAACTGCACTGGCTTTAGCAATGACATGTATGAATCTGGAAATGCTGTAAGTTATCTGGCTATATATGGCCTTGTTTAGTTTTGAAAGGATTCTGACATTTATGTCCCTTGTGAGGACACAGAAGGATGCATTTTAAATTTGCTTTTCACTATATGTGTTTTAGACCAAGGTTACTGTATATCTTTCAAAGTCATGTTTAAAGTCTTCAGAAGCCATATAGATACTGTTATGGAAAAGAACAACCAGTATAGTCTTCAGAATTTCATGTTTTGTGTTCCACAGATAAAAGTAAGTCATGGGTTTACTTTAATCTCTAAAAATCTAAACTGCTGTTTTGTAAAATATCCTTTTGTGTGTTTGCTTGCTAACAGGAACGTGCAGAGGAGGTGAATGAAAATACAGGACCGTAGGTTATTGTGGTGACTGTGCCACCAACTGGCAGCCTTTCAGCAAAATGGTCGACATCACAGCAGGAGAACTGCTTGTGTCGCTACAGCAGGACTAGCCCGGTCATAACACATGCAGAATGCCTGATGCTAACCAAAAGATATAGAGTATTTTTACTATGAGTGAAATAAGTGGGGTCAAATAACTTGTTATACTCAACTGATGATACAGGCTGTTGTATATGGCATCACAAGATATAAATTCTTCTTTAAACAAGTAGCCCAATACAAAACAATGTGATTTATGATATAGAACACAACAGCAAAATACAGAAAAAGCAAACAATCATGTCCATGATTTTGTGGTTTAAGTGGTTTGGGTTCACTGTGTTCATCTGAGAAAGTTCTAACTAGTGGATGATCTTTCAACTTAAAGGGAACTTGTATGGCTTAATATAACGTAAATGAAGTCTCTTACTAAAACATGGTAGAAAAAAGATGTACGTTTTTTAAAAATCAACATCATTTTATACATATTTTGGACTATGGAGGCCGCCATTATTTCAGTGATGTAAAATGGCTGCACTCAGTGAGGTACTAGTGCTAACTATTGCAATTTTTTTATCACAACACAACTCTGAATAAGCAAAAATACTGATACCATGCTACATTGTGCGACTTTGGTAAAAGTTTTCAGTCAAAGGGCAACAAGAGAAGCAATGTGAGTTTTCACTGCTTTCCTAGTGATAAGAAGAGGAGAAAAGAATGTGCCTGTGGATGAATAAAACTTACTAAAGGCCAGCGTCCTTGTTCTTTCCACTTTAGCCCTGATGCCTTTGAGGTTTTTAGTTGACCACAGCTACTGAAAGAGCTTACAAATGGCAGTGACAAGAAACACTAGATGACTTCAGGGCAGGACGTAAACATGCCAACGCTTGTCATGATGCCACAGCCACTGAAGAAATTTCTCACCGCGGATTTAACTTGATATCCGGGGGGTGTTTAAATCAATGGTATGGCATTTGGTTTAAGCCTTATCTTATATCCTTTGCCATCTGTAAGCTCTTTCAATTGCTGTGGTCATGTATCAGTATTTTATTTTCTGAGTTGTGCATTCTGAGTTGCGTTGTGGTAAAAATAGCAAAAGGCAGCGACAGTCGCTCATCTAATGCAACCATAATATACAATTGAATAAAATGTTCCCCATAGTTCAAAATATGTATAAAACGATGCGGATTTTATAAATAACACAGATGTTTCATGGGTTTCAGTAAGAGCCATTCAAGTTTTAATACCTGAGTTTCCCTTCAATGGAAAGAAACAGAGGTTCCAAAACAATGCACTACATTTTTAAAGGGAAAAATGCATAGTTTTTGTTTTGAGAGAGTTAATGAACCATTTGAGGTGGTAAGTGTATCATGCTATATTACCATTCTGCAAATCAAAATTTAACATTAAATTGAGAATTTGTTTAAATAATGTGTCATTTGCAATTAATAGGAATATTATGCAACTTAAACAGTCTTTCAAAGTGTAAATCAACAAATTGTACATGTCCATACGAGTATGACTGTTTTAAAACGTTTTACAGTTCATTTATCTAAGGTGTTTATTTGATTATTGTCGTCTTGTTACTGGATTTTTGTAGATATGTCAAGTAAAACTTCCTGTCAGCTTGTTAAAGTCGTTTATACATATATTTATAGTTCACTTCCAGAACAAAAATGTACATATAATGTACTCACCCCCTTGTCATCCAAGATGTTCATGTCTGTCTTTCTTCAGTTGTAAAGAAATTATGTTTGTTGAAGAAAACATTTCAGGAATTATCTCCATATAGTGGACTTCTATGTTGCCCATGAGTTTGAATTTCCAAATGCAGTTTAAATGCAGCTTCAAAGGGCTCTAAAGGATCCTAGCCAAGGAATAAGAAAAGAGTAAAACAGCAATGTAGGACCATTTTGAAGTTGAAAATGAGATGGGAGTTTTTCATACCCTAACTGTCTTGAACTGGAGTACACAGAGTTGACACAGAGCTAAGACGAGGTTAAAAAGTATATAATATATAAAGTATATGTACATTTTTAAGAAAATTATTGATCATTTTGCTAGATGAGACCCTTCTTCCTCGGCTGTGATCGTGTTTTTCACAGGCACCACAGAAGTCCACTATATGGAGATAATAAATAAAAATAATAAAACAATTCTTAACGACTGAAGAAATAAAGACATGAACATCTTTGATGACAAGGGGATGAGTACATCATCTGTAAATTTTTGTTCTGAAAGTTAACTGCTCCTTTAAGAGGGACACAAACGGCGCGCTTATCGCTGAGTGAATTTTATAAAACACTGTAAATATAACACATTTTTCATTTACAATTAATTAATATATATATATATATATATATATATATATATATATATATATATATATATATATATATGTGTGTGTGTGTGTGTGTGTGCTGTTTTTATGCTCTAAACTCGACACTAGAGACCGAATTACGACGTCTCTTAGCAACGGCGATGTCTCCACGGCAACATCCTCCCAATCCGTCTGTCGAAAAGCTTCAGGAGGATAATTCAAGCGACAAAATCCTCACGCTACGTCAACAGTAAAAAGATGAAAAGCTTTGCTGTGTTTAAAATTAAAGCTTGGACTATAAAACCAATGCATGGGGAGCAAAATATCGCTGTTTATGAATTGTTTGTGACTGTGAGAAATGAGTGACTCGTGGAGGGGTAACAGACACGAACGCGTGACAGAGCTGCAGTGACAGTGATGCTGTGACTGAATTTACTGTTATCTAGCCGTGCAATCTGCATTTCTGTGCAACAAAACCCAGTCAAATAGCGAATATTTGCACTTACCGGCAGAATGGACCCCGGTGTGCTCATATTCTTACTTTACGTCATGATAGCTCACGACCTGGTGTGTGGACTGATGCAGTACAGGAGACAAGCAGCCAAACCTCATAAACGCCTCATGTGGTGCTCCAGGTAAGATGTTTTCGTGTGTATTTTGCCTCGCAAATTTGCTAAAACGTCCCCTAAATTAACTAAATCTGACTTCTTTCTGGGACATCTACAAATGTAAAGAGAGTTATTCTTTATGCATTAAAATGTTCTGTAAGGTAGCCTAAATATGTTTCTCCTAACATAATGTGACTTACGCAACTATTTATACCTTAATATTCCCAGTGTTCACTTTTCTGGCAAATCAGTCTTTATATGAGAAAGTATTAAAGTAAAACTTTACAAAAATTACAATTGCTTTTAAAAACAGCTAATTGAATAATCTAATGTGTCTATGCTTTAATAACTGTAGAGTCTATATTCTTATCCACAGTGCCCGTGTCTGTCATGGAACATGGAGAGTCAGTAGCCAGCCGGTGCGGACAGGGAGACGAGACTTGAAGAAAACTGGACGTATTGTCAGGAAAGCGTGAGACGAGGGCCACCATGCACATATGGTCCATAAATGTCTATTAATCATCCTTTCTGCACTGTGATCACTCACTGAAGCTATGCTGGACCGCTCACTGCCGTTTGTGATTATATCATTTCAACTGTGATGCTCAAAGTTTACAAGTTTCCTATTCACTGTAATTGTGGACATCTTTACTTAGAGGTTCATTTCTAGCTGTAGCTTACCTACAAATTTAAATTCTGCCATTTACTCACTCTTTTTGTCATTGCAAACATGTATCAGAACTTTTGAAAAATGTATTTAACATTACTATAATTTTTTCTCTGCAGTTGCAGTGCTCTATGGAAGTCCGTTTCAGTTTTTTTTAATCCTACAATTCTGACTTTTTTTTTCTCGCAATTGCAAGTTTACATCTCATGGTACAAACTCACAAGTATGAATTATGAAGACATTGCGAGACATAAACTCGTAGTTCTTAGAAATAAACTTGCAATTCTGAGAAATAAAGTTGCAATTCTAAAAAAATATAGTCAGAACTGCAAGATATAAACTCACAATTCTTTTTTTTTTTTTAGAATTGTAAGTTTGTATCTTGCAATTGTGACTTTTTTTTCAGAATTGTGAGTTAAGTCAGAACCCAGAGAAATTAACTTGCATTTGCGAGAAAAAAAAACTCAAGTTTTTAATCTCACAATCCTGACTTTATTTCTCGCATTTGTGAGTTTATCATTAATTCTGAGTAAAAAAAAAACATCAGAAGTTTTTATTGTGCAATTCTGACTTTATTTCTTGCAATTGTGATTTTATATCTCGCAATTCTGACTTTTTAACTGAGTTTATATCTTGCAATTCTGACTTTATTTCTCACAATTGTGAGATTATATCATGCAATTGTGTAAAGTCAGAATTGTGAGTTCATATCTCGCAATTCTGACTTTATTACTCGCATTTGCGAGTTTATATATACATTTTTATCTTGCAATTCTGGCTTTATAACTGTGAGTTTATGTCTCACAATTTTTATCTCGCAATTCTGACTTTATCACAAATGTGAGTTTATATCTCGCAAATCTGACTATAATAACTGAGTTCATATCTCGCAATTCTGACTTTATTGGAATTGCGAGTTTATATATCATTTTTTATCTCGCAATTCTGACTTAAAAATTGAGATATAAACTCACAGTTATAATCTCGCAATTCTGACTTTATTTCTCACAATTGTGAGTTTATATCACGCAATAGTGACATTTTTTCAGTTTATATCACAATTGTGAGAAAAATGTCAGAATTCCAAGATAAAAACTCGCAATTCTGACTTTTATTCTCGCAAATGCAAGTTTTTATATCAGTTTTTATCTCACAATTCTGACTTTATTTCTCACAATTGTTTATATCATGCAATTCTAAATCAAAGTCACAATTGTGACATGTCAAAATTCTGACTTTATTTTTGCGAGTTTTTATCTTGGAATTCATTTTTTTATCATGCAATTTTGACTTTATTACTTGCAATTGCGAGTTTATATCATAATTCTGAGAGAAAAAGTCAGAATTACAAGTTTCTATCACAATTCTGAGAAAGAAAAAGTCACAAAAACCTTTTTTGTGTGTGTGGCAGAAACGGGCTGCCATAAAATGCTTCAGAATGGACACATACATCATTCACCATAAAAGTCCATGTTTTCTGGAGCTAAAACCATGTGAAGCAGACCTTTTTGTGTGCGTTTCACAGAGAAAAGTAATACAGGATTGGAATAACGAGAGTGAGAAAATAATGGCAGAATTTTAATTTATGAGTGAACGAAGAATGTTTATAGAACATGTTTTTGTTAGTGTTTTGTAAGCTGCTATTTTTACCTAAACTGAATTTATTACATGGTTAAAATGAGTTGTAGTAGCAAATGCAAAGTTCAGTCTCAAGCAGAGGTGATTTGAGATCTCTGATCATTTACAATGTAATATCACTGTGCACTAGAGTATGGACATTCATCCCAGATTGCAGCAATTAATCTACATGACATCAGTTTGAAGAAAAACATCTGATAAATGGGTTTTGCAAAATATTGTTTCTTGTTGAAATGTTGTTTCTGCCGTATTACATTTTGTAAATGAATTGCAAATTCTTGTTTTGTATCTGTGTGCCTGACTATGTATTGAGACTCATTAAATATGCATTTCAGCCTCAACTACAGTGTACTTACATTTTCAGAGTTAAAGAGTTAGAGTTGGACTTTCATTCTGACAGCACCCATTCACTACAGAGGATCCATTGGTGAGCAAGTGACGTAATGGTAAATTGAATTCATTCAGATTCCTTTAATGCATCAGGTGATTGTAGTTTGCCTGTTTTAGTTTTTCTTTTGCTCTCACGCTATTTCATAAACATTGACAAGATCCACCCACAACAAGACAAGAATGCAGATGGGTCAGGAAAACTGGTTACATTAAAGGTTACATATTATCTTTTTTTCATATTTCCTTTTGTTCTCTGCCAGTACATTCTTTTGAAACACTACAGTAGTAAAGATGCCTTAAGAGAACATCTGTTCTATTGACACCCAAACACCGCACCCATAGCAAATTTTAACGAACCCAAAATTTAACGTCAAAACCACTGACATAAAAAGAGACGTGACCATCCATAACAACTTTTACTCCTCTGAAGTGGCTTTCCATTGAGTGGTGAAACATGGTAAAGGAGATTTGCTTTAATTCGAACCCAAAAGCATCAATAAAGGTGATGAGGTCTGGTGATGAGGACTTGTAATCAGTGTTGCCAAGTCCACATTCAACACTGTTGCTGCAGGTTGTTTTTCATGTCCGTAGGTTGAAACGACCCCAATAATGTGTATTTTACCCCCTGGGGGACCCTCTTTCAAAACATGATTGGGATAGTTTTGAGTAGCAATTGGGTGGGTTTTGTTGTGAAAACCTGACAACCCTGCTTGCAAATGACCCTTCGCAAGAACCCGCCTGGCCTTCAGGTCTCACGCTGCACAAGATCAGTGTTGCCAAGTCCACGATTTTCCCACAGAATTGGGCTACATAAACACTGTTGCCTTATGTTGCTTTTCGTGGCCTTTGGGTTGAGCTGACCCCAATAACGTGATATTTAGCCTCTTAAATCGAATTTTACCAGGGGGAACCCAGTCAAAAAAACTGTGTATTTTAGCCCCGGAATGTGATTTTTACAGGTGGGTTGACCACTGAAATGCCATTGGGCTAGTTTTTGGTTAGTTTTGAGTAGCAATTGGGTGGGGTTTGTTGTGAAAACCTGGAAACCTTGAAAATATGTTTTTAGGCAGTGAAAAATACATCACGAAGCAAAGAGAAAACTATCAATGCACTGCCAGACAAGACGGAGCAGGTTACTTTAGGTATGTAACAAAGTCTCAGCTTTCAAATTGCCTCGTTTTGTTAGAAATTCAAACAATAAATATTGTTTTGTGGCTCTTTAATATGTCGTGACAGATCACTGTAGTGCCTCAGTTCATGTAAATCAATCATCTCTTCCTTTTTACTAGTTATAGCGTAATATAAGCATGATAAACATCAGAAGGTATCTTCTTTCAAAGTTTAAGATCACCAACGTTACGTTACTCTACTCTCTCGTCCCGTCTAGTTTGTTTGTCGGACAAAATGGCAGATTCTGCGTTATGATTGGTCAGATCACCTGTCAATCAAACTACATATTACTTCATGTAGGCCCGCCCACTTTTAGCGCCGCATTTGTCATGTTCTGGTTGTATCTCACGGATTTATGAATGAACCGCTCGTTTTAAAAACTTTCTGGTCTACTGACATTTGTTAAGACGTTTGTTTTAAATATTACAATGCTCACAATAACTTTCGTTAACTCTATAATATATAAATCCACTTAACCGATGCCATAGAAATATACTGAGCTACCGCTCAAACGGAAGTTCAAAGACAGTATTCTAAATATGACGCGATTTTTTTGTTTGTTTGTTTTTTTGTGAATAAGGTTGATTTTTGCCTTGTTTCCCAGCACAAATAACATTGTTAAATCAAGATACATTTAGCCTACTTCAGAAAAATATATAAAAAAATAAGTGAATTTTGCGTAAGATACATACTATAGTTTGTGTTGATCTATTATTACTATTATTATTTTTTAAGCATAAAGTCACTCATTTTGATTATTTTTTGCTACTCAAGTTAATGTGTCTTGGTTTATTTTATTTTTGATTCATTGATTCTGAGACGAAGATTGCATCAGATACTAGACTTTCCATAGGCCTAAACTTGTTTTGGCTTGTTTATTTGTAGCTGCAAATATCTTCAGGGTGTATACTTTACCTGTGTACTGTACACTACACACAATTTTACTGCCCTACTAAAATAATTAGTATATCTATGCACTAAATCAAAAAAGCTGTGTAATACTCATCTACATTTTTGCAAAAGACAGCAATGGCCATTTCAGCAAGTTTGGGACTCTTGTGTGTTTATTAGTGACATCAGAAGCTAATCAAACTGTGAAAACCTCTGTTCCTCTGTGCTTTCTTTATGCTGATGTCTCTTTGCCATGGAAAAAGGCTCTTAATAAGCATGGCGTGTAATTGTGTGTTCAGGGGAGCTGAGGTGAGAAAACCATTGAGTAGGTTTATTTGTCACTGAACGCACTGGTCATGCACAAGTCTCAAGAGATATTAGGCTCTATGACAAAGTGACACATTTCAACAAACAATCAATGAATCGCTGATTTTTTAAAACTATTTTAACAGCAGTGCAGATGGTTCAGCTGAACAGGTTTTAGAGCCTAAGTTCAATGCGTAATTACTCGTATTGTTTTGCTATCTCAGATCAGGTAAGTTTGGAAATGATGCATATTGTGTACGTCACACCTCTGTGATTCATATCCTCATTGAGAGTCTGCTTTAAACTTGACTGTTTCAGCACACAGGGTTTCAGTCTTCATATGAAGCGGAGCCAAACATACACCTCTGAGTAAGTCATGCTTGGTATATTTAATATGGTACATTAATGAGAACTTTGTTTTTCTATTCTGTGTTTTGTCTGTTTACTTTCAGTTTGAGGAATGCATAACAAACAATTTTTTTTTTTCAAATGTATTGTCATACTATTGTATTAAACAACTAACTTGCTATCTATCGTACAAAAAGCTAGTAAATTTAAAACATTGAAATGCACTACATTTAGTCTTGCTTTCTCTCTCCAGGTTTGTTGTTTACTGTAAATCTGTTCCAGAATGTCTTACATATCAGAAAGCTCTAGTCTCAACAAGGCCCTCCGGCAGCAATACCTCAGTCTGCCCCAGGGAAACTTCTGTCAGGTCACTTACGTTTGGATCGATGGCTCTGGAGAGGGTCTGCGTAACAAGACTCGAACCATGGATTCCGAGCCAAAGAGCATAGCTGGTACCAAAGCGTTAACTGATTTCACTTTCTTTATCTTGATAACCTTTTGCTTATTATTTTTGTTGTTGTTGTTCTTTGACAGATATTCCAGAATGGAATTTTGATGGTTCCAGTACGGGTCAGGCTAAAGGACACAACAGTGACATGCTTCTGATTCCTGTCTGCATGTTCAGGGATCCCTTCCTCTTGGATCCCAACAAACTGGTGCTATGTGAAGTGCTCAAGCACACCCGAAATCCTGCAGGTATAGAATTTATGATTTTAGATCACTGAAATAAAACTTTATTTATTTAATAATTAATAAAACACTTTTTGGGATATAATATTTTATACATTTTCAAAGCAACAATTATAGCTGGTGAGTTTTATGTACAGTAATACAGTTAAAAACAATTAAAGTTGATGTACACTACCAGTCAAAAGTTTTTGAACAGTATGGTTTTTAATGTTTTTTGAGGAAGTCTCTTCTGCTCACCAAGCCTGCATTTATTTGATCCAAAGCACAGCAAAAACAGTAAATTTATGAAATATTTTTACTACTTAAAATAGCTGCTTTCTCTTTTAATATATTTTAAAATGTAATTTATTCCTGCGATGTCAAAGCTGAATTTTTAGTATCTTTACTCCAGTCACACGATCCTTCAGAAATCATTCTAATATTTAGATTTGCTGCTCAAAAAACATTTATTATTATTATTATTATGGTAAAAACAGCTGAGCAGATTTTTTTTTTAGGTTTCTTTGATGAATAGAAAGTTCAGAAGAACAGCATTTATCTGAAATAGAAATCTTTTGTAACATTATAAATGTCTTTATTATCACTTTTGATCTAAAGCATCCTTGCTAAATATATCTATTAATTTCTATAATTTCTTTTGATCTTTCTTTTCATCAAAGAATCCTGAAAAAAAATGTACTCAACTGTTTTAAATATTGATAATAAAATAACATGTTTCTTAAACAGCAAATCATATTAGAATGATTTCTGAAGGATCATGTCACACTAAAGACTGGCGTAATAATGCTGAAACTTTAGATTGATCAGGAATAAAATACATTTTAAAATATATTCAAATAGAAAGCAGCTATTTTAAATAGTAAAAATGTTTCACAACATTACTGTTTTATTGTATTTTGGATCAAATAAATACATGCTTGGTGAGCAGAAGAGAATTTTTTTTAAAAAACATTAAAAACCTTACTGTTCAGAAACGTTTGACTTACAGCGTAGCTCAAGAAATCAATCTAGATTATTTAATCTGTAATACTTACAATTGTCAGATTTAATTTAAAGTAAACATTTAAATTTTTAGAATGTTACCAGTTTTTTCAAAAACAATTAAATAAATGCATTAAACTAAAAAAGGGCCATTCAAACTACAACCTTCATTTCCAAATTCTGTACAATTAAAATGCACATAGAGTTTCAAAACAGCTTGTAGTGATTATACAAATTAAGCTTGTGTAGAACTGATGAACCAAATTGTTTCTTTTAGAATCGAACCACCGTGACCGCTGTAACAAGGTTATGGAGAAGGTCAAAGACCTTCACCCCTGGTTTGGCATGGAGCAGGAATATACACTTTTTGGAGTGGATGGACACCCTTATGGCTGGCCCAGACTTGGATTCCCCAAACCACAAGGTTAGACCATGTATCAAGCTGCTGTAAAGCATTTCTTAAATGCCTGTAAAATGTCCCTCCTACCTGAAAGATCATAAAATCTGTGTTATGAGAAACCACAGCAGTTCTCTACAAACACCAAAGAAGCATCTGGAACTGAGCCATTGTTCACTAAGAAAAAACTTTCTGTTTGTGAGTAATTTCGCTTGCTTTGTTTGGCTGGCATAGATGTGATGTTAAAGAGCACCTTTTGAACCAGTGGTGCATTAATAGAGTTTCTGCATACTGCTTTACGGAAGAATTTATTTCACTAGGGTTTAAAGAGAAAAAACAACAACCCATACCCATTTTGTGATCCCAAACCTGTATGATTAAGTGGAACAACAAAGTAGAAGCTTTGTAGAATGTTCCAGCTGCTCTCTTGCACACGACAGCTGCATTACCCTTCAAATTGCGCAAACTGAAATTGCGAATTAAAAATTTACCCAATGCAAAAAGGTGTTTCACATGAGGTGATTTTCCAAGCAATTCGAAAAAGGAGTATTTTGCAAAACTGCAATGATAATCGTCTTTTTCGCATTTACAGCTCACTTGGCGTACGTAAAAGTCACACCATCACTTATTTATCTATAACCTTTAGGGATGCATGGCCGCTCACAAGTATAACGGGTTTTTCTTGCCATTAATGCTTGGGTATCTTCTTCTTTACACTGCACACGTCTGCGGCACATTTCGGAAGCGGCCCCAGAAGCACTCTTCTGCACTGCTTTGCTAAAGATACACATCTATGTCTCCATCGATTAAAAATAATGGCTAGTGCGGTGGCTGCGATATACATAAACCTACCAATATCGGTCGTCATGACTAATCGCAAGAGAAAAAAATTATGCTTTAATCGCATAACACTGGTTAATGGAAATGCAGTCATTTCATAATCGCTTTGTATCTACATTTATAAAATTTAGCAAAAGTTTTGTGCAAATCTGTGATGAAAAAGCACCTAATGATATGGATTTGCAAAGATACACGTCTATGTCTCTTTCGATTAAATATAATGGCTAGTGCGGTGGCTGCAATATACATAAACATACCAATATCATGACTTATCGTGACTTATTGTGAGAGGAAAAAATTACAGTTTAATCGCGTAACATAGGTTAATGGAAACGCCGTCATTTCATAATAGGTTTTTATCTGCATTTATAAAATATCGCAAAAGTTTTGTGCAAATCTGTAATGGAAATGCACCTAATGAAGTGGATTTGCTAAAGATACACGTCTATGTCTTCTTCAATTAAAAGTAATGGCTAGTGCGGTGGCTGCGATATACATAAACCTACCAACATCGGTCGTCATGACTTATCACAAGAAGAAAAAGTTATGTTTTAATTGTATAACATTGGTTAATGGAAGCGCAGTCATTTCACAGTATTTTTTTCCCGACTTTTATAAAATATCGCAAAAGTTTTGTTCAAATCTGTAATGGAAATGCATTTGCTAAAGATACACGTCTACGTCTCCTTTGATTAAAAACAATAGCTAGCATGTTGGCTGCGATATACATAAACCTACCAACATCGATTGTTGTGACTTATCGCGAGAGGAAATAATTACATTTTAATCACATAACATCGTTTAATAGAAATGCTGTCATTTCGCTATAGTTTTTTTCTGACATTTATGATATATTGCGAAAACTTTGCGCAAATCTGTAATGAGAAACAGAGAAAACACAGAGAAAATATATTTTTATTATTCGAAAAACTTGCTTAACTCCTATGGTCACCATTCACTTTCACTGTATGGAAAAACAGCTTGGACTTTCTATGTTTCAAAACACATGAGTGTGAGAAATTTTTATATTCATATTTAATTTTAATGTCTGATTGTACAATACTTTTATATTTAAAAGACGCCAGCATTTGATCTAAATTTTGTGTCTTATTTCTGCCAGGTCCGTATTACTGCAGTGTTGGTGCTGACAGAGCCTATGGCAGAGACATTGTGGAGTGTCATTATAAAGCCTGTCTCTATGCTGGCATCAAAATCAGTGGCACTAATGCAGAAGTCATGCCCTCTCAGGTAACTATCCGTTATAGCCATTAGATGGCATGTTCTGGATGGCCATTCTGAATACTTTGCTCTCTCTGCAGTGGGAGTTCCAGGTGGGTCCGTGTGAAGGAATTGAGATGGGAGATCATCTATGGATGGCACGTTTCCTGCTACACAGGGTGTGCGAAGACTTCGGAGTGGTGGCCACCATGGATCCAAAACCCATGACGGGAGATTGGAACGGAGCCGGTTGCCACATCAATGTGAGCACAGTGCAAATGAGAGAACAAGGAGGAATTGAGTATGTACTAAGTTATACACACACTCATAAGTCACAGAAAGACTAAATCATCATAAAAACATTTATTAGTATTCTGCCCTCCAAAGGCAAAGTGCAGTAACTACACATTTGGTCAAAATTGAGTTAAGGCTTAAAATGGACTTTGTGACAACTGTTTTGTCTTGTGGCAAAGTCTCCTGGTTTAGTTTTGTCCTGGAGAAACAAGATTGTTTCAGAGAAACAAGAGTGTCAACATGTTTGACTAACTGGTGTAAAAACTTTAAAGGCATTTTTCTCAGTTTCATTGTTGGCGTAGTTACTGCACTTTCCCTTTGGAGAGCAGTATGTGTCCAGTTTTGTCGTCTGTCACTTTTAATGCTCCTTTTCTTCAAAGCAGGATCAATTCTGATTGGCTGTCAATGTTATTATTGTCCATCAGATGGAAATAAATCATTCTTTTAGTAATTCCAGCTAAATTTTTTCTCTGCGTCTTTAACGTTAAAGTTGTGGTGTGAACTTCCTTATTCTCATAAGTGTTATAGTTATTATAAGTAGCATCCTTTTTGTGTACTGTTTGGTCCTGTTATCTGACCTCCATCATTCTTCTCTCTGCATCAGGCACATTGAGAAAGCCATTGAGAAACTGAGCAAACGCCATGCAGAGCATATTCGAGTCTACGACCCTCATGGTGGAGAAGATAACAAACGTCGACTCACGGGTCACCATGAAACTTCCAGCATCCATGATTTCTCAGCAGGTGTTGCAAACCGTGGAGCCAGCATTCGTATCCCTCGTCAGGTGGGTCAGGAAAAATGTGGTTACTTTGAGGATCGCCGTCCTGCCGCCAACTGTGACCCATATGCCGTAACCTGCAAAATGGC
Source organism: Garra rufa (assembly GCF_049309525.1). Lineage (NCBI taxonomy): Eukaryota > Metazoa > Chordata > Actinopteri > Cypriniformes > Cyprinidae > Garra > Garra rufa. The sequence continues at coordinate 30,103,015 of NC_133379.1, forward strand.
CGTCACATGCATGCTGGAAGAAGAAGAAGACATCGATGACGTGGAATAACAAACTTTTGAAAACGAATAATTGCTTAGAATGTTAAAATGCAACTTAAACTGTTATTTTTGTCTGTAAAAATAATACATATATATATATATATATATAGTATATAAATATTATATAATATATAAGTATTTATATATACTGTATATATAAACACTTCTTCTGAAAATGTTTCATGACACTGAATGATCGAACGCCTACCTGTTTCTCTGCACAATAGATTACATTAGTACCTGACTGGGGTTAACAGCTACTTTTCTACCTGCCACAGAAACAGAAATCAAAAGACTGCATTCCAAGTTAATTGCCACAGCAATGTGGATGGTTTAGGTGAACAGGATTTTACAATAGTCAAATGTTAAGGGTGTTCTCCTTTTACTCTATTGAAGCCACATAAAGCACATATCATACATTATAGTAACGGGTGTGAGCATTCATGTGGAATGAAGCTATGAAAAAACAATAATTAGTGAGAGTCTTCATTGACTGCCACATATGAAATGTGTCAGTAATGTTTCTTAATCCTCATTAAGGCTGCATTAATTTATTTGTGAAATAATAAAACACAGTTGTATTGTTACAATTAAAAAACTTATGTTTTAACATATTTTAACTGTAAAAATGCTTTAATTTTCGTTTTAAACAAGGTTGAACATAGTACACCCATCATTCAAACTGAGGATACCTGCATATATACAGTTTTTACAGATAAATGGATTTTATTTAGATTTACAACAGTGGAATGTATTTATCACATAAGGTGTTTTTGCAGTATGAATATATATATATATATATATATATATATACACACACACACACACACACACACATATATAGATATACAATGAGGAGCCAAAACATTATGAGCAGTCACAGGTGAAGCAAATGTCCTTGATCATCTAACAAGACCGTATGTTAAAGGGATAGTTCACCCAAAAATGAAAATTCGGTCATTAATTACTCACCTTCACGTCATTACAAATCCGTAAGATCTTCGTTCATCTTCTGAAAACATATTTAGGTATTTTTGATGAATTCCGAGAGCTTTCTGCATAGACAGCAACACAACTACTGCGTTCAAGGCATAGAAAGGTAGTAAGGACATCATTAAAATAGTTCTTATTCAACAAATTCTTCTCTTCGCACATTAATATTTTTGGAATAAAGTCATTCTTTTTGTTTTCTTTGCACGCAAATAGTATTCTCGTAGCTTCTTAAAATTACAGTTACTTTAACAATGTCTTTACTACCTTTCTTGGCCTTGAACGTATAGTTCCGTTGCTGTCTATGCAGGGTCAGAAAGCTCTCAAATTTTATCAGTGCCAAGGGGCCCTTGACTACCAGAAGCCTGGGGGGCCATGGCTTACAGGTTGCGCCATCCAGTTTGGTGAAGAAACCCCAACAACAGTCAAAATGAATGTTTATTTATGCTGGAATACATGGGTCCCATAGCCTATACAAGGCCTCTTAGACAAGGCTTTTTGTCTATGATGGCTCCCTGGCACTGCTGTTACTATTGGGCCCTGTTGTTCCATCCTGATTTAAATCATATTTACTGTATTTGAACCACTCCTAAAGCTTTTTTCTTTGTGTAAAGAGTATAAGAAAAAGTATTATTTAGCAGAATGAGAAAGATTTATTGACAAGTATGTTTGCATACACCAGGAACTGGTTTTGGTGAGAAAATAAGCTTCTAGTGCACAGATATAGACAAATTTGCATATACTAATTTGCACATGTGTATATACAATTGTTGTATGAACACATGTGGGGCACAGTTTACCTTGTGACACCATTTATTGTCAATATTGAGGATAATCCTTTTTGTCTACTTTGTGAGGTGCTCAAGCACACCCGGAAACCTGCAGGTGAAACGTATAAAACCCATGTTGGGTTCTTTATCTTATTTCTTTATCTCTCAGATTTAAAAAGTAACACAAAAGCAACATAACACATTACTTTCTATAAAAAGTAATTAAATAATGCAATTAGTTATTTTTTTAGGGAGTAACACAATATTGTAATGCATTAGTTTTAAAAGTAACTTTTCCCAACACTGGTTACTGTTGCTCAACTAGTAGAGCATGATGTTTACAGTGGGTACGGAAAGTATTCAGACCCCCTTAAATGTTTCACTCTTTGTTATACTGCAGCCATTTGCTGAAATCATTTAAGTTCATTTTTTTCCTCATTAATGTACACACAGCACCCCATATTGACAGAAAAACACAGAATTGTTGACATTTTTGCAGATTTAGTAAAACAGAAAAACTGAAATATCACATGGTCCTAAGTATTCAGACCCTTTGCTCAGTATTTAATAGAAGCACCCTTTTGATCTAATACAGCCATGAGTCTTTTTGGGAAAGATGCAACAAGTTTTTCCACACCTGGATTTGGGGATCCTCTGCCATTCCTCCTTGCAGATCCTCTCCAGATCTGTCAGGTTGGATGGTAAATGTTGATGGACAGCCATTTTTAGGTCTCTCCAGAGATGCTCAATTGGGTTTAAGTCAGGGCTCTGGCTGGGCCATTCAAGAACAGTCACAGAGTTGTTGATTGTGATTAGGGTCATTGTCTTGTTGGAAGGTAAACTTTCGGCCCAGTCTGAGGTCCTGAGCATTCTGGAGAAGGTTTTCGTCAATTGCAACCAGTCATCCTGTCCCTGCAGCTGAAAAACACCCCCACTGCATGATGCTGCCACCACCATGCTTCACTGTTGGGACTGTATTGGACAGGTGATGAGCAGTGCCTGGTTTTCTCCACACATACTGTTTAGAAATTAAGCCAAAAAGTTCTATCTTGGTCTCATCAGACCAGAGAATCTTATTTCTCACCATCTTGGAGTCCTTCAGCTGTTTATTAGCAAACTCCATGCAGGCTTTCATGTGTCTTGCATTGAGGAGAGGCTTCTGTCGGGCCACTCTGCCATAAAGCCCCGACTGGTGGAGGGCTGCAGTGATGGTTGACTTTCTACAACTTTCTCCGATCTCCCGACTGCATCTCTGGAGCTCAGCCACAGTGATCTTTGGATTCTTCTTTATCTCTCTTACCAAGGCTCTTCTCCCCTGATAGCTCAGTTTGGCCGGACGGCCAGCTCTAGGAAGAGTTCTGGTCGTCCCAAACGTCTTCCATTTAAGGATTATGGAGGCCACTGTGCTCTTAGGAACCTTAAGTGCAGTAGAAATTTTTTTGGAACCTTGGCCAGATCTGTGCCTTGCCACAATTCTGTCTCTGAGCTCTTCAGGCAGTTCCTTTGACCTCATGATTCTCATTTGCTCTGACATGCACTGTGAGCTGGAAGGTCTTATATAGACAGGTGTGTGGCTTTCCTAATCAAGTCCAATCAGTATAATCAAACACAGCTGGACTCAAATGAAGGTGTAGAACCATCTCAAGGATGATCAGAAGAAATGGACAACACCTGAGTTAAATATATGAGTGTCACAGCAAAGGGTCTGAATACTTAGGACCATGTGATATTTCAGTTTTTCTTTTTTAATAAATCTGCAAAAATGTCAACAATTCTGTGTTTTTCTGTCAATATGGGGTGCTGTGTGTACATTAATGAGGGAAAAAATGAACTTAATTGATTTCAGCAAAGGACTGCAATAAAACAAAGAGTGAAACATTTTGAGGGGGTCTGAATACTTTCCGTACCCACTGTATATGCCTAAATGTACATATATGTAAAACTGCTCATAACTACCCAAATACTAATCCAAATTTTTCTTATAGAATTAAACCACCGTAACAGCTATAACAAGGTCATGGAGAAGGTCAAAGAGCTTCCCCCTTGGTTTGGAATGGAGCAGGAATATACTCTCCTAGAAATGGATGGACACCCTTTTGGCTGGCCCAGAGTTGGATTCCCCAAACCACAAGGGGTAACACTTATTCACTATTAACTACGACTTTTCCCTCAATAAATTTCCAATTTGCTGCTTATTAATAGTTAGTAAGGTAGTTGTTAGGTGTAGGTATTGGGTAGGATTAGGGATGTAGAATAAGGTCATGTAGAATAAGGCATTAATATGTGCTTAATTAGTACTAATAAATGGCCAATATTCTAGTAATATGCATGCTAATAAGTCGTAGTTAATAGTGAATGACTTTTACATATTGTAAATTGTTACCAATTTAAACCACTGATTCTTTACAGCCTCTTTGTTTGGAAGTGAAAATAAACCGAATGTACTGTCACAGCGCAGAGCACAGCGTCTTTTTGACAATACCTTATCTACAGGAACGAGCTAGAGAAATTAAAGTTTTTTGTGGTATGTCCATGCAAAACGTATACAGGCATTATGCAAATATGTGACCCTGGACCACAAAAACAGTCTTAAGTAGCACGCCTATATTTGTAGCAATAGATAAAAATACATTGTATGGGTCAAAATGATTGGTCTTTTTCTTTTATGCCAAAAATCATTAGGAAATTCAGTAAAGATTATGTTCCATAACGATATTTCATTCATTTCCAGCGTAAATATATCAAAGCTTAATTTTTGATAAGTAATTTGCATTGCTAAGAACTTCATTTGGACAACTTTAAAGTCAGTTTTCTCAATATTTAGATTTTCCCAGATTTTCAAAACTCTAGTCGACTCTTTCTTTTAAGAGACAATAACTTTATTTATGATGCACTTTCAGCTTTACAACTTTGCAGACCGTTTACATTTAAATACAGCTACAATACTGCATTGCATTTTCAAAAATCTTTAAATAATGTGTCTGTCATTTTTTAAAACTACAAATTAATTTTGTGTGTTTCTTCTGTTATGTCAGTATAACTGCAGTGTTGGTGCTGACAGAGCTTTTGGCAGAGACATTGTGGAGTGCCATTATAAAGCCTGGCATCAAACTCACTGGCACTAACGCAGAGGTCATGCCCTCTCAGGTAATTATGAAATCATTAGGTAACTATGTGTACCAATATTTACTTTTCTACTGTTCTGCAAATTGGTTACATGACATTTTATACAAATAATACATTATTGTATTTACTCTTCCTCTTAACTGCATCTACATGAAACATTGTATCAGTGTTAAAAAAAAACAGTCTGGATATTTTTCTCTCTCTGCAGTGGGAGTTCCAGGTGGGTCCATGTGAAGGAATTGAAATGGGAGATCATCTATGGATGGCACGTTTCCTACTACACAGGGTGTGTGAAGACTTTGGAGTGGTGGCCACCCTGGATCCAAAACCCATGACAAAAGACTGGAATGGAGCTGGTTGCTGAATGTACTGAAATGCTTGAAAACATCAATATTTATTGCAGAATAAAATTTGCATATAAATATGACTTTAAGAGTTTTTTTTTTTAAATAGGCCATCTTTAACATAATGCATGTTATTCCATTGGAAGACTTGCTTGTTTAAACCTCAGTAATTCAAATTAGATGCTGATGTTGGTTATTATAGCACTGACATTCTACCACTTTCACACAAGTGTATTAGAACAAATATCAATTTTAAATCTTGTCAATGAGTCCGCTCCAGAACCTCCTCTAGTCCATGAGTCCCCTCCAGAACCTGTTCCAGTCCATGAGTCCACTCCAGAACCTGTTCCAGTCTATAAGTCCGCTCCAGAACCTGCTCCGGTCCATGAGTCCTCTCCAGAACCTACTCCGGTCCATGAGTCCTCTCCAGAACCTGCTCCGGTCCATGAGTCCTCTCCAGAACCTACTCCGGTCCATGAGTCCTCTCCAGAACCTGCTCCGGTCCATGAGTCCTCTCCAGAACCTGCTCCGGTCCATGAGTCCTCTCCAGAACCTGCTCCGGTCCATGAGTCCTCTCCAGAACCTGCTCCGGTCCATGAGTCCTCTCCAGAACCTGCTCTGGTCCATGAGTCCTCTCCAGAACCTGCTCTGGTCCATGAGTCCTCTCCAGAACCTACTCTGGTCCATGAGTCCGCTTCAGATAATGCTCCGGTCCACAAGTCCACTCCAGAGCCTGCTTCAATCCATATACTGTAGTAAGTCCGCTCCAGAGCCCGCTCCAGTGTCCGCTCAAACCCCAGAGCTCAGTCCTGTATTGGTGCCTGTCTGTGAGCTCCTTACCCAACTTTACGTGAACCCACTTTTAGTGCTTGTCTGTCTGCTGTTTCCTTATAGATGCACTTGCCTTGGTTTCCTAGTTGCCTTGGTTTAGCTCTGTGTTTCGTTGTGTAACCATGTTTGTTTGCACTCTTTGTCAATAAATCCTCCTAGCATTACAGGAGCAGTTTCGTTGTCACTCCAGTCTCAGTGCAGCCTTGGAAAAAACGGGAGAGAGGGAAAAGCATCTACAGACAGATACCATATTAATCTTTTTATATTTGGTTTGTTGCATTATATAGTCTCCGGTATGTCTTGTGTATCTGACAGCTCACGTCTTAACAAGTTCTTGCGGGAGAGATACCTCAATCTTCCCCAGGGAGACTACTGTCAAGTCACTTACGTCTGGATCGCTTATTGTGGAGTGGACTTAAGTTACAAGACTCGAACCATGGACTCTGAACCAAAAACCATAGCAGGTACTAGAGAAATACCTGCATGATATATGCTTTGGTTTTTCTTGTGTTTATCATGCTTAATGCTTTTTAAAACATGTTTAGCAGATATACCAGAATGGGATATTAGTGGGCAAACTGAATCAACCAGCACTGAGATGCTACTGATTCCAGTCTGCATGTTCAAGGACCCGTTCCTTTTGCACCCTAACAAACTGGTCCTTTGTGAGGTGCTCAAGCACACCCGGGAACCTGCAGGTATTGTAAAGAATTATCAAGCTCTTAGGTGATCATTAATACCCAGTGGTAACCACCAAAAATTGTTAGAATGTTCAGAAGAATAAAGTTATGTCAGTTCTAGGAGAAGTTAACAGCTCACCACTCACAGACCACTCATTTCAGAATTTAAACAGTGGGAAATATGCTTATGCAGTGGTTGTATAACAAGTTTAGTTAGCGATTATATAGAGTCATCAACATTGTCTTGCCTCTTTTGAAGCTGCAGTAGAAAAGACTATGTATTGTCTTTAATCCACTATACTGACTGTAGAGATCAATTACGCTAGATTCACTATTTAGATGCGTTCACAACACGCATGCAGGCAAATCTGAAAAAATATCTCACTTGTTTCTGATTTAGGAATAATATGAGGCTATACTGTTTAAATGATTTTTTAAATATAAATTTAAAAATTTAAAATAGGCCTTGTTTATGAAAACTGGCTATTTAAGTTTCCTGCAACATTTATAAATGTTTAAAGTTGAGTGCTATTAGTCCAGTTCTGTAAGGTCAATTGCAGTCGTTTTTTTTTTTTTTCAAGAAGTCATTTTTATTGAAGTCCTCTTTTTTTTTTAAATAGTATGAGGTGAAAATGTTCAGTAGAACAGTTTAAACTCCATGTGGCTCAACTTATCCTCTCACAAGTTGTGTCAAGAGACCATGAATATGGAAAGGCATGTTTTGAAAGTAGTTTATTTTAGATTCAAAGTAATAATTATCAAAGATGCACTACATCCTGAAATTTATGTACATACTGTATTTATGTTGGACTTATCACAGTCATGTGCTCACTTTAAACACACCATCAGTTAAACTGGCACAACTCAAGAACAAACACAAACGTTGTCAACATTCTTGCCCTGGAAATCCTGGTTCAGTTTGACCAACCACAAACTCAGTGGCATTGTTTACATTCAGTGCTACCAATATGCCGATTGTTGACGCATCATGAAAACACTTTATAGACCGTCCCATTTAACAATGCTCAGTCGGATATTCAGTGAATACAGTCTTTGAATTGGGATATAACTTGTATGTAAATATTGTAAAATTGCTCAACTACCCAAATCCTTTTCCACATTTATTTCTTAGAATCGAACCACCGTAACAGCTGTAACAAGATAATGGAGAAGGTCAAAGAGCTTCATCCTTGGTTTGGAATGGAGCAGGAATATACTCTCCTAGGAGTGGATGGACACCCTTTTGGCTGGCCCACACATGGATTGCCCAAACCACAAGGTTATCTAAACATTATCATGAGTTGTTAAATACACAGTCTAAGATGAGGGTGCAACATTAAGCATAAATAGTAGACAGTAATAATCTATTTCCTCTGTACACATATGGACACCTAACCATTACACCAACAAAGTGTGTTTTAAATACATAGACATTCAATACTTATGCAATGGAATCATTTACGTCTTTTATTTGTAATAAATTTGCTTTTCCATTATGGTGTATGAACTGTAGATTGATGTGGGGAATAAATAATTAAAAGCAGTATAACATAAGGCAGCAACATAAAATGTAAAAAAAAAAAAAACATGAAGGGGTATGAATACTTTCGCAAGGCACTGCAATACACAGTAGACAAATACAGTCTGTGTAAATAATGCTGTTGGTGTACTAGGTGTCTTTGTGGCTTATGTACAAATGTACAACTTAAATATTGTGTCTATAATTTTTTTTTTTTTAACCATGAATTTTTTGTGTCTTTCAGGCCAATATTACCGCTGTGTTGGTGCTGACAGAGCCTTTGGCAGAGACATTATGGAGTGTCATTATAAAGCCTGTCTGTATGCTGGCATCAAAATCAGTGGCACCAACCCAGAAGTCATGCCCTCTCAGGTAAATAATAAAGCATTGGATAATTATGGGAACTATTATTTACTCTTCCTCTTAAAGGAACACTCCACTTTTTTTGGAAATAGGCTCATTCTCCAACTCCCCCCGAGTTAATAAATTGATTTTTACCGTTTTGAAATCCATTCAGCCGTTCTCCTGTTCTGGCGATATCACTTTTAGCATAGCTTAGCATAAATCATTGAATCCTATTAGACCAGTAGCATCGCGTTCAAAAATGACCAACAAGTTTCCATATTTGTTGCATTTAAAACTTGACTCTACTGTAGTTATATCGTGTACTAAGACCAGCGGAAATGTAAAGCTGCGGTTTTCTAGGCCGATAAGATTAGGAACTACACTCCCATTCCGGCGTAACAGTCAAGGAAGTTTGCTGCCCTAACATGGCCGAAGGAGGCGCAGTAATATCACACAGCGCCTGAAATTAGATCCCAGCTAGGTAACTTCCAATGTGACCGGTGCTAAGTTTGTGTAATTCCGGTTGTTGCAGCTGTCAGAGTTGCAGCTGGTAAATTGTTAGTGGCTGGATTTACCTGTGTGTGATTAGCTATGGTTATGTGCATTGTAAGGGGCTGTGATAGTAAGTCGAAGACGTACTCTACTACCATGTTTCATAGAATTCCCACGAAAAAAAAAGCAATTCCGACTAATGAATCAATGACTGGCTGCTCTGAACATGGATCTCAAAACACCGTTAGAAAAGATCAAGAAATGGCATGTTTGCTCCGAGGATTTTGAACCAGATGACTGTTTGGATAGTTTTACCGGTACTACAGCACGGCGTCTAAAGGACACGGCGATCCCAACAATCTTCAAACTAACGTTACAGACAGGACAACGAGGAGCATCGCCCATGGCTGTAAGTGTAACATGATTAATTGCTATTGTTGGCTAACGTTACCTGTGAAATGCAAACCCTGAAGAGTAGTTTTGGGGGAACAGTTGGCCTAGTATTTGCTATGACCAAATTCCATGTGTGATTGCAAAAGAAAGTTATTGCGAACAGTCGGTGGTGTTTTAAAGTCAGTTTTGAGTAAAAGTGTACATCATGAATATAAGCCTGAAAATGCAAACTGACAGTATGCATTTAAAATCTTTATATTATATATTGTAGTGGTTGCAGGATTAACTTACTCTTGCGACAGCTGGCCATTAGGTCCACTCGGCGTGTGACGTTTTTTCTAGTTTATTTTGTCAAACCGGAAAAAAAAATCTACTACTGCAGGATGCAGCATTGCATCCAAGTCCTCGGATGTTGCGACATGCCACTTCCTCATCAGGTAGATCCACCCTTGCCATCGATGGCAATACCTGGTCCCACTCGCGACAACACAGGCACTCACTTTCAGTTGGCATGGGTTGGCAAGCCCCACCAGCTCGAATCTGCTCTCCTCATCCCTTCTGTCCCTGGCAGTTCAGACACACTTTCTTGTCTTTCGCGTTCCAAAACCTTAGCTTCGGTGAATTCTGGTTCAAATTGATACGGTTCAGGATCTGCACCAAAGTAAATATCTTCTAAATCGTCTCTCACAAATGTCTCCATGGCGAGGAACGCTGCCTGTGCTGTGCATGCACGTTGGATATGTTGACGGAAGTAAACATTTGCACATGTGCTGTGTGATATTACTGCGCCTGCTTCGGTCATATTACGGCAGCAAACTTCCTTGACTATTACGCCGGAATGGGAGTGTAGTTCCTAATCTTATCGGCCTAGAAAACCGCAGCTTTACATTTCTGCTGGTCTTAGTACGCGATATAACTACAGAAGAGTCAAGTTTTAAATAGGACAAATATCTAAACTCGTTGATCATTTTTGAACGCGATGCTACTGGTCTAATAGGATTCAATGATTTATGCTAAGCTATGCTAAAAGTGATATCGCCAGAACAGGAGAACGGCTGAATGAATTTCAAAACGGTAAAAATCACCTTATTAACTCGGGGGGAGTTGAAGAATGAGCCTATTTCCAAAAAAAGTGGAGTGTTCCTTTAAGTGCGTCTGCATAATACATTATTGTATCAGTGTTAAAAAAGACAGTCTGGATACTTTTCTCTCTCTGCAGTGGGAGTACCAGGTGGGTCCGTGTGAAGGAATTGAGATGGGAGATCATCTATGGATGGCACGTTTCCTGCTACACAGGGTGTGTGAAGACTTTGGAGTGGTGGCCACCCTGGATCCAAAACCCATGACAGGAGATTGGAACGGAGCCGGCTGCCACATCAATGTGAGCACAGTGCAAATGAGAGCGGAAGGAGGAATTGAGTATGTAATTGCATACACACACTAGTAAAGGAAAAGCTAAATTTATGTTGTTGTGTTTTGCAATGACATCTGACCTCCATCATCCTCCTCTCTACATCAGGCACATTGAAAAAGCCATTGAGAAACTGAAAAAGCGTCATACAGAGCATATTCGTGTCTACGACCCAAACGGTGGTGAGGACAACAAGCGGAGACTTACAGGTTCTGAACTGTCCCCCAGCATCCATGATTTCTCAGCAGGTGTTGCTAACCGCATGGTCAGCATTCGTATCCCCTGTCGGGTAGCTCAGAACAAATGTGGTTACTTTGAGGACCGCCGTCCTGCCGCAAACTGTGACCCATATGTTGTGACCTGTGCAATGGCACGCACATGCATGCTGGAAGAGGAGGAAGAATTGAAATAATGGAATTATGAAAACAAATAATGGTTGTTAAGAAGAAATGAATACCAATTTGCATACTTATCATGGTTCCTTAAATGTAAATGTAATGTAATACAAATTAATAAAATAACCATCAATAGAAAAGCAATATATACAGTAATATTTTAAACCAATTATATCACTGTTGACTATCCGTAACGCAGAATTAACCTTTCCACCTTATTTTACCAGTAAATTTTATGGGTCTGGCTTCAGCTATTTTTATCTGTACAAAATGAATTTGCTAATTTTTCTGCATGATATTGCAATCTGGTGTGTCTTACCATATTATTTTAATATATTATCTTATGAACACACTGGTTTCTAGTGCAAACAGTTTACTGCACGTTGTTATTTTTCTCTTAAGTGTTGCCCATAGGCTTACTTCTGCGTTCAAGAATAAGGTGGGCTATATGTGAAACGTCCGATTCATTAGAAGAAAAACTAAGTGTAGTAGTTTTTTGTAATCTTGTAAAATTATCGAGCAATATCAGGAATTTGTGTAATTTGTGACCTACACAGATTATTATTATGATTGCTGTTCTTTTGGGTGTCCATAAGGGGGCGTAATAGCCAAGTGTTTAAAACTCAGGTGACGCTTTGAAAGTAAGTGTTATTGATTTCTCACTATTGTTTGAAATAATGTACTTGTTTTTTACTCAGATGTTTTAAAAACTTGATTTTAGTAGTCATTATCTTAGTCTTGTGTTCCAGCTAAAATATCTAAACATCCATAAAACAAGATATATTGTATTTATTACAGAATATAATTTACATATGCTATTAAGAGTTTTTTTTTCCTTCAAAATAGACAATTTAATGTATTTTGCCTTATTCCATTGGAAGACTTGCTTGTTTAAATATCATCAAATGCTTTATTTTTATTTTATTACAGCTATTCTTGTAGTGAAACTTAAGGATCTGTCAGTAGATGTTGATAATAAATCATATTAGATGCTTATGTTGGTTACTATCACTGACTGTCTACCGCTTTCACACAAGTGTATTAGAGCAAAGAGCAATTTGACATGATTCTTTTAAATCTCCTGAGTGACGTTAATAAAATTGTTATGTTTCTGTTATGTCCTAATTGAATTCGGACTACATACACAAAGCAGACCTCTCAGGGAAAAAAATGCTGATGTCAGCAGGTACAGGAGATGAGTTTAAAGTGGCTTCTTTTTTCAGCGCAGGAGTGAGTTCAGTCCCCATCATGAGGTGAATTTATTATTCCCAGAACAATGGCAGAAGGGATGTCTGTTCAGTTTTATCAATGCTTGTGTCGCCAGACAGATGAAGTTATTGCTGATTTTCTACACCAGCTTGGTGCTGTCTGCACATTTACATCACAGCAGTATGTGGGTCAATGACGTGACACTCATTTTTTACTTTAGTTATTCATACAATGTATTTCTTGAATACACTTCATCTATAATGGACATGTTTTTAAATTCTGAATTAATTTTGAGCTGCTTCAAAAATCAAAAATATGCCTCATGCTATAGTCTTAAAAAAAGTCTAATTAGTTGGGCATGATCTTGAATTTAATTATTATTATTTTAATAATTAATATTTATAATGTTATACACTATTTTAAAATACAGTTTTTTTAATTATGTGTATATATGTATTCTATATAATGATAATTTATATACATACAGTACCAGCCAAAAGTTTTTCAACAGTAGGATTTTTAATGTTTTTTAAAGAAGTCTCTTCTGCTCACCAAGCCTGCATTTATTTGATCAAAAGTACAGCAAAACAGTCAATTTTAAACATATTTTTACGATTTAAAATAACTGTTTTCTATTTTAATATATTTTAAAATGTCATTTGTTCCTGTGATTTCAAAGCTGAATTTTTTTGCATCATTACTCCAGTCATATGATCCTTCAGAAATCATTCTAATATTCTGATTTGCAGCTCAAAAAACATGTATTATTATGTAGAAAACAGCTGAGTAGAATTTTTTCAGGTTTCTTTGATGAATAGAAAGTTCAGAAGAACAGCATTTATCCGAAATAGAAATCTGTTGTAACATTAAAAATGTCTGTCTTTATTATTACTTTGGATCAATTTTAAAGCATTCTTGCTTAATAAAAGTAGTAATTTCTATAATTTCTTTCCCAAATAATAATAATAATAATAAATACTGACTCCATGCTTTTAGTGCATGGTCTTAGAAAAGCATTTTATTTTAGATAAATGCTGATCTTTCGATCTTTCTATTCATCAGAGAATCCTGAAAATGTACTAAACTGTTTTAAATATTAATAATAAATGTTTCTTAAACAGCAAATCAGCATATTAGAATGATTTCTGAAGGATCATGTGACACTGAATACTGGAGTAATAACGCAGAAAATTTAGCTTTGATCACAGGAATAAATTACATCTTAAAATATATTCAAATAAAAAGCAGCTATTTTAAGTTGTAAAAATATTTCACAATATTACTGCTTTTGCTGTATTTTTGGATCAAATAAATGCAGGCTTGGTGAGCGGAAGATACTTCTTAAAAAAAACCCATTTGATTCAGTATTAATACTGGCAAATCAAAATTATTAAATATATATATGAAATTAAAATCCTTACAGTAATGAATTCTTTTGGAGTGCATGGCAGTCTTTCATGAAATTAATGCAATTGAAAGACTATTGTAAGAATGTTTATAAGCATTCAAAGGGAACGATGAGAACATTATGTCATCAATACGATTATTTGAAACAACCGTGGGATCATAAAAAGCAGAGAGAGTCTGACTGACTATCCCGATGACGTCAGCGTCCGTGGATGGGCGGAGAGATGAGAGCCGCAGGTGGGACGTGAAACTGGCCGCTTTTACCCGTTAGTTTTACCGACGATCTCATTTTCCGTGAGTGCTCGAGTGGTGCTTCTAAACGACATGGGGAAGCTTCAGGAATTCGAGATTACTTTCACTAATAACAAAGTGGTCTACAACCCCGGCGAATCCATATCAGGAACTGTGAGAATTAAAACAAGCCACTCCTTACAGTTTAAAGGTAAGCGACGCTGTGTATCTTACATATGCTTACAATAGGAAAAATGATTTGCGTGGACAGCACAGCTGGAAAGCTTCGGGGTTTTCCCCGTTATAGTAAAAATAGGGTGTTAAAATAATACATGTCAACATGGACGTGTTGCTGTATGAACGTACGTGTTGCATGTTTGCATGCTGATATTCAGCATCCGCTGCTGCTTCCTTTCATATACAGTGCAGTGCTGGTTCATATATTATGGGAAATAAGATGTGATCGGAAGGCATTAACGTCTAGACTGTTAATGAACGTTAGTGTATGATACATCCTGTTTCTCGTATGCTGCTGCTGGTTTTCGGTTCGATTGCACAATCACACCCGAGCTGCTTCTTGATCGTTGAAGCACGTTGTTGTATATCGTGTGTTTTCCAACCAGTGTTGCCAGATTGGAAATGTCCAAGTATCGTACCAGAAACTCTAAATTATCGTATTTGGGAGAAAATTATCGTATTTGAGTCAAACGTTCAAAATAAAGATATTTATCTAGATGTTACAGCTATTTATCCTTTTCAGCACTCATTTTCTATACCTTATTGCAATGCTAAACTAATTATCTTACCCGAGTCAAACGTTCAAAATACAGCTATTAATCTAGATGTTACAACTATTTATCCTTTTCAGCACTCCTTTTCTATACTTTATTGTTAAACTAATAACCTCAGTTTTGAAACAACTGACTTAAGTGCGACAGGAACGTTAACTTGTGCTCGTGAGAGAGAGCCGTTCTCCACGATGATATTGGTTGAGAAGACGTAAGAACGGATGAAAGACATGCGTAACGCCACGTTCACGTCTCCTCACAATCATGCAGGTAGACGTAGGATCCACACAGCTAGATCTTTGAGAATAGAAGCTCTATAATTACAACGACCATGGTGTCACAAAATTCTGAAATTATCGTACATTGTGGTATTATTGATCGTACATCGTACAGAGGTCAAAATTATGGTACAAATACGATAATTATCGTACGTCTGGCAACACTGTTTCCAACAAGCGTGTTTTGATGTTTGTCAACACTTGATTTCCATTCTTAACGTCCAGAAACGAGCGTACCTTCAGAACTGATATCATAGCGTCCATCTAGGACGCGTTCTCGCGTTTAAAACGGCTAAAGCAACGCGTATTAAAACGCGACGCGCGTTTGGTGTCCATACTCTAACCAAAAACGCTTGAACGACTGCTAAACATGTGCTTCAAAAAGTTAATTGAATTGTGCTAGAGGTTTGGTTATACTAATTAACATCATTCAAATTAATAAATATGTGTTGAGATTTGACAAGTCGTCATAAATGTGCGATGCGTTCAATGACATACAGCGGCTCAAGGTTTTAAATTTCTGTCAGGCTAAAATCTTCATCGTCTTTATTGGTAACGTTTAGTAAACGCTTAGTTTCCTGTCAGATATCTTTTGGATTAAATGTTTTGTGATATGTAAATCAATTATAGAGTATATACCACAGCCTATTTATGTTTTGATACACAAAAGTGGCCCACACAACAATGTTCTACAGTTTACAAGCATTTATTTAACACTCTCTGACTAATTTATAGAGTAACTTTTGTTGTTATCTAAACGAAAATGGGGTTTAAGCGTTGTATAATAATGAAATTAATTTATAATGTATAAATCTATAGTGTTTTCATGACGCGTCATCAATCGGCCATATTGGCAGTACTGAAGGTAAACAATGCCACTGAACCGAACGGAACTCCCACATATTGCTGATTATTTCTGCTGAAAATGGTCAATTATTATCATGTTTTGAGCTGTACTAACTGGTCGGACTGGGAAAACATTTGTTGTATAGGCCAAAAGTTATAACAAATCAAGGAGAAGAGTGTCTGAGGAAACTAGGCATTTGTGGTTGACCAAACTGAACCAGGATTTCCAGGGCAAGAAACTTGACAACATTTGTGTTTGTTCTGTTCATTTCCAGTCATGTAGGTGAAATATTAGGATAATATATTACTTAACACTGCTTTTACATATCTTTACCACCTTTATTATCTTTAGTTTGTCAAAATATTGCACCCTTTCCTGTTTACAAAATCTGTCTATATGATTTAGGAGCTTCCACACATTTTTTCCATGGTTTATGTTGCCTTCATGTGCTATCGTAATTATGGTAAATACCAAAATCCGACATCGAAATTGCACATGAACACCCACTCACGTTGTAATTTCCACTGGAAAGCTCGAAATTTTTTATGATACCCGAGTTGCTGAGATGGGATAAACTTTGACCTTTCAAGCAACGAAACTATACTGAATGGTAAACATTGCATGATGTTAAAAGTTAAAAAAACTTATATAGGCTATATAAAATATATATACTTATATAGGCTTATATAAAAACTTACATAGGCTAGCTAAAACAGAACCATTAGTTAGTATTGTCTTTAAAAAAAACTGTACTATTCATGATCAATAAGATATACAGCCTATCATTTATCGTTTGCGTTTTGATGCATCCTCTTCTTCCTGTAGCAGATGCATTAGGGAGTTTATAACCGTTTTAAAACTTTTACCCAAATAACATGTGAGGACAAATTCCGAGTCCGCCATGTTTCTCTTCACTACGACAATAAAAGCACCTGAACACGACACACTGGTAATTTCCACTTCACGAGTGGAAAGCATCATCTTTCCCATATCACATGAAGGCAGCATTAGACAGCATAAATTAGCAGTACATTGTATTCAGTAGTACATTTACCATGCAATTAATGCTGTTGTTTACATCCGAGTATCTCTAATATGGCCGCGCATCCGGGTAATCATGAGTGCAAAATCCTGTTTTTAATGGTTGTAATGGTTTTTAGAGTGGAAATTCCATTAGAATTTCTGTGATGCTTTCTATTGTTTTTCAGCAGGGTTTACTTAGGAGCCTTATTAACTTTTAAAGCCTTAACAAGAGGGTAAAGACCCAGTTGCAACAACTCCCTCAAGTTAACAAAACGTCTAAAAGAGAAGTTGTGAGGAAATCAACACCTCGGGCACCCCACTCCCCACTAACCACAATTTTGCATATTGCTGGTCATTGGGGAAAGTGATAAGAAAGTAGGTTAGACAAGGTGCTTTTCACGCTGTGTGAATGTGTACAAAGAATGCATTGTAAGTGTTTTCATTAAACTGTTGGGTTTTAGTGTGTAGGCGAAACTCACAGACTGACACACAAGAGAGAGAGAGAAAGATAGAGATTGCGATGAACCATCTCTATAAGCTAATTTTCCTTTCCGCTGTTTCTCTTACTGGTTCCATTCACACTTGAGAGCGGTCTGATGCATGAAGTTCTTGTGCTTTTTGACTCAACTCAAGGACCCACCCTTATTGTGACACTTATGAAAAATTATCAACGCTCTGTGGTCATGTTTCTGTTCCTTTTAGTTGTTCCTGTCAAGAGTGAGAAGGCGCCTTTTTTGCGTCCGATTCACGCTGTGGATTGGCAAAATTTGTTTGGCCTGCTGTAGTGTTTATCAGTGGAATGCGTGACAGATGACACCACTGTTATACTAGATAATAAGGTCATGTGACCAATGTGGTTAGTCATTCTTTGCTGACACTTTAATTCATTAGGTCTTCCTGCATTTCCAATGTTAGTACTTTGGGAATTGGCTTGGAGCACCCTTCACCTTGACTTAATGTGGAAAAAGCTCCTCTAATGTGGCAGACATTTTGCATTAGCATGCAAAACTGCTTGCTGATTTGAATCGTGGGTAACCTATATGGGCCATTCAGAGATGGAAAAATGTGTTTTTCCACAAATTTTTAAAATTGTATAATATCTAATGTGCACATTTAATGTAATTTTGCAGTTAATTCTCATTCTTTTTTTTTTCAGAAAGTTTTAGAATATTTGTCACTTCTGAAACACAGTAATATATCATTTAATAAGAAGGGCTACTTTGCTCTCTTTTAAATAGTTTTTTCAATAAATTTTCATAGGTAAATCAATAACAATTACAATTTGAACAGTGCTTCAAGAATGATTTATGAGATTTGTTGTATATTGAATCCAATTTTCTTTTTAAAAGGCAAAAAGTTAATCATACTGATTTTAAACTTAAGGATTCATTAGTTTGTATACGTTGAACCAAACACTTTCATAACACTTTAGTTGATAATTCAGTATACTTTATTTTTAGTAAGTTTCATAATTTAAAATAAATATATTTTTTGAACTTCACTTTTTAAAAGAATCAAAAAGATACTTAAAAAAAAAAACAATGGGAAAAAATACAAACAATATTTCAATATCGTTTTCATAAGTTGAAATTTAAGGGTAAGGGTTCGGGACAGCCACCTTCCAATTCTAAGTACCCACTAAATGCTAATTTTATATATATATTAGGCTTACTGATATTTTAAATAATATTGTTGGTTTCAATAGATAATAAAAGGATATTAGTAACCACTAACCATGTAAGATTTGAATACTTAAATGCTTTTTAAATGTGTTTTTTGGTTGTGGGACAGCGGTTTGTCTTTTTTACAGGAATAGTTCATGCAAAATGTAAATTTTGTCATGATTTACTTGCTTTCATCTTTGTTTTCTCTTCCTCAAACACAAAACTTCTCCTTTTGTGTTCCTTGGAATAACATCATACTGGTTTCCAACCTTCATGAGGTTAACTAAATGTAAAAATGTTAAATACTAAATCTGTATTTGTTAAAAACTGTTTCTCATCAATGTCATATTATACTGCCCAGAATGGACCTGGGTACTTTCTTCAGTCTTTCTATAAAGTGTAGGACAGCTGTGCTTTTCAATTACTCAGTATGTTTTATTAAAAAGCAGCTGACTCATGCTTTAGCTTTCTTATCTGCCTTTTTTTAGCCTGGCTTCTTTGATAAAACTGATGAACGTGAAACACAATGACTTTCGTATTCTTTCTCTGCATAACCTATTCGATTAACAAGCATGGCATGAATATTAAATCGCGAGTCTCTTTCAATGCAGAGACACTGTTCTGTTGAAAGACGTTCTCTTATTTACATCACACCCGGTCTTCGGTGTATAGGGTTACTGGTTAACAGACTGAACAGGCAAGACAGTCTCAGCTTTGGCAGGAGTCATGTATAATCCCTCGAAACTATGAAAGAAGGGCTTTAGCCTGTTTTTAATCAGAAACTCTAAAGAAGACATGATTGCTTGAATCTCAAATAGAAGCTCTATACAGTACTGCAGTGTAACACTGTACAGCAGAGGTTCTCAACTCTGGCCCTCGGGGTCCACTTTCCTGCAGAGTTTACCTCCAACCTTGATCAAACTCACCTGCCTGCAACTTTCTAGTGATGATGAAGAGCTTGATTAGCTTGTTCAGGTGTGTTTGATTAGGGTTGGAGCTAAACTCTGCAGGGAAATGGACCTCGAGGGCCAGAGTGGAGAACTCCTGCTGTACAGTCTAAAAGTATGTTAAAGGGATAGTTCACCCAACAATGAAAATTCTGCCATAATTTACTCTCCCTTATGTCGTTCCAAACTTGTTTGAGCAACCAAACAGTTGCCGGTAGCCACTGATTTCCACAAAACATTTTTCCACCCTACTATGAACATCAATGGTTAACATTCTTCAGAAGATCTTCTTTTGTGTTCAGCAGAAGGAAGCAGTTTATAGGTTTGGAACAACTTAAGGTTGAGTAAATGATGACTTTTTATTTTTGGATGAACTATCCCTGAACTATAAAGCTTTTTGTTTGCCCCTTTGAGAAATATCCTTAGTGTTATTTTTAGGACATAATTTTTGACTTTTGTCTTATTACATTAGACAATTGGTTTATATGGTTTATATTGGTTTAAATGCTCACAAAGCCCCTTGAAAAGAAACTGTATATGTCACTTATAAGTTGACAAAACATATTTTAGCTGACATAGATCCATTTAAAACCTAGTTTTTCCTTTCTTCCTGGAAAATAGTCTGAAAATATTGATGACTCGTTTTGTTTGCAGGGGCATATGCGAATTTCTGTGTTATCTAATTGTCTAAAATGACAGCAGTAGATAACCAGAAAGGTTTTTGCCAGGATGTGACACCACTTTCGCAAGACTACATTGTACAACTAGGGCCGCTAAATTTTGAGATTAAAAAAAAGCAATTTTATTATCTTTTAAAAGCACTAGGTTTGGTGTGCCGAACAATTTGGCCAAAAATCTTGCGATTATACACTGCCGTTTAAATGTTTTGGATCAGTAAGATTTGTAATGTTTTTAAAGAGGTCTTCTCTGCTCATCAAAGCTGCGTTTATTTGATTAAAACTACAGAAAAATCAGTAATATTGTAAAATATTATTGCAATTTAAAATAGTGGTTTTCTCTTTTAATATTCTTTAAAAGAGAATTTATTCTTATGATGCAAAGCTGAATTTTCAGCATCATTACTTCAGTCTTTAGTGTCAAAAACAGTGCTGCTTAATGTTTTTTTTTTTAAAGCTGTGATACATTTTTCAGGATCCTTTGATGAATAAAATGTTTAAAAGAGCAGCATTTATTTAAAATAGAAATCATTTGTCACAATTTTTTTTCTGTCTTCCTTTGTTTGAAAGAAATTAATACCTACTTTTATTTAGCAAGGATGTGTTCAACTGATAAAAAAGTGATAGTAAAAACTTACATTGTTAGAAAAGATTTCTATTTTAAATAAATGCTATTCTTTTAAACTTTTTATTCATCAAAGAATCCTGAAAAAGTATCACAGGTTCCAAAAAATATTAAGCAGCTCAACTATTGCCAAAATTGATAATAAATATGCATATTTTAATGATTTCTGAAGGATTGTGTGACACTGAAGACTGCAGTAATGATGCTGAAAATTCAGCTTTACATCACAGAAATAAATTCTATTTTAAAGTATTTTAAAACAGAAAACCACTATTTTAAATTGCAATAATATTTCACAATATTACAGTTTTTTTCTGTATTTTTAATCAAATAAACGCAGCCTTGATGAGCAAAAAAAAGACTTCTTTACAAAATCGTACTGATCCCAAACTTTTGAATGCCAGTGTATCAATATTGACTATATAATAATAATAACAATGTGTAAAGCAGCATTTACTTCAAACCAACTCTGAGATGTTGTTAATGCATGTGTGTAACTGAACATAGTGCTGCGCTTTACTCTGAAACATGCAACGCATATGTTTATTTCATAAAATTGAAGCCTTTGCGATTGGATAATGAGATTTCAGCATTATTTTGATTCATCATGCAGCCCTACAGCCAACTTCCTGTTTTAATAGAAAATATGTCAACAGATCTTGATAGAAAGCATGTTCACTTCACATGCAGACTGGTATTAGATGCATACTAATGATTGTGATAAGCTTGTTTGTAATCCTCTAGAGCCTTTTGTCTTTCTGTATCTCAAGAGACACTCATCTAGACAAGCCTGTCTATTCATTAGAAGTGGACTGACTGGCCTGTAAGGCAACACCACTGATATCAACATGATGCCACTCTGTCCCACGCTGGCTCTGTGTGAGCGTTTGTGAAGTGAATCACTCCTGTCCCTTATTATAACAGGGCATTCAGCACATTTCCAGGCACTACAGTACCTACGCCCTTATTTGTGTCAAAATATTTGGCACATATATTAAGTTCAGCCTAAGGCTGTTTGTTCCTTTAATAACGGGAAACGCGGGCCTCAAACGTCATTATTTATTAATGGAGCGCACTTTGTTTTGGAGGAAGGAAGGCATTCTTTGAGTATTAACCCAATATGATACCTCATTACTGTTCCTGAGTATTCAGGATGAGTTTAGAGTAGGTCACCTGAGAACCTTCTAGGGACAAAACCTATTATGTTTAGCTTCAAATGGAAGTTTGTATTTGCAAAGCTATTTCCTTCAAAAACTTACAGTGACTTACAGTGAAAGTAAAAGGGAACAATTTTTTGAAGAATTTAAACCCGAAATGTGAGGATTATAAATGTGAGGATTATAAGTATATATAGTTTTGAAGCAAATTTCATGATTCGATTTTTGATTGGTAATCTGCATTGAAGAATTTCATTTGGACAACTTGAGGTGATTTTCTCAATATTTTGATTTTTTTTTTGCACCCTCAGATTCCAGATTTTCCAGACAGTCAGCTGGTACTACCTTATAATATAAAATTAGATTATTTGATATAAACATAAATGGTGTCCTCATTAAAACTCGACGGATTTATTCAAACATAGCCATTAAATATTGAAGAAGGGTAAAAAATATAATGAATATGTTACATGGTACATAAACTGAACAAATTCTCCTCTCTAGATTTCATTTTTATAGCTGATTAACGAGTTAATGGTCACCGAATGCGATTCTGAGGTAAATGTGACGCTACCTGACTTATTGTTTACAAGCTGTTATATTGACGTCTTTCCGCGGGTGAAACGCTGTTTGAGCGATTACATGAGACATGATACGGATTTCGGGAAGTTGTACTCTTTCTTTTAACTTACCTTTGGATGTTTGTTCATGTTTACATCGTGCTGAAACGCGGAAGAGATGATCAGTTCGCCTGTCGTTTCTCTTCTGCCGTTTCTTCACTGAGGCGCTACAGCGATCTGTCACATTAAACAGCGCCAAAACGGCATTTATTGTTTGAATATTGTAATTAAATGAACAGAATTATTTCAAATCAGAGATTTGGTTTTATATCAGAAAGCTTGTTGCAATTTATTGAATGGGAAGTGCGCTATAATTTTCCATTCAGTAACTCAAAACAGGCTAAACTAATCGATCCTTGGGATTTAAGAATCGATATTATTTCATAAAAGTAGAAATCGATTAAAATTCTTTTTTTTTTTTACCCAGCCTTAAAGGAGTAGTTCACTTTCAGAACAAAAATGTACAGATAATGTACTCGCCCCCTTGTCGTTCAAGATGTTCATGGCTTTCTTTCTTTAGTCATAAAGTTATGTTTTTTGAGGGAAACATTTCAGGGTTCTCTCCATATAATGGACTTCTATGGTGGCCCTAAGTTTGAACTTTCAAAATGCAGCTTCAAAGGGCTCTAAACGATCACAGCCGAGGAAAGAAGGGTCTTATCTAGTAAAATGATTGGTTATTTTCTAAAAAAAAAAAAAAAAAAAAAAAAAAATTACAATTTTTATACTTTTTAACCTCAAATGCTCGTCTTGTCTAGCTCTCCAACTTCAAAATCGCCCTACATCGCTGTTTTACCTTTTTTCGTAAAGGGTGTTTGATCTTATTTGCATGTTCACTTTGTAAACACTGAGTCGGTACTTCTGCAGCGATGTAGGATGATTTTAAAGTTGGAGGAGAAAATGAAATGCGAGTTTTTCGACTTTCCCTAACTGTCATGAACTGGAATACATAGAGTCCATGCAGTGGTAGGCAAGACAAGCATTTAAGATTAAAAAGTATATAAATTGTAAATGTTTTAGAAAATAACAGATCGTTTTGCTAGATAAGACCCTTATTCCTTGACTGGGATCGTTTACAGCCCTTTGAAGCTGCATTTTGGAAGTTCAAACTCTGGGGCACCATAGAAGTCCACTACATGGAGAGAAATCCTGAAATATTTTCCTCAGAAATCATCATTTCTTTACGACTGAAGAAAGAAAGACATGAACATCTTGGATGACAAGGGGGTGAGTACATTATCTGTACATTTTTGTTCTGAAAGTGAACTACTCCTTTAAGTTAATTGTACTCTTAAAACTTGAAACAAATTGTGTTTTTATTTCCCATAGTTCAAATCTCATTTGCATTCATGACCTCAAACCTGGACTGAAACTTCTTGATAAATTCCTGACCTAACCAGTTTTAATTTCAGTTTCATATTGGAAACTATTTAACAAAACCTGTTTAATCAGGCCAAGCCGTTGTTGTCTCATTGTGCTTTTGAATTAAACATTTCTCTGTTCATTCAAGGCTGGAAACTCTGACATTGCAGCATGTCTTAGGGAATATAGGCTATCACAGCGTTAACTAAAACTCAATGACCGCATCTGCCAGCTGCAAATAGCAAATGTACTGAGTGAGTCACAGTGAGAGTATGCTTAGGGGCATCCAACCCCTAATGTGTCTAGACTTGGGGGATGTTTTTCAAAATAGAACTACCTTTTAATTAATACTTTGCACATAGCAATTATGAATGGGAATAAAGTGTCTTTGTGAAAGTATCATAATTTGGCTGTAAAGCTTTCTGAACCACTGATGTCACATGGACTGTTTTAATGACGTCCTTACTACCTTTCTGGGCCTTGAACGTGTTAGTTGTGTTGCTGTCTATGCAGGGTCACTCAGAAAGCTTTTGGATTTCATCAAAAATATCCTAATTTGTGTTCTGAAGGTGAACTGGTTTGGAGCAACATGAGGGCAAGTAACTAATGACATAATTGAACTATCTCTTTAAAGAAAGGAGGGACAAGTGCAAACTTGTGACTTTGCCAGAAGCTGGAATATTCCTTTAAATCAATTGCGTGAAGAATAAAAGCTTGTCTGACACTAGAGACATTTTTAGTAAATGTTTAACCTCTGGGTTTGTTAGACCTTTCAGTGTTTGTCATGGTAAGAAATCTAGATTGGCACTTTACTTGTCTCGCTAATGCCATTGGCACCCATGTTGGCATCTCATACCATGGTTTTTCCTGTTTTTGCCTTCCAGCAGTCCTGCCATGCCAGCTGCCCTTGATTGGGGCTCTTTTTTATGGTCATGGCATCACGTGCCTGGAGAAATGCATTCTTTCGTTCTCTTTATGTGTCTCTTCCTGTTTCTTTCTGTTTCTCCCCACGCTGTCAGAGAGAGGGAGATGTCTATTTCTGGGTTTGAGATGAGACAGATTTGTCCACACTGTCTTGGTGAAAGAGGGATGCAGCTGTAGCATTTGAAATGGAGCTAAGGATGGGACACATTTACTCTCTTTTATGTTTGCGACTAATGACACTCTCAACTCTTTTAATGACTGTTTTTAAGTGTACGCTTTCAGCTCATTCTCAAGCAGTAATGAGTAATGTAGGACATGCGGTACATCTGGCCTCGCTGAATATATCTGGTGAAATTTTAGAGCACTCGCATTGTCTTATTAGTCTCAAAGGGAACCAACGAACCCTTCTGTTCCATAACGGGAATATTTCATGAAAACTGATCACATGTGAGAACAAAAGCCTTCCAGTCTGTCAATGTACTGTTTTCGGTTTAAATTCATACTCTTTTTATATCTCTACTTCCAATTTTACATTCAATCCTCAGAAACCATGTTCATCTGAAGGGATGGTTCACTCAAAAATTAAAATTCTGTTGTTTTTAATCCTGTTTGACTTCTTCTGTGGAACCCAAAAGAAGATAGTTTGAGGAATGTTTTAATTGTTTTTGTCCATATACTGAAAGTTAATGGGGTTTGAAACAACAATGGACCTCGTTATATAGAAAAAGCTGCAAAATATCTTCTTTTGTCTTCCAAAAGCAAGTGATAACTATCCCTTTAATGTATATTATGTCTCAGTAGCGCTCCAGGACAAAGATGAAAATGGTTTATGAGTTCTTTTACAGTAAATCTTCTTGGAAATTTCATGTTTAACAGGAATGTTTAATGAAAACTGATCATATGTGAAAACAAAAGCCTTCCAGTCTCTGAATTTGCCGTTTCATTTTTCATTTTCCACTTTTTTTAATATTTCTACTTCCAATTTTACATTTAATCTTTAGAAACCATGTTAATTTAAAGTGATAGTTCACCCCGAAAATGAAAATTCTGTTGTTGCAAAACCTGTATGACTTTCTTTCTTTTGTGGAACCCAAAAGAAGATATTTTGAGTAATGTTTTAATTGTTTTGTCCATATAATGATAGTAAATGGGGTCTAAAACAACACTGGACCCCTCTATATGGGGAAAAAAAAACACAAAATATGTATCTCATATTTATATGAGATACTGTATAATGTATATTATATCTCAGTAGTGCTCCAGGACAAATATGAAAATGGTTTCAGCATCCTTTTACAGTAAAACTTCTCAGAAATGTAATGTGTAACGTGAATATTTCATGAAAACTGATCACATGTTGAGAACAAAAGCCTTCCAGCCTTCCATTTTCTGTTTTAGTTCCTACTGTTTTTATATATTTACTTCCAATTTTACATTTAATCTTCAGAAACCATATTCATTTAAAGCAATAGTTTACCCAATCACCCAAAAATAAAAATTCTGTTGTTTTGTGGAACCCCAAAAAAAGATATTTTGAAAAATGTTTTAGTTGTTCTTTTCCATATAATGAAAATCAATGGGGTCCAAAACAACAATGGGGAACTATATGGGGGAAAAAAACACAAAATATCTTCTTTTGTCTTCCGAAAGGAAGTAATAACTATCCCTTTAAAGTATATTATGTCTTCAGGGCGAAGATGAAAATGGTTTCCGCATCCTTTTACAGTAAAACTTCTATGAAATTTCATGTTTACCAGGAATATTTCATGAAAACTGATCACATGTGAGAAGAAAAGCCTTCTAGTCTCTAACGTTTTCTGTTTTAGTTCCTACTGTTTTTATATCTCCACTTCCATAATTTTACATTCAGTCTTCAGAAACCATGTTCATTTAAAGGGATAGTTCACCTTCATTTCAAAACCTATATGACTTTCTTTCTTCTGTGGAACCCAAAAGAAGATATTTTGAGGAATGTTTTAATTATTTTTGTCCATATAATGATAGTCAATGGGGTCCAAAACAACACTGGACCCCACCGACTTTGATTGTATGGAAAAAACAACGACCCTCTTTTGTGTTCCACAGACGAAAGGAAGTCACAACTATCCCTTTAATGTATATTATGTCTCAGAAGCTCTCCAGGACAAAGATGAAAATGGTTTCCCCATCCTTTTACAGTAAAACCTGTCGGAAATTTCGTGTTTAACCTGAGTGACCTTTCTTTGTTCTCCTCTGTTTGCCTGAGTAGCCCTCAACTCAATGACTGTAAGAGGCCACACTTCTCACATTATTCCACACAGTGGTATAAAGGCCTTGTGTGGAGGCTGGAATGTCATACATTCCTCACAAACGGTGTTAAGAATCTTCAGCTCTTCAAATATTCTTGAACAGCACCCAACTGTCCAATCATAGCCCCCGTTTACTTGGTAACCAAAAGCCTTTGTGGCGAGTTTTGGAATGTTGGAATTTCCTCTGTGATTTGTTTGTACGTGTGTGTATTGCATTGAGATGAGGTTAGCCTTCACCTGGTGGCAGGTTTATGTCCGTTACCGGGGATATTTTATCGGAATGCGGTTGCTAGGCCACTGCCATTCAGAAGTACTTGTCCCAGGAGACGTATGGGGTTTCCCAGCCCCGATGTCCTTTGTGTGCAGGTGCCCTCTCTCATTCATGCTCTCTCAGAGGACAAAGACGCCTTTACCTTCCTAACAGAGCGAGCTGGATTGATTGTGAGGGAGTTTAGAGTCTCATGGGCTTGAGAGGACAGCACGGTTTTAGTTCAGTTTAATTATTCAAGTTAATGATTAGATCAGGTGAGTTTAGTCTAAGATCCTGTAAAGTCAAGTGTAAACTTCGTTTATGCATCAATGTTAAAATTCTGTCTGATTTCAAATAGCTGATAATTATTTTCATGTTATGGCTGATAGCCAATAAATGTCTGATATAGAAACTGTATACTATTTTGTGTTAATAAATCAAAAATAAAATACTGAATTAATCAGTTTATTTGGTGCAAGTGAAATTAGGCATCACAATAACTTGTGAAACAGTATGAAAAATAGATATTAAATGGTTAGTTCACCCAAAAATGAAAATTAGCCCATTATTTACTCACCCTCAAGCCATCCTAGGCGTATAGGACTTCCTTCTTTCAGACGAATCCAATTGGAGTTAGGCCTACATTAAAAAATGTCCTGGCTCTTTCAAGCTTTATAATGGCAATAGGCAAGTGTTTCACTTCAACAGGTCAAAAGAATTCCAATAAAGAGCATCGATTTATAATAAAAAGTGCCTCACAAGGGTCTGGGGGGTAAACATCCTACGTCATCTACCCGGAACGGCTTTCATGTACAACATTGAGCGCAAGCTAGATTAAAGTGATTATTATTATTAAAGTGATATTTTTTTCACAAAAATGTATCAATTCGCTACAGGAGGCCTTTATCCAGCTCCCAGAGCTGTGTGAGGCACTTTTTATTATGGCTAGATGCACTTTATTGGACTTGTTTTGGACTGTTGAAGAGAAACACCCGCCTATTGCCATGATAAAG
Source organism: Garra rufa (assembly GCF_049309525.1). Taxonomy (NCBI): domain Eukaryota; kingdom Metazoa; phylum Chordata; class Actinopteri; order Cypriniformes; family Cyprinidae; genus Garra; species Garra rufa. The sequence continues at coordinate 30,131,660 of NC_133379.1, forward strand.
CCTGAAAGAGCCAGGACATGTTTTAATATAAGGCTGATTGCTATCGTGTGAAAGAATGAAGTCATATACACAGAGGATGGCTTTAGGGTGAGTAAATAATGGGCTAGTTTTCATTTTTGGGTGAACTAGCCCTTTAAATTATTCATGTTTTTGTAGAAAATCTTTAAGTGAACATGACGGAAAATGTAATTGAAATGTAAAAATTAGGGCAATGAGCATTAACATTTAAAGGAATAGTTCAACCAAAAATTATGATTCTGTTATCACTGAAGATAAGAATGATGGAAGCCAAACAGTTGACATTAGCCAGTGATTTCCATAGTTAGTTCTATATAATGGAAATCAATGGCTACCGTCAACTGTTTGGTCACCATAGTCTTCAAAATATATATTTTTTTGTGTTCAACAGAAGATTTGTAACAAAGGTTTGTAACAAATGCAGGGTGAGTAAATGATGACAAAATGTCATTTTTGAGTGAACTATCCTATTAATTATGCAATATTAAACCGTATAAAATCTAAAAAAGGTCTAAACATCTGGTTGTTCCAGCATAACTGAACCATCTTAACTTACCACGTGCTCTAAAACACTGTCATAAATTGAATCAGGTAGTTAAGAAATGCTACCTGTCCTCCCAGCCCTGAGAATATTATAAAGTAAAGAGAGGGGCCGATTTGTCTGTGTCATGGAGAATTTAATTACAGATCTTCCAGGACGCTGCCCAGAAAGGCTCTTTTCTCTTCCTCTGAATAGAGAAGAACACTCATGATGTTCATTATATATTGAGTACTTCAATATGCCTTCATTACAAGGCTTTTTCTGTCTTTTGAAAAAGGAGCATTTCAGACTAATTACAAGATAAATATATGTGAAATTCTGTTTTTCAGCTGAAAATCCATTTTCCAGGGGACAACATAAAATTCACAACTATATAATATACGAAAAATATCAGTGACAGTGATGGTTGACATGTAAATGCATATCACAGAATAGGCCCACTGTATTATGTAGCTCATTAGAAGCACATTATCTTTCAAAGGAAGGATTGTACTTTCTCTCCTTGTATGTCCACTTGAACAGGCCGTCATGGGCTAGACAGATGTTTCAGTAAATTATTTAAGATCAGTTTCTAATTTACCCTCCATATGAAAATCTCCCTGCTTTTTCTGAGTGAGAAACCTTGTAAATATCATCAAACTGTATATAAATATGGTAATCATTCTGTTTAACAGTATTTGATGCCATTATTGTACCATGAGACCACCAGTACTCGCAAGAAATGTGGGTTTGCCACTGTTTTGCATCATAGCTGTTGCATTGTAGCCATTCAATATTTCATAGAGAAATATACCTTTTTTATTTAAAAAAATGTGGATATAAATTAAAAATAATATTTTTTATATATTAATTACATTATGTATACGTAGAATATAAATACACAAAACTATTTGTATGTCTTTTTATATACAGTCAAGCCTAAAATTATTTATACCTCTGGCAAATTCTGACTTAAAGTTACTTTTATTCAACCAGCAAGTTTTTTTTTGACCAGAAATCACACAGGCTTCTCCCAAAAGATAGTAAGACGTTGTACAGGAGGCATCATTGTGGAAAAAATATAATATTATTTATTTACATTTAAACAAAAAGTGGCATGTCCAAAATTATTCATACCCTTCTCAATAATCAATAGAAAAGCCTTTATTGGCTATTACAGCAATCAAACGCTTCCTATAATTGCTGACCAGCTTTTTGCATGTCTCCACTGGTTTTTTTGCCCATTCATCTTTAGCGATGAGCTCCAACTCTTTCAGGTTGGAGGTTCTCCTTGCCATCACCCTGATCTTTAGTTCCCTCCACAGATTCTCAATTGGATTTGAGTCAGACTCTGGCTGGGCCACTGCAAAACGTTAATATTTTTGTCTGCAAACCATTTCTTCACCACTTTTGCTGTGTGTTTTGGGTCGTTGTCGTGCTGAAATGTCCCCTGGTGCCCAAGGCCAAGTTTCTTTGCAGACTGCCTGATGTTGTTGTTGAGAAGTTTGATATATTGCTTCTTTTTCATGGTCCCGTTTACTGTGATTAGGTTCCCTGGTCCACCAGCTGAAAAACACCCCCAGAACATTAGGTTTCCACCACCATGTTTGACAGTGGGGATGGTGTTCTTAGGGTTAAAGGCTTCTCCTTTTTCACGCCAAATGAAGGCTACATCATTGTGGCCAAACAATCCAATTTTTGTTTCATTTGACCATGAAACAGAAGACCAGAAGTCTTCTTCTTTGTCCAGATGAGCATTTGCAAAGGCCAAGCGGACTTTTGTGTGGCTTATCTGGAGAAGTGGTGTCCTCCTTGGTCTGCGTCCGTGGAACCCAGCGGTGTGCAGTGTCCGTTGGTCTGTCTACCTTGAGATGTTGCCACCAGCAGAGCCCAGATTCATAAAGATGGCCTTGGTGGTGATCCTTGGATTCTCTTTTACCTCTCTCACTATCCTCCTGGCCAGCACAGGGTCACTTTTGGCTTCCGACCACGTCCTCTGAGATTTTTCAAAGTGTGGAACGTCTTGTATTTTTTTAATAATACTTTGCACTGTAGCCACTGGAACTTCAAAACATTTAGATATGGTTTTATAGCCCTTTCCTGACTTGTGAGCAGCCACAATGCGCAGCCGCAGGTCCTCAGTGAGCTCCTTTGTCTTAGCCATCACTGTCCACAAACCAACAGCAGAGAGCTTTTGTTTTTCACCTGTTGAGTTGATTAAAACAGCTGTTCCCAATGAATCAGGGCAATTAGGATACTTTAGAACAGCTTGGACTATTTGGAATGGTATAGAACTTTGGATTTTCCCATAGACTGTGACAGTTTGCAAAGGGTATGAATAATTTTGGACATGCCACTTTTTGTTCAAATGTAAATACATCGTCTTGTACATACTTGTACATCATCTTATTATCTTTTGAGAGAACCCTGTGTCATTTCCGGTCAAAAAAACTTGCTGGTTGAATAAAAGTAACTTTAAGTCAGTATGTCAGTTTTGAATAATTTCGGGCTTGCCTGTATTTTAATATTTTATGTTCTGTCTAGCTGTAGCATAACCTGTAGCATAGCTTAAAATGATGATTATGGATGCAGCTTTCTTCCAGTAGTATTTTAAGTGATTAGAATGTAAAATAGCACTAGAAAACAGCACAAGCGTTAACTGTAATCCTAATGACAGGATCCCATACAGCAAGTGAATAAAAGCCTAATAAATTCTGATAAAGTCTCTTTATTGAAAGATAAATTAATCCACCTACAGATCCTGTTTCAGTGCTGTTTGGGGTGTGTCCTCTGACAACCTAGTTTTATTTAGCAAAAGCGGCATAAATCTAGAAAGAAAGATCTCGTTTAAACCAAGGTGACCTGTCTCGGTTGAAATTCTCAGTTTGCTTGCACTAATCTGCCTATTCCCTATCAAAGCAGATGTGTTGTTACCGTCCCAGGAGTAAACCTCCTTCTCAATGTGCCACCGCGGCTCCCTATGATTTAAAGCTTGCTCATAAATTCTCATGTTTATGTAAGATTTTCATGTATGTGGTAAACAACAAATTTGTTTTCTTGTTATCTCATTGACAGCCAGCACTAATGCATCATTCTGTAGTGTCTTATCAGTCTGGCAACCGGCGTTGTCTGGCCAAATGGTATCTGAAAATATAATTTGAGAGCTTGGCAGTCACTGAACATTTTCTTGTGAGGGCTGGTGAGCGAGAGAATCAGCTAAATATCTTTGAGGAAAGGCTAAATGGTGCACTTAGACTATTTTCACACTCAATATTTAGGCCTAAACCAAGCGGATTCATGTCTGCACAAAAGCTGTAATGTTAAACTTCCTTTAAAATGATAGTGAAGGAGAAATCTTCAAGTGTAGCCTCCTTTTCACTTTCATATTGAAGTGGATTTACATGTCCCAGACTTCCCCAGGCTTGTTTTAACCAAGCCAAGTCATAAAAATCAGGATTACCAATAGCTTTAGTGTTTATCCTTCTCTTTGTGTGCTTTACACAGCCTCATTTAACATGTGGTGATGCTTCGTTGAAATTAAATTAATTACCTAATGAAATTTACCATTCTTTTCCATGGACACCAGTTCTGTGTTTTCTGTGCTGGCTGAGAGATGGCTTTTGTTTTAGTGAGGTTTAGGCAGAGGATCATCGGACGGGATGGACCTGTTTTGTAATTGGTGGGAATTTTCGAGTAGTAAGTCAGGTAGTGTGTGAGTAAAACAAGTGCTGAATGAGCAGCATGTTGCGTAATTATGCTTGGATAATCTCCTTATACATAAATGCATATAGATTCATAGACTCTTAGTTTGTGGATTATTTAGTAAGTCATTCCATTAAATAAATTCTATTACATTTTAGTAATCACGTTTTAAAAGTGATGCCTAACAGTCTAGTAATGTAAAATTGAATAATTTGAATTGTCAGTAAACACTAATTCATGTGGTAATATGAAATTAAGTAAGTTGAATGGTCAGTAATCATTAATTCATGTTTTCATTTAATTTCATTATCATTTTTGTTGGATTAATGAGAATAATTACAAGGTGTACAGTTATTTTAGTTGTAGAACATTTACTAGTATGATTTCATCATTCTAATCTTTATTTTTGTTAACTCAAATCTTTGAATTATTTGAAAGACTGCAGTCATCTTCTTTAATGCTTGTATGCCCAGGTTATTATTATCATTGTCTAAAACTAAAACAATTTTCATTACTTACAATAAAATAAACATAAAGTTTTTTTTTTGCATATTTAATATTTTAAACTTTTTTCAGTAAGTTGCCAATGCAACATTTCTTATTTTTGTTTAGTATAAGTTAAAGTACCTAAATATATATTTATAAAATAATAATAAAAAACACTAAAACTTTAACTAAAATTAAAAAGAAAACAAAAAATGCGAAAAATAAAATATCAAATTTAAAATATTAACAAAAACTATAATAGCATTATCAATGTCTACACTAAGGCCTGATTTTACAGACCCAGGAGGCCAGGATTGGGCCATAAAATGTTATGGTAATTAGACATAGTAGGGTTTACATGATTCTATGCATACCAGTAATATATATATTTTTTTCAAAGGCATCTTGAAACTATTTTAAGACTATAGGCACATGAAACATGAAATATACCAAATATATATCATATCATATCATATCTTATTTAAGTTTAAATATAAATGCTTAGAAATAGATCTACAGTTGTGGTCAAATTTTACGAACACTTTGCAGTATATGCACAATGTTAATTATTTGACCAAAATAAGAGAAATCATACAAATTGCATGTTATTTTTATTTAGTAATGACCTGAATAAGATTTTTCACTAAAAAGACAATTAAAATACTAATTGAATTTATAAAAATTCCATACAGTGTTGTTTGCATACACTTGACACTTGACACTTAATACTGTGTTGTTACCTGAATGATCCACTGCTTTTTTTTATTTGGTGATTTGTTGCTCATGAGTGCCTTATTTATCATAAAACTGCACGCTGTTCTTCAGGAAAATCCTTCAGGCCCCACAAATTTGTTGGTTTTCCAACATCTTTTGAGTTTTTGAACCCTTTCCAGCAATGGCTGTATTAGGGGCTCATATGCAACTGTTACAGAAGGTTCAACCCCTCACTGATGCTTCAGAAGTTAACGCAATGCATTAAGAGCCAGGGGGTGAAAACTTTTTGAATTTGAACATCAGGGTAAATTTGACTTATTTTGTCTTCTGAGAAACATGTAAGTATCTTCTGTAGCTTTAGAAAGGCAATTCTAAATGAAAAATGTATGATACTTGGGCAGAATAAGAAAAATGTATGCTTCTTCATTCGGTTCAAAAGTTTTCACCCCCTGGCTCTTAATGCATTGTTTTTCCTTCTGAAGCATCAGTGAGTATTTGAGCCTTCTGTAATAGTTGCATATGAGTCTCTCAGTTGTCCTCAGTGTGTGAAAAGATGGATCTCAGAATCATACAGTCATTGTTGGAAAGGGATCAAATACACAAATGATGCTGGAAAACCAAAGTATTGGATTGAACCTGAAACAAACAAACAAGCTCTGGATCATTCAAGTAACAACACAGTATTAGGAATAAAGTGTATGTATTTTCTTTTTGTATTGTTTTCTCTTGTGGACTATATGTAAACATCTTTTATGTGAAATATCTTATTGAGGTCAGTACTAAAGTCTCTTTACATCTCCCATATATTATCCTGCCAACCATACTACTCTCATTTTCATTCTTTACCATGCAGCTGAAGGTGTGACCATTGATGTGAATGGCAGATGTATTATAGTCTCTTGCGCTGTTGAACGGAGCTGTGTGATCTCTGGTGCCAGTGGATTAAATGCTGTAATAAGCTCATAAAGGGAGTCGTGACGGGGTCAGGAGCGAGGTTAGACTGAAGAGGGAAAGCAAGAGCGTCTAATTGCTCTTGAAGTTTTAATGAGGACATGGGAGTCGAGTTACCCTCGAGCATCAAGGATGATGGAGCTCCTCAGTGGACGATGCCACGCTCATGATGAAATGTACTGTTAGAGCTCAGCCTCAGTATTCAGTTTGTTGTACTGGCAAATTACGTAATGTTACTTAAAGGGGTAGTTCATCCAAAAAAGATGAGATCCATCCTTTTCATCTCTGCATAGTTTTCCTTTTATGAGGTCTAGTGTTGCACTTCTATCATGATTTGAATGGGTGGAAGGTGGAAAGTTTTACCAATCTGTGGTGAAACTTTGTGTCACTGTGAGACAGTGTTTTATAAGTCATCCATTGTGTGCTGTGGTGATGTAGTCAATGTGTCAGTGGGTGAAATAATAAACCAGTTCATTGCTTCTAGCTGTTGAAACAAGCAATTATCAAGTCTGATCTAACAGACGTTTGAAGGGTAATATTGTGTCTTCTCTTGCACGTCATCACACATAGTCACATGATTTTTAATGGAACTTCTTTCTCTCTATCATTTCATTGCATTCTATTAATCTCATTAATGACACTGTTGACCAGTTGAAATCGACCCTGTGCTTGTTGCGATACAGTCTTTCTTTGTGTTTTGGCCTAGGGATCAAGGACTTCTTCTGTGTGCATTGTCGAGAGAAGAACCTGACCGTAGATTAACACACTGTAGGTCTTTTGTGCGTCTCCACTCCAGCTGAACTGTATCCAGTCCAACAGTAAACAAGGAAATATCAGTCTTTCCCCCAACCCAGCTGTCCGTTTCTATGCCAGTGCGGGCGGCCCTTCACGCGTGCTGACTAACTGTTGCATTGCTCCCGTGTCACAGGGACAAATTCTCTCTGACCGGTTTCAGAATTCATCACTGATTGGATACATGACAGTTACTAAGGCCTTTTAATTTATTTTATTTTTACAGAATGCAAAACACATTTTTACATTTCTGAATAAAATAAAATAAATATTTATATTTTATGAAATATAAAATATTATAATATTTATATAAAATATGTATTAAATGTTTTATTTATTTATTTTATTTATTGCTTTTCTAAATTAAATAAATAAATAAATAAATATTTTATTTTTATTTCAATTTATTTTTACAGAATGCCTAAAGATATTCTTACATTTCTGAATAAAATAACATAAAACAAATAAATATTTTCTTTTATTTTATTTTTACAGAATGCCTAATAAGATTATTGCTTTACTGAATAAAATAAATAAATAAATAAACATAGATTTTTTTTTAATAATTTTAATTTACTTTTACAGAATGCCCAATGAGATTCTTATATTTCTGAATAAAATAACATAAAACAAACAAATATTTTTATTTTATTTTATTTTAAATACAGAATGCTCAACAAGATTCTTACGTTTCTGAAGAAAATAAATATATATTTTTTGAATTAATTTTAAAGAATGGCCAATGAGATAATAATGTGTGTGTGTGTATATATATATATATATATATATATATATATATATATATATATATATATATGAATAAATAAATATTTTATTTTATTTTCACAGAATGCCCAACAAGATTCTTTACATTATTTTATTTTATTTTATTTTATTTTATTTTTTATTATTTTATTTTTTATTATTTTTTATTTATTTATTTTTTTACTGAATGCCCAACAAAAAATGTATGCGTTTCAGAATTTGTCACTGATTGGACACAAAGCTGCCAGTTATTAAGGCCTCCAACAAGATTCTTACATTTCTGAATAAAATAAATCATAAAAAAATACTTATTTTATTTTATATTAATACAAAACATAATAAATCAATTTCTATATATTTCTGAATAAAGTTAAATATAATTTTAACATGTATGTTTAATCCATGTTTTAGGTTCAAATAGTAAAGCCAATTAAACAGCCTTTATTGTCTTGCAGTATAAGATAAACGGTCTTATAAGATTTTAGGTGTTTGTTAAAGGAGGTTCTATGATCCAAAACACTGCAGAGCGGAGCTTTCAGAGCCAGTTATGCATATACCTAAAACTCATAATTATGTAATGTCAACCATAAATTCCTGTTCTTGGGAAGGGCCATTCTCAAAGGACATGGGCGGTGCTGGACAGAATCATATTTCAAACAGATAATAAACCTCCTGTCAGATCAGAGATTTTTAGGAGAATTCCATTTTTTGTTAACAATCAGGTTTGTGCGTTTGAATATAGTGATGAAAGAGTACTTAAATAGGTCTTTCTATGTAGTATTCTTAGATATAAACTCATTGATAATAGATGGGTGCGCAGTTTCTCACAGTCGTCTGATGACTGGCAACAGTGTTGCTTACGCCGCGTGTGTTAGGAAGCAGGTTCAGCCCCTGCTGTCTTCCCATGTGGAAGGGTTGTGATCAACACAGGGGACGCTCTGGACGCCCACTGCGGCGTTTCTCTGACACATGCGCTGAACCGTATAAGCTGCCAAGAGGCCTGGACCAACTCCAGCGTGTCCCCCTGTAGACTCTGAGTCAGATCCCAGCACACGGTGTACAGCTTGAAAACAATATTTCAGCCAGAAATGAATTTTCTGTCATCACTGACTCACCCTGATGCTTTTACAAAGTGGTATGACTTTCTTTCTTCAGAAACACAAAGAGGAAATTGTTTTATACTGTGCTTGTTGCTCTTTTTTGGTGTAGTTGCAATGAAGGGGAACTGAAGCTTTTTTGAGTCAATATTCAAATCTTGATTCAGATTCAAAAGAATGACGCTAAAATTAAACAATGTGAAATCATGACTTTGACTGAGATCTTGTGAAATGTCAGCTGCTGAACGATTGCTTTTAATGGAGGACAGAATACTGACAGAGAGGTTGTAACACCACACATAGGCCACACACATGCTACAATCTCACTTTATAATCACTCTGAGGCTGTGAGGCTTATTTCCATTTCATGAAAGCTTCATTTCCATCTTGCTCTTTTGTCCGTAAGCTACAATGAATCCAGCTGGCCTCACCATGTTGCACAAGAACTGTTTTCATTTTAATGGCCGTGTTCTCTGTCAGCGTGACCTTTTACTTATACACTTCCAAATAGAAGTAAGACTGTCTCTACATCCTCTCTTTGGTTGTGTTATTTCCTGTAATAGTTGAGTGTTTCAGTCAGGGCTGATACAGTAACACTTGTCTTGGTGTGAATCACTCTGTGTTACAGTTGGCTGTGATGGCCATTTGTTAAAAAAAGATTTTGCAATGCAAAGCAATTCTTATATTTTCTTATATATACTTTGTACTTCATGTATTCTTTTTTAGTAAGCATGTTAGCTACAGGTTTCAATGGTCAAAAAGTTGACGTCAAATGTTTACACCCCCTTTCAAAATTTGCAAAATGTTAACTATTTTGCCAGAATAAGAGGAATCATACAAAATGCATGTTATTGATTATATAAATCTGTTTAAATATAGTTCACAAGAGAAAATAATAGTTGAATGATAAAAATGACCCCATTCAAAAGTTTACATACACTTGATTCTTAATACGGTGTTGTTACTTGAATGATCCACAGCTGTGTTTTTTTGTTTGGTGATAGTTGTTCATGAGTCCCTTGTTTGTCCTGAACTGTTAAACTGCCTGCTGTTCTTCAGCCAAATCCTTTAGGTCCCACAAATTCTTTGGTTTTCCAGCATTTTTGTGTATTTGAACCCTTTCCAACAGTGACTGTATGATTTTGAGATCCATCTTTTCACACTGAGGACAACTGAGGGACTCATATGCAACTATCACAGAAGGTTCAAACGCTCACTGATGCTTCAGAAGGAAAAAAAACATGCGTTAAGAGCCAGGGGGTGAAAACTTGTGAACAGAATGGAGATGTGTACATTGTTCTTTTTTTGCCTAAATATCGTTTTTTTTTTTTTTTTCATTTAGTACTGCCCTTCAGAATATACTTACATGTCCCAGAAGACAAAATAAGTTACATTTTTACCCTGATCTTCAAATTCAAAAGTTTTCACCCCCTTTCTCTAATAGTTGCATATGAGTCCCTCAGTTGTCCTCAGTGTGAAAAGATGGATCTCAAAATCATACAGTCATTGTTGGAAAGGGTATAAATACACTAAAATGCTAAAAAAGGATTTTTTCTGAAGAATAGCAGACAGTTTAACTGTTCAGGACAAACAAGGGACTCATGAACAACTCTCACTAAAAAAAACACAGCTGTGTTTTTTCATTCAGGTAACAACACAGTATTAAGAATCAAGCGTATGTTAACTTTTGAATGGGGTCTTTTTTTATTCAATATGTAAACATCTTTTATGTGAAAAATCTTATTCAGGTCAGTACTAAATAAACAATAACATGCATTTTGTATGCTCCCTCTTATTTTGGTAAAATAATTAACATTTTGCAGATTCTGGCATGTAAACTTTTGACCTCAACTGTATGTATGTGTTTATCTTCATTCATTCATTCATTTGTTATTTTAAATGGTACTGGAAAGGTCATAGACAAGTTGTGGAATGTTTTACAGCTAAAGCGAAAGAATTGTTTTCATTTTCCTTACTGCTTTTATTTTAGTATATAGCAGAAGAATATAGTCAGCATAAAGTTTCCTTATGCCAGCAGAAGTGCCCAGATGGTACACAGCAGATGGCACTGGTGCTGTAATGCCTATTTATTTGTTTATGAATCGTCTGATACTCGGAGGACCGGTTCTCCTTTGGATTTAGCTGTTTTATTTGTGCTAGAGATGGAAGGACTCTCATGCCAGTGTGCCAGAGAGAGGGCACCTACCCGGTCCACTGATACGCTGCCATCTGCCACCAGTGTTTTGTGTCTGTGGTGAGCTGGTGCTGATTTAGACTGTGTCGGCCACACACAAACAGGCTTTAACATTTCTTAGCCGTGTGTTATGCCTGGCCTGATTCGAACCCCTTTCTGCATCTGTCTGAAAATGCAAACTGACAGTTTTTCTCTGTGGAAATGAGGCCGGGGTTCATTCATAATAGGTCTGCTGTGGCCACACTTTACCCTGAGCAGTTTATCTGTCTCTTTTACTTGCATACTAAAAAGTAAGATTGCGGCAGGACAAAGTATTACTGAAGATTTTAACAGTTTAATACATTTGTTGTGCTAATTTTGATACAATACCAGTCAAGTTTTTTTATGTTTTCTGCTTACCAAGCCTGCACTTATTTGATTCAAAGTACAGCAAAAAAAGTAAAAGTATGAAATATTTTTACTATTTAAAATAACTGTTTTCTATTTGAATATATTTCAAAATGTAATTTATTCCTGTGATTTCAATGCATCATTACTTCAGTCACAGGATCCTTCAGAAATCATTCTAATATTTCTATTTTTATCATGCCACACACATTCAAAACTTCATCTGTTTTTATCAAGATTTTAATACAAAGATCTTGTACTGAAATGTGGTGTTTGGCCAACCCTACTAACAAGTGCCACTGACTTCTGTTCTTTTTTTTTTTTTATCGATTCCATCTCTCACATTCTGCTTTATCTCTGAAGTGTTGCTTTATTGCTTTTTGAATGTGAAAAGAAATTTGATGCACCAAGACTGCATGCTTGCGGAAAACAATGAGGGTTGTTTAAATGTTTTGAGAAGGTTGCTTCCTGAGTTACTGTATTTGTGAGAGTGCAGCTGTAATGCTGGTGTTTGCTCTGCCCTGCTGTTTTGAGTCAATCCAATTGAGATTCCTTGGGCTTTACCAACCACTGGCCCATTACATAATCAGATCAGCATGTGGTCACATGGCTGAGCCGGTTTGTCTCTTTTCACTCAAATTTAGATTTGCGCACACTGTATATTTGAGAACTGCCTGACAGGGTCATGTAAGGTGTATTTGTTTGTCTAAGTCTTAAATTTGACCTAGAAACTGCTCACACAGTCACACAAAACGTGTAAACATTCATCTCTACAGCCTATTAGTGGCACAATAATGGTAAAAGCACCAATGCTGTAGCTGTAGACATGCAAATATTTTTGTATGATTTCACCCTAAATGTCAGTTTTTGAAGGGTCTGATGTTGGTCTGTCTGCTTGGGTTTTGTATGCTCAGGTGTCTTTATGTTTCTGGGTGCACCCTGATAAACCCTGTGCAGAGAGCTTAGCATCCCACAGTTATAATGCAAATAAGGATGGCTATTTCTCCTCGACACTCCAGACAAAGGGGTTTTCCGTCTGGGTGAATGTTTAATTCGTGTCTGTTTTGTGCATCGGTAGAAATCGGACAGGTTGTTCGATGAAAGGAAACAATCGACATTCCTATTCAACATTTGCTACATTGAGAACATCGAGAACATGACATCAGATCTGTTTACTGTGGAAAATCCAAAGCGATTAGACTTATCAGACCTGTCCTTGCGTCATTTCTGGTGTGTTTAAAAAAAGTCTATTTTATGAAGGTGTGGAGGAAAGTTTGCCAACGTATTTCGCAAACAACCTTATCAGTGTTTGAACGGAATGAGAAGGTGTGTCAGATATTTTATGTTTTTCTATCATAAATAATACTTAATATTTAATTAAAATTTAATTAAATATTTATTTTTGACAAGATATGTATAGAACACTGTAGAGGACAATATTTAGAATACTTAAACATCATAAACATCATAAATATATCAATGAAATGCATACAATATAATATTAAAATAATACATTCAATACTAAAATAGTATGTACAGTTGAAGTCAAAAGTTTACATACACCTTATTTTTTATTTAGTACTAACCAGATTAAGATATTTCACATAAAAGTTGTTTACATATAGTCCCCTGTTCAAAAATTTACATACACTTGATTCTTAATACTATGTTGTACCTAATTGATCCACAGCTGTGTTTTTTTGTTTAGTGATAGTTGTTCATGAGTCCCTTGTTTGTCCTGAGTTAAACTGCCTGCTCTTCTTCAGAAAAATCCTTCAGGTCCCACAGATTCTTTGGTTTTTCAGCATTTTATGTTGGTGTATTTGAACCCTTTCCAACAATGACTACATGATTTTGAGATCCATCTTTTTACACTGAGGACAACTGAGGGTGAAAACTTTTGAACAAAATGAAGATGTGTACATTTTCCTCATTTTGCCTAAATATCATATTTTTTTCATTTAGTACTGCCCTTCAGAAGATACTTAAATGTTTCCCCGAAGACAAAATAAGTTACGTTTTAGCTGATCTTCAAATTCAAAAAGTTTTCATCCCCCTGCCTCTTAACGCATTGTGATTCCTTCTGGAAAGCATCAGTGAGTGTTTGAACCTTCTGTAATAGTTGCATGAGTCCCTCAGTTGTCCTCAGTGTGAAGATGGATCTTATATTCATTTATACAATTATTATCAATCAAGTATTATATTACTTAAATAACATATACTTTACTGCCTTTGTTTAAATTGTTTAATAGTTTAAATTTTTATAACACATTATCTTGTGGATCCATCAGTTCACATTTACAACTCTACGTTTTTCTCCTCCAGCAGTCAGAATGGAACACAAAGCAGCGCAGCAAATGACTTTGAAACGTGCAGCGCTCATATTTATTCAATGGATAGCCTTTTGAAGTTTCATAGCAATTCTTGTCTTTCAGTCCCCACATTTAAGACCACCTGAAATCATAATTATGACTTTCTTAACCCATAATAACACTGCAGTCATCAATGAAAAATGAAGAGCTTTATTTCAAGAACCGACTTTTAAAAACAAACCTTACACAAAATATGTTTCTTTTTATTTTTTCCCCACCATGTTCAGGGCACAAGAAAAATATTAGGGAACTAAATTAATATCAGCAAATGAAGTATAATCATCTCTCATTGTCTCTGAGAGAATGCACGTCAGATGCTGAAAGCACTGTCAGTTTTTACTTTCACTTTAACATATTGCGCAGTTTTCACGTTGATTGTGTGATATCCATTGGCTCACCTCCACCGCAGACGTGTTGCTTCAGACAAGCACGTGCAGGCTGCGGTTTCTGTTTGCGTTAACAACATACTGTTTTGGCCGTGTTGTTTCGGTGATAAAAGCCTTTTGGCCCGAAAATTTTCGGTGGCTGAATATTCGGTGCATCCCTAAACTGTATGTTCATCAAAATATATATATATATTTTTTTATTATATTGCTAAATATATAAATTTTAATTATATAAATCTTAAATGTTTTAAGTTTTGCTGAATGACATTGTGCCTTTTTGGCCTTTTACAGCCATTAAAGTCAACTGTGTGGGGTCGTGTGGCATCTCATCCAAGCAGAATGATGCATCATGGATGCTTGAGGAGAAGTACTTGAGCAGCACGCTGTCTGTGGCCGATAAAGGTAAGGAGGCTAGTTTCCATTCATCTCATTCCGTTTCAGTTAAATCATTCCTAATATTTTTAGTCAAAATATCCTGTAAATGGCTTTTGATGGCTCCACTCTGCTATAAAAACCCTTGCTCACTTTGAAGGACTTCATTGTTTACTCAAAATCATATTACTTGTTCGGCTGTTTGTGTCTGAAGAGTTTCCTGTTCCGAGTACGTGTCTTTCTGGTTTCTTCCTGTCTGTCTCTGAACGTGTCAGGTGTCACATTACCCCTTAAGGAGGTTAGATTTGAGTTATCCCTATAAACAGGAAACCTTTTGTTTGTCTTCAAGCAGTTCACATGATAATGATAATTATGATCGGTTGGCATAAAAATAATGTTTATAGAGCATGTTTGCTGTTGTTTCTGATAAAACTGATGGTTGTAGTGTCCAGTTGTGACCCTGCACCACAAAACCACAAAATAAGGGTCAATTTTTTGAAATTGAGATTTGTACGTCATATGAAAGCTAAATAAATAAGCTTTCCATTGATGTTTCCATAGAACAATATTTGGCTAAGATACAACTATTTGAAAATCTGGAATCTGAGGGTGCTAAAAAATCTAAATACTGAGAAAATTGCCTTTAAAGTTGTTCAAATTAAGTTTTGATATATTTATGGTAGTAAATTGACAAAATACCTTCATCGAACATGATCTTTACATAATATCCTAATAATTTTTGGCATAAAAGAAAAGTGTATCATTTCAACCCATACAATGTATTTTTGGCTATTGCTAATGGTTTTGTGGTCCAGGGTCACAATGATCTTTTAGGAAAACAAGTGTAGGCTGTGTATTTAAGAGGATTCCATTGCCAGATAAAGCCCCAGATCTAGTTGGAGTCTCACTACCTGAGATATCAGTGCAATGAATTGCAAAAAATAAGTTGTGACAGCCGTAGGCTCTGTCAACACTCAACAACAAAAAATGAACGTTATCAAGTGTTCTGTCCACACACTTAACAGCAGCCATTGAGAAGTTACTTGATGTTTTGGACCAATTAGATTTTACAGTGGGTGTGGCTACCCAGCAGAACACCACAAAATGTACAGAAAACTTTTTCAGTTGCCTTCGTTCCGGAAATAATTTTCCCTCAGGGACTTTTTACAGCCGTCTTATAAGCCATAAACCAAACCAACCAGACGTAAGGTGAATCACAACATTACAAACCTTGATACGAAGCAAATAAAGTATTTGAAAATCAGCCAAAAGTTGCTAGACTCTTTTCTTAATGACTTTAATGAGGAAAAGAACTACAGTCATAAGAAGCTTTACTAATTACATAAATTAAAAAATGATGACAAAATATAAAACTATTGACTTAAAGATGTTGATTACATACTTCCGCTGTGCTTCATAAGAGCAGACAGGTTTTTTTGGCATGATTTGCTTGTCAAGATTCTGATTAGATAAGATAGAGTCATGGATAGTGTAGTTTTTCATGACCACAATGGCTTCAATAAAGGTATATGTGACCCTGGACCACAAAACCAGTCTTAAAGGTCCCATATTGTACACATTTCTGGAGGTTTATTTTAGTTGTTGATGTCCTTAAGAATATATATTTGCAGTATAAGTGCCAAAATCCATCTCAATATATTTATACAGCTCCTTTTTTAGGAGCTCTGTCAAAAACAGGTCGATTTTGGCCCATCTAATTAATATTCATGAGCCTCTCTTCTGATTGGCCTGTTGTTTTCTGAGTGACGCACAGCCAGGCCAATCACAGGTAACTATGGTCATGTATGCTGTAAGCGAGCTCAGAGCCATAGAGAGAGCCTAGCTTGCTGATACTCATCAGGATATTTCAGAATGATCATTAATGTTTTTTCTTTTTCAAACACCGAATGCAATAAGCTACATAACTGTTGCTTCAGTAAAGCCCCTTTCACAATGTGCGCTGATTCTGGAAAATTACGGGAACGAGCGCTGTGTCAACAAAAGCCAGAACCATAAAGGCAGTGTTGTAGTGATGATGCACGTTATCATGCAACTCTTCACAACGAAAAAATACGTGCAAAGTGGAATGAAGCGGCGATCGGGCAGAGCCAGCTCCTCACTATCAGCGCTGAAGCACAGTTTGTTCAGGTTAGTTTCAGTTTAGTGAAACGTATGCGTCGCATTACATCTCACATCCAAACGTCACATGTCTTTATGGGTTGTGTGTAAAGCACGCACAGATTCCGGAAAACAACTGTGAATGAACCAAATTAAACAACTCCGGAACAAATCATGGGACACATTATCCGTGTAATTACCGGAATCGCTGTGTGAAAGAGGCTGAAGTTGACTGCCACTGGTCTCTTATATTAACATTGTTCGGAAGCCTGTGCAATGATGTAGTTTCCTGACATCCATGGACTGAACAGCGTTTTCTCGACTTGTTTTCGTGTTGTTGTTGCTCAACAATGGAATGGATGCGTTGTTGTCTGGGTTTGACGAAAGGAGGGTGGGACAGTGGTTGGTGCTCGGGGTGGTGACTGAGTAGATCGAACGTCCCATCTTTACGGAAGTCACAGCGTCTCGTGAAAAGAAACAGCTACTTTAAGCAGGCTGTGTGCAGTTTACTGTGGATTGACTGCTTTGAAACTCATATGGTAGTTACATAGCCCCTAGACCTCAGTTATCATGAAAAAAGCCAGGAAATTTCGATTTTGACAATATGGGACCTTTAAGTAGCACAGGTATATTTGTGTGTCAAAATTATTAATTTTTCATTTATGCCAAAATCATTAGGATATTAAATGAAGATTATGTTCCATTAAGATATTTTTTTAATTTTCTACCCTAAATATATCAAAACGTCATTTTTGATTAGTAATATGCATTGCTAAGAACTTCATTTGGACAACTTGAAAGGTGATTTTCTCAATATTAATCTCAGATTCTAGATTTTCAAATAGTTTTATCTCCGCTAAATATTGTCCTTTCCTAACAAATCATACATCAATGGAAAGCTTATTCAGCTTTCAGATGATATATAAATCCTAATTTTAAAAAATTGACCCTTATGACTGGTTTTGTGATGCAGGGTCAAAGTATCTCTCATTGCAGTAGCAGCTGGCTAGTACAACCGAAATTAAGATTTACAAGAAAGTTTTATTGCACCATGCCTGTGAAAAGAATGTTAGGTGTTTTCAGATTGAGTTTTCTTCTCAGCTCTCTCTCTGTCTCTAACCTCTGTGTTCAGGTCACACAGAGTTATTATGTTCTGCCGTGAGGTGAAGTGTGAGCTCTTGGCATATGTGTCCCGGCAGGTCTTTTAGTTCTTGTTAGTTCACATGCCCAGGCTTGTCCTACGACCCCTTTCCAGGAGACCTTTTAGCATCCTGGCCGTCTGATTCAGCAGCAGGGACAGATGTACTGGGTGACAGTGCTCATCTAACCCCGCGGGCCAACAGAGGCGCTGAACGTCTCTTACGCTGGCTGCCAGGAACTAATGCTGTCTGCCCATTAAGGGTTCGTGTTCCACTCTTCATTGCTCAGCAACACTAAAAGACAGGGCGGTGGTGGTGGTGGTGGATTGCAATGCTTTTATTACTCTAAGAATTGAAAATTGGGTGTTGCACTGTTGGAAATGATATAGTTGGATGTGTTTCATAGTATTCCAACAAAGACATAAGAGAACTGACGCACTGGCAAGGTGCGGTTCTGGCAAAATTAAAGAGAAAGCACACTCAAAAGTGAATATTTCTAAAGCATTTACTTACTTTTTGCAGGTGTCCTCGTAATACAGTAGGACTGAAGTGAAAGCAAACAGCTGAGAAAGAAAACACGTGTAACAGTATATTGGCTCCGGGCAGCTCTTAAAGTGACAGCAGTGTAATATTCTTTCTGACTGTCATTCATGTTACTCAAACAACAAAAGAGAGAAAATCTCTCGCTGCTCTTGACTAAATCACCTTTGTACCTTTAATAAGAAGAAATAAAAATTTTATTTACACAGTGAAGAATATGCAGTGTTTTTATACATTTTGAGTACTTTATACAATGTACAGTATGTAGCATTTCTTATTTATTTGTTCTAATGTAGGTTTTTTTGTCCTATATTTTTTTTATTCTTATTTAATCACTGATTGTTGACTACTTGTCTTCAGCGAACTTGAGTTTTTTTGTTTGTTTTTTTGTTTAATTTAGGCTAGTATTAGTTTTTTTTAATCATATTGACTCCCAGTCAAAAGTTTTTGAACAGTAAGATTTTTAACGTTTTTTTTAAGAAGTCTCTTTTGCTCACCAAGCCTGCATTTATTTAATCTAAAGTACAGCAAAACATAAAATATTTTTACTATTTAATATAACAGTTTTCTATTTTAGTATATTTTAAAATGTAATTTATTCCTGTGATTTCATAAGATGCATTTTTAGCATCATTACTTCAGTTTTGAGTGTCACATGATCCTTCAGAAATCATTCTAATATGCTGATTTGCTGTTTAAGAACATTTTTTATTATTATTATCTTTACTTTGTTGATTAGAAAGATCCAAAGATCAGCATTTATCTGAAATAAAGCTTTTGTAACACTATACACGAAAGCTAAGATAAATGCTGTTTTTCTAAACTTTATATTCATCAAAGAAACCTGAAAAAAAATTCTACTCGGCTGTTTTCAACGTAATAATAATAATACTTGTTTTTTGAGCAGCAAATCAAAATATTAGAATGATGTCTGAAGGATCATGTGGCTGGAGTAATGATGCTAAAAATTCAGCTTTGAAATCACAAGAATAAATTAATAAATAAATGCAGGCTTGGTGAGCAGAAGAGTTTTTTTTTTTTAAAAAAACATTAAAAATCGTACTGTTCAAAAACTTTTGACCTGTACTGTATATTGTGATGCATATTGTTACCGTGAAATAAAATGACTTATATCATGATATAAGATTTTGGTCATATCCTCTCAAGGTCCAGTGTTATATCTGACTTCACTGACTTTGATTGTAAGGATAAAAACAGTCAAAACATTCTTCAGAATATATTCTTATGTGTTCTTCAGAAGAATTAAAGTAATAGGGATTCTGAATAACATTGTGTTTGCGTTATGCCTTCTTTGTCAGCACTCTATGAACGTGCACAAGCGGTAAAACATTTCCCTGTTTGTCCTCTTGCTGCTGACGACATGGAGATCTGTATCTCTGGATTTCTATTAACTCTTTGAAGGCACATACTGAACATGAAAAGGTTACGTCTTTTCACACCTGAGTGGTCAAACAAATGTTCCACTTGTCACAAACTTTCATGGCTGATATGGGAAACTAGATGTATGTGTCACAACCCATAAATTCATTCAAAACAGGTTTTGCTTCTCAGAATTACACAGCATTGTGCTTACAGCATCAAAACAGTGCTTGGTTTACATGCACCACAATAAACTAGTAACTATCAAAACACAACAGAGACTGTTTACTTGAGAATTGTATGTCAAATCCGAACGCTAAATGTAATTTTTGCCATTAAAAAAATTTAGTACAGTAAATGATGAATGTAAGCTGTTAGCTATTCTAGTGTTGCCTCATTCAACCCTGTATCCTTAAATAAAGCCTCTTTTTTGAGGACTTCCTTCCTTACAAACACTGTAAGTATAACTCGAACAGACAGTCGATATGTCTGCTCTGCTCTCCCATCATTTTCGCTAAGAGCCCATTTCCTGTCCTAAGGACTGCGACTTATAAACAAGAACAGATTTATGCAGTAATGATTGCTGGTGTTAACTTCTCCTCGCGGATTAGCTCAAGTACATTTTTTTAAATCAGACACCACCCTTCTGTGATTTTACTGCCAAATTTTAGTGTTTTGATAAACAAGCACGGGCAGCGCACGCTATAGCTCTTGCGAATTCACACGCAGGGTGCCAAATTACGACCTTTTTTAAAAAATAAAAAAAAAACGTCACAGGATATGTGCCCCACACATTTACAGTGCTTTACTCAAGTTATATATATACACTTTCAGATCTTTGAATAACCTCTGAGGTTGTGGAAATCCCCAGTTAGAAAGGACAGGAGAGGGCATTGTTACAGCTGTCAGGGTGCTTATCTACCCAGATAGGCCGTCCTGTTTGAGTCACTCTGACTTAACCAGACTTCCACTCCCACAATACATGGTTTTCTCATGATACTGAAGTACTTTAGGATGTTTGCTGTGCTAATGTGTAAATTACATTAAATATATGCACTTTTGTTTACAAAGTAATAGCATGATCAATCATTAATACATGATATAATAC
The DNA here is from genome assembly GCF_049309525.1 of Garra rufa. Classification (NCBI taxonomy): domain Eukaryota; kingdom Metazoa; phylum Chordata; class Actinopteri; order Cypriniformes; family Cyprinidae; genus Garra; species Garra rufa. The sequence continues at coordinate 30,152,701 of NC_133379.1, forward strand.
ATTCTTTAATGTACAATTAACGGTTAGAAATGCCTCTAAACCATATAATAATTGCCAAGTATTTATAGAATTCTGTATATGTATATATGAAAGTTTACATACACCTTGCAGAGTGTGCAAAATGTTAAGTTGTTTGTTTGTCCTAAACAGTTAAACTGCCTGCTGTTCTTCAGAAAAATCCTTAGGTCCCACAAATTATTTGAGTTTTCAGCTTTTTTGTGGATTTGAACCCTGAGGACAACTGAGGTACTCATATGCAACTATTACAGAAGGTTCAAACGCTCACTGATGCTCCAGAAGGAGAAACAATGCATTAAGAGCCAGGGGGTGAAAACTTTTGAACAGAATATGTAGGCTACATTTTTCTTATTTTGCCTAAATATCATATTTTTTTTCATTTAGTACTGCCCTTAAAAAGCTACAGAAGATACTTACATGTTTCCCAAAAGACAAAATAAGTTAAATTTACCCTGATCTTTAAATTCCAAAAGTTTTCACCCCCGGCTTCTAATGCATTGTGTTTCTTTCTAAAGCATCAGTGAGAGTTTGAACCTTCTGTAATAGTTGCATATGAGTCTCTCAGTTGTCCTCAGTGTGTAAAGATGGATCTCAAAATAATTTTTTTTTCTTTTTCTTTGCCGTTGCAGGTACTCTGCCAGGTGGTGAGCACAGCTTTCCGTTTCAGTTTCTCATTCCAGGTAATTTTCTTTCATTTTACAATTAGCATTTCAAAAGCCGTTAAAGCACATTTTCATTTGGAGCAACTTAATGTTAGTCATTAAATGAGGACATTGTGTTGTGCACTGTAGATGGAGAGCACTCAGGTGTGAGGTTAAACTATGCTGAGTGCCTCTGATGCGTGATGAGAGGCTGGAAGAAGAGTTTAATTTTTACCTTGATCTAACAACAGCTCTATGTAGTCTTTTTATTATGGGCCCGCCCTGTTCTGTACAAACACATGTCCTATCATGAGCTATTAAAGGGAAGGTATGGCAGCAACATTCCTGACTGCTTAATTAGTGACCTGTTAGATGTGCCCCCTGCTGGCAGACTGTATGAACAGCTATTGAAGATTATAATCAAAGCATCAGATCAATCTAGGGACTTTCCAGCCTATTAATCAGGAATGCATTTTGACAAAAGGCATGCAAACGCAGAGAGATGAAGCTAGTTATTTTGGTGGTTTGCTATCATTTATTAATTTTTGAAAGCATCTGATGCTTCAGCTTGTGTTTTGCTTTTAAAACCAGTTCAGAATGACAGTGCTTAGAGTTGTATTGATTAATTTTATTGATTGTGAGCACTAATGTTGTTTTGTCATCATCCAATATTCTGGTCCTTGAACGATCTTGTTGTTTTGTCAAAGATGTGATTAATTTATAAGGTTGCTTGAATAGAAAAGCTTTGACAAATCAAAAATAACGTATTCTTTGTGTTTATTGTAGCATCTGTTCCAACCTCGTTCGAAGGCCCGTTCGGGAAGATTTTGTACAAAATTAGGGCTTTTATTGACACGCCACGTTTCTCAAAGGACTACAAGACCCAGCGACCTTTTTACCTTCTCAATGTGCTCAACCTCAATGAGTTGCCGGATATAGAGGTAAAACTCATACAATACATATTAAATTTAATTATACTTGCTTTCCGGTTTCTAATATCTACTCTTCTTTTCCCAGCAACCCAGCTGTGCTGTGACAACAAAAAAGTTTAACTACCTCCTGGTAAAAACGGGCACGCTCATGCTGAAGGCCTGCAGCGATCTAAGAGGATACATTCCTGGACAGGTTATCAAACTATCCACTGAGATCCATAACAAGTCTGGTAAAGACACCGGCTATGTGATGGCCAGCCTTATTCAGGTGAGAAGAACATAAAAAAAAGTGACTGTTGATGTTTATTTTCATAAAAATACAACATCTTACAATAGGTAAATAACATTTCAGATAATGCCACTCATTATAACTGTTTATGTCTGTGCAGAGAGTGTCATATAAAACAAAGCGGCCAATGTTTGATCTGCGGCCCATAGCAGAGGTCGAGGGTGCCGGGGTGAAGGCTGGCAAACATGCAGAGTGGAGAGAACAGATCATCGTCCCTCCTCTTCCTCAATCAGGCCTCACTGGCTGCAGCCTCATAGATATTGAGTATTTTATCCAGGTATGGGACAGGAAATCTTAGCCTTAGGATTACATGAAGTAAAAACCTTCTGTCGTCATTTACTTACTAAAATTTCTCCTTTTTTGGAACAGTTTGATTCATAAATGAATCATTTAGACTTTTTTTAACCTGAATCAACCAATTTTAAAACAAATTTCAAATATGAGACGCAGTCAGTTGAAATAGAGAACTGAATCCATCTGATTCTGTAAAGAATCATTCCAGTTTGTAAGCCAGATCAACTAATTCATTGAAAAGATCTGACTTAGTGAGTTGAATTCAAGTCAAGTGAGCTTTATAGTCATTCTGCTCTATGTGGAAACATTCAAAGAAAATGTCGTACCTTAAAGGATTGACCAATGCATTGAAAAGATCAAACTCAGTGAAATGATTTTGAAAACCGAATAAGTCTGATTCATTAAAAATAATAATTTAAAGCATTTTTCTGAACAGAATTTACCAATGCAACAACAAACTATGTGAACAGATTTTAAAACCAAGTGTTACTCATGAAAGAATCTTTCAAAGCAGTTTTGTGAACTGGATAAACTGATTCATTTAAAATATCTGACTCAGTGAGTTTAATTCAAGAACTAAGTCAGACTAACTCATGAAAGAATCGTTCAGAACACTTTTGTGACCTGGATCAACCAGTTCATTAAAAATATCAGACTCGGTTAGTTAAATTAAAAAACTGAATCAGTCTAACCTAAGAAAGAATCATTCAGAGCTGTTTTGCAAAATGGATCAACTGCTTCATTGAAAATATCTGACTCAGTGAGTTGACTTAAAGAACCAAATCAGTCTAACTCATGAAAGAATGATTTAGAACACTTTTGTGACCTGGATCAACCACTTCATTGAAAATATCTGACTAGTGTGTTAAATTCAAGTACCAAATCAGTCTAACTCATCAAAGAATCATTCAGAACAGTTTTGTGAACTAGATCAACTGATTCATTGAAAATATATCTGGACTCATTGAGTTGAATTCAAGAACTGAATCTGTCTGATTAATAAAATAATCTTTTAGAAAACGTTTGCGACCTGGATCAACCAGTTCATTGAAAATATCTGACTTCTTGAGTTGGCTTAAAGGAACACTCCATTTTTTTTGGAAATAGGCTCATTCTCCAACTCCCCCCCGAGTTAATAAGTTGAGTTTTACCGTTTTGAAATCCATTCAGCCCTTCTCCTGTTCTGGCGATATCACTTTTAGCATAGCTTAGCATAGATCATTGAATCCTATTAGACCAATAGCATCACATTCAAAAATGACCAACGAGTTTCGATATTTGTCCTATTTAAAACTTGACTCTTCTGTAGTTATATCGTGTACTAAGACCGGTGGAAATGCAAAGCTTCAATTTTCTAGGCCGATAAGATTAGGAACTACACTCCCATTCCGGCGTAATAGTCAAGGAAGTTTGCTGCCGTAATATGGCCGAAGCAGGAGCAGTAATACCACGCAGCACATGTGCAAATGCTAAACTAGTTGGGAACTCATTTCTGATAATACTCCGTCTGCTTCGGCCATATTACGGCAGCAAACTTCCTTGACTATTACGCCGGAATGGGAGTGTAGTTCCTAATCTTATCAGCCTAGAAACTCGCAGCTTTGCATTTCCACCGGTCTTAGTACACAATATAACTACAGAAGAGTCAAGTTTTAAATACAACAAATATTGAAACTCGTTGGTCATTTTTGAACGCGATGCTATTGGTCTAATAGGATTCAATGATCTATGCTATACTATGCTAAAAGTGATATCGCCAGAACAGGAGAACGGCTGAATGGATTTCAAAACGGTAAAACTCAACTTATTAACTCGGGGGGAGTTGGAGAATGAGCCTATTTCCAAAAAAAGTGGAGTGTTCCTTTAAAGAGTCAAACCAGTCTAACTTATGAAAGAATCATTCAGAACAGTTTTGTGATCTGGATCATCTGATTCATTGAAAATATCTGACTCAGTGAGTTGAATTCAAGAGCTAAATCAGTCTCAGTCTTAATAATTCTTAATGAAAGAATCATTCAGAGTAGTTTTGCGAACAGGATCAGCCAATTCATTTAAAAACAGTTGAACACAGTGAAAAACTCAGTAAAAAACTGATTCAGTCTGATACATGAATCTTTCAAAGCTGTTTTGGTACCTGGATCAACCAGTTCATAGAAAAGATTGGACTTAGTTTTATTTTTGACTAACCAAATCAGTCTGATTCATGAACAAAATCATCTGATTCTTCTGATTCTTTGTAGAGATCCAACTCAAAAGAATGATTTGTTCATAAATCTCATAAACATGTCATTTTTATTTTTGCCTGAACTGTTCCTTTTCTTGAAGTGCATCTTGGAATTTGTCTCCTTCTCATAGGTTTCTCTAAAATCTCCTGAAGCTGTGGTCACATTACCCATCTACATTGGGAACATCGCCGTAAACTTGACTCCTTCCATTCCTCACCCTATCGCTCAAGGTGCTCCAATGCCTGCCATGCCAAGACTCAGCTCTGCGGCCGTAGTCCCAAGTGCACCTCCTGTAGAAGACGACCTGGAGGGAGAGCTGGGTGCTGGAGGAGTAGACAGTGAGGAGATCCCCACCAAGAGTCATTCTCAGCAAGACCCGTCCGGCGTGCCTCTCTCCATGTCTCCCAGTGCATTCCCTCAAGCGTCTGGTCCAGTCGTACCGCAGCCTGCCCAATCCTCAGACGGCTCTGCTCCTTTGTTCTGTTTGTCTACAGGGGCCACAATACCTTTCTTTACTGATAGTAATGCAACGCCAGTGCCCACTTCCTGTCCTCTCATCCTGCCCCCTGAATACAGCACCTGGGAATACCCACATGGTCAGTGATTTAATTGAGAATTAGTACTCTGTACAGGGTCATGTCTAGGGTTCTCCAAAAAATCTTGATGTAAATTATATCTCTTACTGAAATATGTAGTAGAAAACCCAATAAAATTTGCATTATTCACAAATACCACATAGTTATATACATATTTTGGACTATGGGGGGAAGTCATTATCCTGATTACATTAAATGGTTTAACTTTTTGAGCTACTGGTGCTATCTATTGCTATCTGTCACAACAAAACTTGTAAAATAAAATACTGATACAGTTAACAAAAACTAATGTCATATCATCGAAATTCCTCACTAGGAGTCTAAAAGCCCCGGGTATCGAGTGAAATCCGCGCTGAGAAACTCCTTAAGTGGCTGCGGCGTCATGAGAAGCGACGGCATGTTTACATCCTGCCAGGATGGCATCTTGCGTTTCTTGTCTCTGCTGTTTGTAAGCTCTTTCAGTAGCTGTTGTCTACTGAAAGCCTCAAAGGCATCAGGGCTAAAGTGGAATATTTTTGCCATCTTCCCATTCTTATCTTCTCTTCTTATTGCTAGGGAAGCATTGAAGACAATTGTTTGTCTTGTTGCCCTTTGACTGAACATTACAACTAAAATACGCACAATGTGGCATTGTATTGTATTGTATTGTATTTTCCAAGTTGGTTATTCCGAGTTGTGTTGAGGTGAAAATAGCAACAGGTAGCTCACCAAGTACAACCATTTTTTAAGTAATTAAAATAATGGTTTTCTATGACAGCGTTTTAGTAAAATGTTAAAAAAGAAAAAATATATAAATAAATATACGACATTAAAGTCGTAATATTTAGAGAATAAATTCTAAATTATGAGAATAAAGTTAAAATATTTTGAGAATAAAGTCGAAATTACAAGAATAAAGTCAAAAGATTTTTAAAAAGTCAAAATTACGAGAATAAAGTCAAAATATTTAGAGAATAATGTCAAAATATTTTCGAGAATAAAATCGAAATTGCAAGAATAAAGTCAAATTATTTTGAGAATAAAGTCTAAATATTTCGAGAATAAAGTCGAAATTACAATAAAGTCGAAATATTTCGAGAATAAAGTCGAAATTACAGTAAAGTCGAAATATTACGAGAATAAAGTCAAATTATTCCGAGAATAAAGTCGAAATATTTTGTCAATAAGGTCGAAATTACGAGAATAAAGTCGAAATATTTCGACAATAAAGTTGAAATTACAATAAAGTCAGATTATTTCGAGAATAAAGTCGAAAATTACAAGAATAAAGTTTAAATATTTCGAGAATAAAGTCAAAATTACGAGAATAAAGTCGAAATTGTGAGAATAAAGTTTAAATATTTTGAGAATAAAGTCAGAATATTTCGAGAATAAAGTCGAAATTATGACAAAGTCAAAATGTTTTGAAAATAAAGTCTACAAGAATTAATTTGTAATTTGCAAATTAGAATTAGTTTTATAGCAAAATACAAACAATAAAAACAAAAATAAACAAAGAAACAAATAAACAAATCGCTATCATAATTTTCTACTACATATTTCAGTAAGAGACATAATTTACGCCATATTAAGCCAAGCAAGTCTTAAAACCAGTGGTTCTCTTTAAATACAACTACAAGATCTAAGATTAATACAACAAACTAGAAAATTTGACATTTATCTGTCTGTCTGTCTGTCTGTATTTCTATTGTTTGTTCTATTGTTCAGATATGGTTTGCTTGAGAGCCATTTATGCTTATTGCACTCTCTCTTAAAATGTAATCAAGCATAAATGTCAACATCATCATTACAGTAAAACTGAACTGAAACAAGTTGTTGTAATCCAATCGGAGATGTTACTTCTGGTTGGAGGCTTCTGGTAATAATTACTTTATATATGGGGATACATTTCAACTAAGGTTAATGTTACAGCTCTCAAATACTTAAGAGCATGCAACAAGCTGTAACTTGTCGCCATGTCTAGAGTAAGCACAAATGAAATGATCTAAACTATTTGACTCTGACCCAAAGGATCATGTAGTAGCATATCTAATCCACTAGTCAGTAGAACCCTAACCTCAGTAGCAGCAAATATGAATCTTGTATTTTTATGAAAGAGGTTTGCCATTTAGATACGACCCTGGCTGTCACAAAATGTATATAACAGATTATGTACTCAAATTAAAGGAATATTTCATCCAGAAATGAAAATTCTGTCATGAATTATTCACCCTCATGTCATTCCAAAATCATCCTCACAACACAAATTAAGATATTTTTGATAGAATCCAATAGATCTTTATGACCCTTAGTCAGTATTTTGTGGTTTCTTTGCACATAAAAAGTATTCTCGTAGCTTCATAAATTTACGGTTAAACCACTGATGCCACATGGACTATTTTGTCGATGTTCTTGGTCAGAAAGCTAATGGATTTCATCAATAAATATCTTAATTTGTGTTCTGAAGGTCTTAGAACAACAAGATGGTGAGCAATGACAGACGTTTTTGGGTGAGCTATCTCTTTAAATGCAAATATATTTAAATTTCTTTGTTTATCATTTTCTAATTTTCAGAGCCGCCTCCCACTTATGAGGAAAGCTGCAGTAGCAACAACTCCAGCTTCAACAGCAGCATGAGGTAGACCCATTCGGGGCCTCGCATCTTCTTCATACCATTCATCTGGTGCCCCCTGGTGGACGGTACAGACATTGCTGCCAGGTCATAACCCTGGCTCTTGTTCTCCATAAACCAAATCTGTTTCAAACATATAATTTTTAGTTAATCCCCTCAGATTATTGGAGAAAACAACCCTGAAACTGTACAGGGAGAATGTTTCAGTGCCTAAGAAGATGTAGCACTCTTGAGCAAGCCCAAGATGAGACAAACTCAGAGCTCTTGTGAAACGAATACCAGCATCTGTAACGTTTTAAAGCGAAAGTTACACGAGAAGACTTTTTCATTCAACCAAGGCTGGCCTTATACAACGCTCATCACAAAACAAGCTCCCTAAATTTTGAATTCTATCTCGTTGTGACGATCCATTATGAGTTAGAAGGCACTCCATGCTTACGCCAGCAGGAATGGCTTTTGGCGAATACACTGGGCCACAGAGAAAGTTACTCTGGAAAGAACAAGTTTTATTTATTGGTCATGATTGATGGAAGTTTTCATTAGACTTTTTTAAATCCATCTCATCACCAAATGGACACTGTGTGGATACAGCTTCGGAATACCAATGTAGTCAATCATCTTGGGCACATACGTCATTATCACTTGGCCAAACGGTAGCCTGTGTTCCTTGAATGCTTAAGGGAACAACATACTGTATTACATATCATTTTTAAATGAAAACTGCTTTTCACAGGCTGTCAAGAGATTTTCGAATGATACTTCGGACTCCAGACTCTGTATTTTTGTTACCTTATTTTACACAAAGCAACATAATCAGTTTGTTCTTTTCTGGGGTTCGTCACTTCACCCTGGAGTTGTTATTTTTAAAGTATTTCAAAGAACTGTCATTCTTAGTCTGATTTCTTTTTAATGTTTTCCCTCCAGATCAGTGCTGGTAATATGTTAGATGTCGGAAATTTCTGATATGCTAAACATGTCTTTGTGACTTGTTTGGTCTTATGCATTGATATTTCTCATCCCAGCCCACAGCGATTGGAGATTTACGATGGATTTTCCGGCGAGGCCTTAGGCTGTACTTGGATTGTTGCGTACAGTCCTTTAATATGGTAAACAGTTTTTCTGAAACACTTGTTCAGGCCCTTGAACTGTTGCAGAAATTGAAAAATTGAAGCACAAAAGGCACTTTTATATGTGTGTATCTGTATATGAGTGTGTGTCTGTGTTTGAGAATGCTTTCTCAGTTCCTTCTCCAAAATCTAAATGATTAATTTCCATTTTTCGTTCAGTGTTGCGAGTTTAGTACTTGATTTAGTCAGGAAAGGAAGTCCATCTACTTTAACAGTCAAAAGTTTTTGAACAGTAGGATTTTTAATGTTTTTAAAGGAAGTCTCTTCTGCTCACTAAGCCTGCATTTATTTGATTCAAAGTACAGCAAAAACAGTACAATTTTAAAATATTTTTACTATTTAAAATAACAATTTTCTATTTGAATATATTTTAAAATGTAATTTATTTCTGTGATTTCAAAGCAATTTTTGCATCATAACTCCATTGACATGATCCTTCAGAAATCATTCTAATATTCTGATTTGCTGCTCAAAAACATTTATTATTATTATGTTAAAAACAGCTGAGTAGAATTTTCAGGTTTCTTTGATGAATCGAAAGTTCAGAAAAACAGAGAAATCTTTTGTAACATTATATTATAATATCTTTATCATCACTTTTGATCAGTTCAAAGCATCCTTGCTAAATAGAAGTATTAATTTCTGAAAAAAATAAACTAAAATAAAAAGCTTTGAATGGTATTGCGTATAATGTTACGAAAGCTTTTTATTTCAGATAAATGCTGACCTTTGGATCTTTCTAATCATGAAAATTGAAAATATAGCTTTGATTACAGAAATAAATTACTTTTTAAAATATATTCAAATAGAAAACAGTTATTTTAAATAGTAAAAATATTTCAGAATTTAACTGTTTTTGCTGTACTTTGAATCAAATAAATTCAAGCATGGTGAGCAGAAGAGACTACTTGAAAAAAAGAAACATTAAAAATCTTTTTGTGACTGGTAGCGTATATCATGTATGATTTTGTATGAAGCAAATTTAGAAGACATGTTTTAAGTACTAAATTATGTGATTATTCTCTGTTTTTACTCTGTCCCTAAGTGTTTGTTTAAAATGTATGTACTGATTATATGTACCATTTACAGTGCTGACAGAAGAAATCATGTGGGTCATTCAGTATGTAAAAAAATAGTGAAAAACTGATGCATTTATGTGCCAATATGTACATTTCTTCAAAAAGAATTAACAAAAATCCAGTAGCTTTATTTTATTGTCATTATGAAGACTTATTTTCTGGCTGGTGTGTATTTTGATTTGAAAACAAACAAAAAATATAGGCATAAAAGTTCTCTGTCTATATATTTTTGATTTTGTTGGACATAAAAGGGATTTATTGGGCCTGGGTTATGTGTTCGCCCCGTTTGTATCATATTCCCCCCTTTAAGATAACTCAGAAAAACACTGTACACTTTTTTTTTCAATCATCTTAGTTTTTTGTCAGTAGGGGAAATTAGGGTAAATTGACAGTCTGATTGTGATTAATTGATTGATTGCGGAAATTATATAAAAAAAAACTGATATTTGTAGCATGAAATGGATCAATGCAACTATAAACAGTTAAACATTATATAACATATGTTTAAAATCTTTCAAAAATATACTTCTGAATCATCTTATTGAACTGCAGAAGGTACAGATTTTATAGAACGGCCCATTTATATTCATATCAAGAGTTTTTGACTTTGCTGATTGTATACCAGCAGGCCACTGTGACTTCTAACAGTGCAGCTAAACTTAAATTCAGATGCTTCACTGTGAGCAGCACTGGTAACATCTCAGCCACTGCATATTTGAACATTTGAACAATAAAACGAACATCCAAATTGACATTTATTATTGTTTGTCATCCAAATCCAGTACAGAAAACCCCGACTTAAACAGCTGTCTCTATTTTTAATCACATTTTGCCTTAAGTGAATCTGATGCATCCCTAGTCCCATTGTAATCGTAAAAAAGACATTGCATCGCTTTACTATTCTCTGCATTTGCCCTCGAGCCTCTTTGGCTTTCTGTTGGTGGCAGAAAGAGTCATGAGGGATAGTAGATAGTTAGTTTAGCACAGGAGGAAAAAGAAATGATTGCATTGTGCAAAATGCTGACATTGCAGTATGGACCAACACTTATTCGTTGTTTATTTACATGTGCTATGTTCTGTCTTTTCCTTTTCACCAAAGGTTCAACAGCTTTATCAAGTTTCCTTTCATCATTGTGTGGTACTTTGCTTTCCCTGGATTTTCCAGCAGGTTTTGAAATAAAGTAGCACGATTGTGGGTCAGTGTTCTGTGTAAAGATGTGACAGAATGAAACTTGTACAGCAGATAAAAACATTAAATTCTCATTTTTCCCCTCCAAGATGTGCATTTGAATTTCTCATTTTAATATTACTCATGCGTATTTACTCAATAACAAGTGATGGAAATGCATGAAAGTATTTATTTGTTCATTTATTATTCAAGCGCATAGTGCTGAAACCCTATTGTAATTATTAGAATGGCCAAGGATCAGCAATCTCCACATAAAACTGATCGGGCAGACCAAACCGAAAGTTGTAGAGACTTGAAACTTGGAGGGATGGTAGTACTCACACCGTCTACAACCTCACCAAGGCTTGCTCCAATCAGGCTAACGGGGGGTGCTACAGCGATCAAAAGTGCGAAATCGCTCATAACTTCTAAACCGTTTGTCGCAGACTTGAGTGTCTTGAGTCCTTGGCTCATGTCCAACAAAACACACTTTTCGGGCATTTAAAAAAAAAACTTTTGTGAACTAGTCCTAGGTTTTTCGCCTAATCAGAACCAAACCAGTGCAGGAAGATTCTCTGGAGAGTGAATATCAATAATTATCCAAAAAAAGTTCAACTTTCGACTTTTCGCAAAGGGACGCCAAAATGTTAGAAAACGGAAGGGCTGCCTTTACTAAAATGGCTATAACTTTGGAACGGAATGAGATATCTTCACCAAACTTACAACACATATGTAAGAGCTATAGGTGAGATTACATGAAAAAAAAAGTTGCAGAGCTTGTCCACTTGGTGGTGCTATAAGAGGGAAAAAATCATAAAAGCGGCTGTAACAATCATTTGGTCTTGGTCTTGGCCCAATGCACCATAAGTGCCTATAAGGACATTTGCATATCTCAAAAAACATGGCTACCATTGGCCGATGAAATTTGAGCACCTATTAGATAAAGTTAATGGAGGGCAATTGGAACGAAACTTGGTGGGCCTGTTTGCCTCACAGTCCTATAGGTCTGTGAGAAATTTGAACAAAATTAGCCACTGGGGGGGCGATATCACATTTTTAAACTATTGTAAATTGCACAGTTTTTCACACACACACACACACACACACACACACACACACACACACACACACACGTTGGGTTTACATGTTTTATGGGGACATTCCATAGGCGTAATGGTTTTTATACTGTACAAACCGTACTTTCTATCGCCCTACACCTAAACCTAGCCCTCACAGGAGATTGTGCACACTTTTACTTCCTCAAAAAAACTCATTGTGCATGATTTATAAGCCTGTTTCTTCATGGGGACCTGAGAAATGTCCCCACAAGGTCAAAATCTACTGGTATTCCTATCCTTGTGGGGACATTTGGTCCCCACAACGTGATGAATACCAGGTGCACACACACACACACACACACACACACACACACACCTAGTCCTAGGTTTTTCACTGCAGTAAAAAAAACACTGCAGTACAATTCTTTGGACTGTCTAGGTCAATAATTATCAAAAAATGTTGAAATGTACCCTTTGGGAAGCTATAACAGGGTCGTTTAGAAAGTTGGCCGGTCTAAATATACCCGAAAGCCTATAAAGCCTAAATGAAAACTCAAAACTTCATAAAACCTGCTGAGCACATGCCAAGCATGCAAAGATTTAAGGAGATCAGGTCACAATTGGCGCTATAGCAGTTAAAAAAGGATTCAGAAACACAGAATTTCTATGGTAAATTATCTGGATTTACCAAACATGTTTTTTTTTTTCTTAAATCAATGATTTAGGTGGTTATAGGCTTGCTGAATATTATGCAATGTTTTTTTCATATGTGTTTAAATGCCGTAAAGCACTGAACCCCGGTAATCGCTGCTTGCAGCTATATTCAGTTTAATGTGAAATCAGAATTTACTTTCTTAAAGGAATAGTTCACCTAAAAATTTGCTCGAAATTACTCATAATTTAGCCAAAAGAAATGGTTAAAGAAAGCAAGTTTTAAAAAAAAAAAAGTCTTGATGAATTTGTTTATTAAAAACAGTTTTTCACTTCAAACTGTATTAATTGATTGAAAGAAGTGGTATGAATTACTTGCGGATTATCGTGATGCTTTTGTCAGCTGTTTGGACTCTTATTCTGACGGCACCCATTCCCATCCATTGGTGAGCAAGCAATGTAATCCTACATTTTTCTAAATCTGTTCTAGTAAACAAACTCATCTATATCTTGGGTGGTTTGAGGGTGAGTACATTATCTGCAAATTTTCCTTTTGGGTGAACTTTTCCTTTAATATGTTGATGGATAATTGATTAAAAAAGAGAGAAATGTTCCCTAATTTATAAATAAAAATCACATTAGTAAGGGTTATGAAGCAATTTGTTGTATCACATTGTGTCATTCTGTAGTCCTAAATAAACGAACATAATTCAGATGGCTATTGATTGCCTGTTTTTTAGTGATTCTCACTCAGACAGTTTTCTGGATGGCAACAGAAGGAAATAGGGGGTAAAAGATCAAGGCGACCAGCTACACCTCCAGCACTGCCTGCTGCCTCTTTCCTGTTGCCATAGAAACTGATCCCAATCCATCATTATCACAGTGCCACATAAGGACATGGACATTGGTGTGTAGTCGGACTCGGCATGGATGGTAGACACTCCGAAAGCCTGAGAAAGGGAAGATGCAGTGATGAAACCAGAAAGAAATGTGTATGGAAAATGTTAATGGGTGGTCAGAAATAATTTACTTCCCTGCTAAAGTAAATGCCGGCACTGGTTTTGTGGTCTGGTTGGTCTGTTGGCTGTTGTCAGAGGGGGTTTAGGAAGTTTTCAGCTCGACCAAGCTGGGAGACCAGCTTAAACTTGACTCGTTTTAAAATGGCTTGATTAGAAATAGATGTGGTACAAAAAAATTATGTTCAAAGCTCTCTATTGTGAGCAAAGGTTAGCACTGTCCGATTCGAGAACTAATCAATCATTGAATCGAATCTTTTCAATGAATCATTTGATCTATTTGACAAAACTGGTGTGAATAATTTGTTTACGAATTGACTCGCTGACCTGAAAACCTTCTCTTTCGGACAAGTGAACCGATTATTTGACTGAGGAGGAAAAAAATAATCTAAAACAGAAGTTTTTTAAAAGAAACTTACTGGCAATATGAGTTTAATAGACATAGGCCTTTTATATTTTCAGCCAAGAGATGTAATGAACGTCATATTCTAACAGTGAACACTGCTAAAAAAAAAACAATAACTATCACAGAAAATGTAATAGTTTCCACTACCATTCAGTACCACTACCATCCACCATAACTTTTAACCAATAAAACCATTTAAATGTTTTTCTGTAGCGTATTTTGCGACATATTCCATTGGGATTTAGTGGTTTTAACAATCCACCAAAAGAAGGCGACCAAAAACCAGAAACCGGTTTTTAAGATTTACAAATAGAGCCAGGGGTACATTAAATAAATAAATTTATAAAACAAACAGCTAAATAAATAAATAAATCACTTTTTTTTTCTTTTCTTTTTTTTTTACAGATTTCTGTTTTATTTTTTAAGATTTACAAATACAGCCAGGGGTACATTAAATAAATAAATACCACAAAAAGTAAAAAAAAAATACTAATAATAAAAAAAGATTTTACAGCTTTCTGATTTTATTTTTTTAAGATTTACAAATAGAGCCAGGGGGTACATTAAATAAATGAATAAATAAAACAAAAAGCTAAATAAATATATAAATCAATTTTTTTTTTTTTTTTTTTTTTTTACAGATTTCTGTTTTATTTTTTATTTTGTAAGATTTACAAATACAGCCAGGGGTACATTAAATAAATAAATACCACAAAAGTCTAAAAAAAATAATAATAATAAAAAAAGATTTTGCAGCTTTCTGATTTAATTTTTTTAAGATTTACAAATAGAGCCAGGGGGTACATTAAATAAATAAATAAATAAAACAAAAAGCTAAATAAATATATAAATCAAAAAAAAATTTTTTTAACAGATTTCTGTTTTATTTTTTAAAGATTTACAAATAGAGCCAGGGGGTACATTAAATAAATACATAAATAAAACAAAAAGCTAAATAAATATATAAATTCTTTTTTATTTTCTACAGATTTCTGTTTTATTTTTTATTTTGTAAGATTTACAAATACAGCCAGGGGTACATTAAATAAGTAAATAAATAAATAAATACCACAAAGGTCTAAAAAAACAAAAAGATTTTACAGCTTTCTGATTTTATTTTTTAAAGATCTACAAAAACAGCCAGGAGGTAGCCTAAATTATATAAATAAATAAATAAATAAATAAATAAATAAACAAACACAACAAATACATTTTTAAAATCTAAAAAGATTTTACAGCTTTCTGATTCGATGAATCAATGAATTTCTGAATCTCTTAACACAACTTTGACCAAAACCAAGCCAAATGCGCACAACTCCAAAAAAAAAAAAAAGCTTGTTGGTGCATGTAGATGGCGTAATTACTTAACGGCTTAAAAAAATCACGATTCCGCGTATTTGAACATGTTCTTTGAAATCGTTCAAAAGAACCGATTCTCAGAAATGAGTCGAACTTCACAACTCCACATAGCTGAAAGAAACTGAATCAGTGACGTAAGCATAAGGGGGCGGGGTCTCGGGGTGAGGAGCCATGGCTTCAATGAAAACTGAGGTAAGAGCAGAGCAACGATTATACATTGTAACTTTGTTTATCCGTGTAAACATGCGGTTTTGATCAGTTTGACTGTATGACTGATTGACAGACCGTTTGAGGCATATTGAGCAGGTGGTTGTAGGTTTGAGCGGCTATCCTAGTCAGGTCCCGCCACGGCTCTTTCAAAGAGCCCGCCTGACGGTCTGTTTCAGGATGAAAACTCGGTGCTTTTGTGCGAGCGAGTGTGCGTAAAGCTTTGTGAAGGGAAATAATGGGGCGGCCTCCCCTTTTGCAGTGCTGCTGCTGTTGCCTGGAAACCTGAATACAGTTCCCCTGTGCTCTTTGTGTACGGCAAGGTGATTGTTGTTATGCTGGTTCCAGGGCACTATCCGGCTTCAGATGCTGCTATGTTGCTATTGTAAATACAGCGGTAGTGCATTATTGTTATATTATTGTACCATCCACAGACGCTTCCCTTCATACCTCAGCCAAGCACACAGCGGCCTTTTCCTTGTGTTTGGGAATATTTCAGGAATATCAGTAGTTTGTAGCGTCTTCATGCAGGAAGCTGTAGCTAAGAGCTACTTTGTGCTAAAGCACTTGTCAACATTAGTGTTGTGTGGTTAAATTGAAGCTATATTGGTTGCATGTTAAAGGATTTTAAATACGCGAGTGGTCTTTGGAGAACTATTATGTCCCTAGTTAAAATTCCCAAGGGAATCCTTTTGGAATTTCTGTAATAATTTTGACATCTTACAGACTCTAATGTAAATTTTCTTCAAGGTTCAAACGTAAAATATAAAGAATTAGTTCCAAATTATGATTGAAATTACAATTAAAGTCCTATATAGGATTTTTTTTGACAGGGGCCATTCTGTTAGCACTGTTTTAGTTGTTTTTTTTTTTTTTTGCATTATTTAGATATTTAATATATTACATAATTGAATGAAAAACAGTTTTTTTACCGTCAGCCATGTCTGTGTGGTGTTTAGGTGCTCACTATATGGAATACTATGAGGAAATCAATCACATTACCATGTTTATCCACTGAAGAGAACTTGCACTTGTTCACCGACAGGGGGAGCCCTGTGATTGTGTCTTTTCAAGTGTCTCTTGTAGGAAGGACGGTATGAGGAAAGAAGAACGTGAAGGTGCATGACAGTGTGGGGCTGTAATACAAGCTGTTGTTTGAGAAATGTTCTGCACTTGGTCCAGTTGAGAGTTTCTCCTTGCAGTGTTCTTATGTTGAATATTTTTAATTAAGAGAACCCAAAAGATGAGGCCATGGTTTAGTTTGGAATTGTATTTGTGTTATTTGAATGTTCACTGCAAATGCATTCGTGACTGCATTCAGTGATTGACTCAAGCTGACTTTGTTGTTTCTAAACGTTGTTTATGTCTTGTGCAACTGATCTTAATGGGTGACTTTGGTATAAAGTCAAGGAAGTTGGGCTTGGTAAAGAATTTTCAGAGGAAAAAAAACTTGTTTGGCTAGGCTGAAACCTAATGAGAAGGGCTGGCAATCTTTAGACACCTAACAGTTAAAGGGATAGACCCGAAAGTGAAATCTCCGTCGTCATGTTTTGTCCATAAAATGTCAAGTCAAAAAGTCATTTGGGTATAATGTTGTTTGGCCCTTAACATTCTTCTAAATGTCATCTTCTGATGTCAACACAACACAAAGTCATACAGGTTTGGAACAACATGATGCTGATATAACTTTTTGGGGGAATTAGGACTTTCAGAACAAAAATTACAATTAAGTAATCCACCCCCTTGTCATCTAAGATGTTCATGCCTTTCTTTCAAGCCCTAAAGAAATTATTTTTTGAGGAAAACATTTCAGGATTTTTCTCCATAGACTTCTATGGTGCCCACGAGTTTGAAAGTCCAAAATGCAGTTTAAATTCAGCTTCAAAGGACTCTACTTCAAATTTGTCCTACATCGCTGCAGATGTTTACAAAAAAAGATTTTTTTGAAATTCCCTAACTGTCTTGAACAGGAGTATGCATGTGCATCGCAGAGCTAGACAAGACAAGCATTTGTGGTTAAAAAGAGTATAAATTGTAAATTAAAAATAAATAAATAATTTAGAGCCCTTTGAAGCTGCATTTAAATGGCATTTTAGAAGTTCAAACTTGCGGGCACCATAGAAGTACACTATATGGAGAAAATTCTTGAAATGTTTTCCTCAAAAAACATGATTTCTTTACGACTGAAGAAAGAAAGACATGAAGGGGGTGAGTAAATTATGAAGTAAATTTTTGTTCTAAGAGGAAGTAAACTAATCCTAATCCTTTAAGGTAGTTGCAATGTTCTGTAAATTGTGTAATTTTAAAATCTATTAAGTCATAGAATTATTCCCCCCCAAAAATGTGGTGATGTGATCTAACTAGCTAAGAAAGACATGATGAAAATATATATTTTAATAAGATTAATAGTCATAGTAACATGCAAAATATGTCTAAATTTAAATTTTATTACATAATTTTACATAACTTTATTTGCCTCTTGCGCGTCGTTCTCTTTTGTGTCTTCTTGCGCTTGAACAGACAAATATACACACATTACGTCAAATATAGGGCTGGGAAAATAAATCGATGCATTGCAAATCGAGAAATGATTCTGCCAATGATTCTGAGATTTTTCAAATGAATTGTAATTCTCTCTTGAATCAATTTTGAGCTTAGTTTTTAACAGCAGATGGCACTGCATGCTTTAGAAACAGACGTACTCTGCTTGTTTCCAAATCTTTACACACACACTTGAACCTAAAATAATCATTCATAAAATTCAATAAAAGGTTGAAGCGAATTACAAGGGTGTTTACACTGGGCTGTGTTTACATTAATCTTGTGTCATAACAGCATTCTGAGTCAAGGTGAAATTACATGACTCAGCCAAACGCACAAACACTCTTCAGCACTCTTCTTTATGAGCATTCGAGTGTGCGGACATTACATGGCAAACACCTGTCGTTATAGGGCTGGAAAAATATGTCAATGGATCGCAAATTGAGAAATGATTCAGCATTGATTGTAAAAATTTTCTGAATGCATCATAATTCTTTCTCAAGTTAATTCTGAGCTTAGTTTTAAACACCAGATGGCACTGCATGCTTTAGAAACAGTTGTACTCTACTTGCTTCCAAATCTTTACACACACTTGAACCTAAAATAATCATTCATAAAATTCGATAAAAGGTTAAATCGAATTACAAGGGTGTTGACAGTGGGCTGTGTTTACATTAATCTCGCGTCATAAAAGCATTCTGAGCCGAGGTGAAATTAAATGACTCAGCCGAACGCGCACGCGCTCTTCAGCACTCTTCATAATGAACATTTGAGTTTGTGGTTAAAAACTAGATTAGAGCTCCTTCTGCTGTTAAAAACTAAGCTCAGAATCGATTCTAGAGAGAATCGCGATGCTTTCGGGCGATCTCAGATTTCATCGATTTATCATTGCAGCCCTAGTCGGAAATGTCTTAAGTGAACGTAAACAGTTAAGAACACAACCGGATGCATAATAATACAGCGAATCTGTGCATTAGGTCTGCAGCCTTCTGGCGCAAAATTGAAATATTGCATAAAACATTTGCGAAAAAAGCAGATTCCATCCAACAATTCAAAGAGAACAAAATTGTCACTTCCTGATTAACTGGCACTAAATATCACTAAGAAAAGTAGGAGAAGCCACTGAATATAATTATTTTCATATATAATAAATTACTCGCGCCTCAGAGAAAGCAGATGAAACACAATGTAATCATTGTTTTCGGAGGTGGATGCCTGCTTTTTGGGAATGGGAGCATGTTCCCAGGTGTAATAAATTCTGGGAGGCAATCAAGCAGAAATACTTTGAAAATCTTTGCTCAGACATTTCAGAATGACACATATAGTATGTAAACATAAACTTTTCTTAACATGTATTCTCAATAATTTTTATCACAGAATTTGATGCTTTGATTAATTTATGTGAATGCATTGAAAAATCTTTTGCAAAATTGACTAGTTGGACGCTGGCCTTAGGCAACCATTTATTGCAGCAAAATGCAAAACCGCAGCTCTAGTTAGATCAGGCCATCCTTCCAAATTAGCAATCAAAAAAAGAAGGGCAGTTTTCAGAGGAAGTTACAAAGAGGGTTTAAATGGGACAGTTTCTCCATGATTAAATTTCTTCAGCCACTTCTTGAGAAAGCTAATGTTCCCTCATGTCTAGATGGATAGAGGCCTTGCTGCAGTTTTATTGATGGATTGAGACTGAAGTTGAACTCTTTGGCATTAATGGAATGTGCTATGTAAGTGTTTTTGGTGCAGACTAGTAAGTTTGATTCCCAGTTATCTTGTTGTGGTGAAGAACCACCCATGTGGCAACCACAATCTGTGTTTTTTGGATTTGACGTTTAGCGGTGGATAAATCTAAAACAAGAGGTATAATAATGACAGCAGCTCATTAAAATAATTGTGAGTCCGTTTAGTGTGTGTAGGAGCTTACTGATCATAGCCACAGCCACAAGATCCCGCCCAACCAACTGCCAGCGGTGATATCAAACGTGCAGTCTGAGTCAACAGGGCCATTAACTTAACAGGAAGTTACTGGGGCTGTTAACTTTAAGGTTGAGAGACATGGCCTCGCACACCAACCATCTCATTTTTTTGGACTCTTTAAATTAAACAGCTAAGTCAAATTTAATAGAGATTTTTAATAGAGAATTTTTGAGATAATTGCAATCACTGGGCCATCATTGATGGCCAAACTTGTTTCTGTATTGTGGCACATGAGTTTATTGTAGTATTAATAGAGAAATAATTAAATATATATATTGTAGATGTTTTTCTTGTAGTTGTCTTCAAATCACATAAAAATTCGCCTCTTTGAATTTTTACATGTTAATAAAGAAAAAAATTATACTGTAGAACCTGCACAAATATGTGAAAAAAATATATAATAGTATCTGCGGCACTAGTGTCACAAAACAGAACGTTTCAAACTTTATGAATGATTATTTTGGGTTCAAGTGGTGTGGCTAGGTTCAATGGCTGTTTTTAAAGCACTAAAAATCTAAAGCAGTGCCATCTGCGGTTGAAAACTAAGCTCAGAATTGATTCAAGTGAGAATTGCGATGCATTCAGAAAGTCGCAGAATCGATCCATGAATCTAGTGTTTAATGTTTCTAGAATTTTTTTTAGAAATGATTTAATTTATTTTTAATAATCAATAAGGATGTCTAATCAATTGGATTTCAAAACTTATTAAATGTGACCTAATGAAACTTAATTCCATTATTGAATGAATTGATTTAAAATTAAATAAAAAATAAATGCATTTATTTTCGCAAAGAAAAGTACTGCACCACAGAGATTTAAATTTAATCATGGGTGCAAAATGTATATATTAAATTTATATTTTAATAAACTGTATTTGTATTATTATTTTGAGCAGTACAAGCTACTGTATGACAGTAATATATTTCTGTCATAATTTCTTCAAGTTAAACCAAGATGTTTTATTTTGATGGTTTGAAGTAAAGAACTTAGAGCCTCTTTGTGTATCTGAATTTTTTTTTTTTTTCAAATAAAATGGCAAAATGCATTTAAATAGAAGTAGTTCAAGTTTATTTTCTCTGCGAAAATGACTAAAAACACTGTATTATACATGCCAGGCCAGTAGTTGGCGACGTAAAGAAACTTGCACATGCCTATGGACTGATCTCGTCAAATGCATGCAACTTCACCGTTTTCGCAAATATAGAAAGAAAAACGAAATATTGCAACAAATATTTTTCCAGTATTGTGTAGCCTAAGTCTGGGACATATCTGTATGTAATGTGGATGAAGCTTTTATGAATCTTTGTCAGTTAGCTTGCAAATGAAAATCCGCTGCAGAATTGGCTAGTGAGACTCTGGCCTTTAGGCAACCATTTATTGCAACACAATGCAAAAGCAAAACGACAGTGTCTGCGCACTGCCCACTATTCTATTGGTGTCGACAATGGAATGATTTTTTACACTTCATTTTATAGTTTCATACTCTTTGGGCTGAATGGAATTAATTTGTGTTTTTTAAAAGTTTTGCATACAAAACAATCCCCATTCACACGGGGTGGTGAAAACAGCTAAAAACACTGTTTTACGCATGAAAGGCCAGTAGATGGCGATGTCACTTTGTAAAGAAACTCACACATGCCTATAGATTGATCACGTAATACGCTTTCAGCGACATCACCATTTTCGCAAATACACATTTTATATGGAGTCGAGTGGAGTATCGTTTTCAAAAACTTGCACTTTGAAACCTGTTTTCAAAAGCTTGTGTTTTCGGTAGAGATCGACCGATATATCGATTTACCGATATTTAAGCATTTTACCATAATCTGTTATTGGTTTTGTAATATCGGGTTCACCGATAAACGCCGCCATCTTGTGGGTGTTTTGAGAATTACTCGCATGATCGCCATTGCAGCACGGCGTCTGAGAGGAAACAACAACTGCGTGCACAGGTAAAGTATACTTGCTTTGCTATATTTAGTAAACTTTAACATAACAGCTATTAATGCACAAATTAGATGTGTTACATAAATGACTGATACATAGTTTATGTATCAGCTTGGCTCTAAGAAATAAAGACGAACTCACAGAGTCACGCAAGATAATCCGTCAAATCCTGTCACAATAAAGACGTAACTTTGCCTGAATTAAATAATATACAGCCATGAATAAGCACATGTTGTAAATAAAAGCGCTGAATTTAATTCTCTCTCTGTTGTCTACACGCTCATTATTAAAGTGCGTTCACACCGGACGCGAATGAAGCGGCAAGCGCGAGTGATTTACATGTTAAGTCAATGCAAAGACACGAATAGCCATCCTGCGGCGCGAAACGCGCGAATAGCGTGGCGCGCATTGAGCGTTTCAAGCGATTGCCGCGCCATTCGCGCGAGTTCAAAAATCTGAACTTTGGCGAAAATTCGCGCCGCGTTAACCAATCAGGAGCTTGCTCTAGTAGTGACGGATGCAGAAATCCGAGACAACAATGGCGGACAAAATCACCGTTGCTGTCTGTGGTTCCTCGGAGCTGTACGATACATCTTTGGACTTTTGTAGAAACAGGAATAAAAGGGATCTTGCTAGGAATAAAGTGAGTGAAGAGGTCGGACAATCTGGTTAGTTTTAAAAAACGCTCTTTACTCAATTTGACCTACATATACATACATATTGAGACTACAAGCAAGCTAAAGCTGGCAAATTGAGCTCATTCACTTATTTTACAACTACTTTCCCGCTGACGAGTGGCAGAAGCCCCTCCCTTGACGCGAATTCGCGTCTGTTGAGAAGAAAATGTCACGCGCGAATGACGCGAGTAAACTCAAATGTTCAAGCGTTCAACTATGCGCGAATAGCGCCCGGTGTGAACGCACCATTAGTCTCGTGAAGTCGGAGTCACGAATGCTAAAATAAACCGTCATGTCCTGTTCCAATAACTTGCCTGAATTAAATACAGCCACTAATGAGCGTCTATATGCTCATCATTCGTCTCGTGAAGTCGCTTCCATTTTGCTGTTCACTCACCGGGTTGATGCTTATGAAATGCTCCAGCACAGCCACCGCATATAACTTTTAACAAGATTCACTAAAACACCCCGAATTATATGAACATTTACTATATAACCATCATTCCGCTAATAAACATCTTCTAAATAAATATGATTGTTATAAATAAAACGGTTTGTTCAGTTCAGTGGTGCATCATTGTGTCAAAAGCAGAAGTATAATAGTAAATAAATATTGGTTATGAATATCGGTTATCGGGCACATAAACATGCAAATAATTGGTATCGGTATCGGTAATAAAAAAAAAAAAATCAATATCGGTCGATCACTAGTTTTCGGTCCCCAAAATGCTGTTGCTGTGTAAATGAAAAGCCAAAATACGTAACAAATTTTACATTTTTGGTAGAAAACAGTGCTGTTTATGTTATACAGTAAATTTTAATAACTGGATTCCATTATTTTGTCCACGTTTTCAATATTGACAATCAAAGGGCCCTACTACTCTAGCTTAATTTTTTTTGGTCATGATGGGAGATCCATGATATTGGATATTTGCCGATATCCGATATGCAGATTATTTTCCACATCATTTTGGCTGATAGCCAATGCCGATACCGATATATTTCTTTCTGTTTGAAAACAATACCAAGCTTCTCCTGTGCAGAGAATATAAAAAACAACGCTCTCTAAAAAAATCGGGCTTTTCATATCTGGCTCATGCCTATATTTACATTTTAAGCCATTATCTGCCTATTCCGATAATGTTCTGAAAACATTGTGCGTCCCTAGTCATGATGAAGGGCATTCACACTGCCGACATTTTTACTTGTTGTAGCTTATCTACATTAGCTGGGTTTCCACTAGGGCTGTGCAATATATCGAACGATATTGTGAGGCGCGTTTAGTCAATGAAGCCGGTGCTTTGATTAGTAGTAAATCTCCATCACGTGCGTTCCGCTCGCCATAATATCGAATGCGATATTAAGCTCGATATGGCGTAGCTTGTCAGAGATTTACGTCTCTGTGTATCAATTGCCGCTCCAGCGGAACCTGAGCGGAACGCACGTGATGGAGATTTACTACTAATCAAAGCACCGGCTTCATTGACTAAACGCGCCTCACAATATCGTTCGATATATTGCACAGCCCTAGTTTCCACCCAAATGTGGAGCAAATCTTTGCAAAAAATAAATAAGAAAAAATGTGAATACGGTGCATTTCCATCAAGTGCGAATGACGGTGGTTTTGATAACCTAGTAACCAACAGTAAATAAAAATGGAAAGACACCAGCAGAAACAGTCAATTAGTTACATGGGTTTAATGTATCTTTTCCAGATAGTGTGTATTTTAATGATCTCTGATTTCTCTCAATTCCTCTCCATTCCTCTTGACATTCAAATTCAAAGCAGCTGGATATTTTTTGCAAAAAAATGTTAAGCTATGTGAAACCTATTTTAGTGATTCAGCCAATTTTCTTTAGCATTTAAAAAAAAAACTTCTTGTTTCAGTTTAGCTCAAGGATGCGTTTTGCTTTAATCCGAACCACATGGCT
Source organism: Garra rufa (assembly GCF_049309525.1). Classification (NCBI taxonomy): domain Eukaryota; kingdom Metazoa; phylum Chordata; class Actinopteri; order Cypriniformes; family Cyprinidae; genus Garra; species Garra rufa. The sequence goes on from NC_133379.1 coordinate 30,177,449, forward strand.
TGGCCTTTTGTCTTTTTTAACTCAGGAAACAAAGTTTGATGTTTAATAATTCATGTTTATATCTAAATGCACGGGGGATTGACACTTCAAAACCCAATGAAACATTGACAAATATGCGCATTCAAAAATATGCTGTTCATGTATTGCTTTCATTCTAGTCAGAAACCTTCGAAATATCACGATGGTATCAGATTGAGCAACAGTAACAGCGTTAAACACACCAAAGAGCCCAATGATTGTAGCTAGAGCCCGTTCCATGAAATGGCTGCAGTGTTGTTTTTTTTCTGCTCTTCCTTCTTCGTGAAGAACAGTAGAGCTCCATCTGAGCATGCTCAGTGTGGGCCATGTGAGAGCTTTTTACAGAGAGCTGGTCATGTGACCTGTGCTCAGGGACGGTGCATGTGTGGGAAGATAGCTAGTCGTTTGGAGAGTGTAAATTTGTTTCCTCCTCCCCCATGAATGAAGACCACTGCTTAAGGCAGGTACAGCCATGTTGCTAGAGGGTTTGACCTCTGATGAAGCAGGATTATTTCTATCTTCATTTTTGCTTTTGTGGTCAAAGGAACAAGTATTTCCAGATAGCTGCTCCCAACTGGCTTGCTGTAGTTTTTTTGACAGAATTGGACTCGGCACTCCGAAATCGACTTTTTTTCAGCTTGGAAATGAGTTTTTCTTCTGATTTTTGGATATTCATTTGTCATCTTTTTGGTGAAGTGATTAAGCTCATGTTCCAGGGATTCGAAGAGCAGCCCTGCTTGAAGTTGGAGATATCTTAGTTCTACAAGACTTGGTCCTTCGCTCATCCCAAATCTGACCTCCGAACGCTTTCCTTGGAAGGATTTTTTGGGGTGTAGCTGTACCCCAAAACCATATTTAATTGGCCCGCCATGCCTCTTCGTCAACTTCAACATTTTTGAAAGAACAACCACAAATTTCCAAATCCATTTAAAGGAAAAAAAGAGGAGATTTTTTTTTCCAAAGCTCATTCAAGTCCTCAACTGCAGCCTTTCAAATCCTAGCACTTGTTTCTGTTGAGCTTTAGACATGAATGTTATTGCCATTATTAGATGGTTTACTACAACGTTTCTGCAATTGTGTTCAATGCCAGAAAAAAAGAACTTGCAAATGGGATAAACTTGAGCAACCAAGCATATCGAGACGATTATGCGGGCAATCCTTGATGCTTTTCCTGATACCCGAGTGCTGACATCGGCCGCCTATAATCAGCAGTGCAAAACATAGACTGCTGCTCCTCTTGCTGGCAATGAGCTTGGTTTCACTGGCTGGTCCTGTTGTAGATTCCTTTGAGGTGAATACTAGGATCCCTCTGCATTTGTAAGAAGCTTGTTTGCATGCCTGGAGCCATCTGGATTTATAGTCTCAAAACACAACTCTGCATCTGTGTGTTTACATGTTATATTGCTATTTCCTTTGTAATAGATTCAGGAGAGATGCAAAGAACGGATAGGCCATCCAAACAAGTCGTGAATAGCCACACTCTCGCTCTCTTTTCTTTTTGTTCGCAACTCTCCCTCCTTCCCTCTCATTGTTTTCCATTACTGCTTCAGAGAACCAGGAAATCATAGATCTTAGCTGTTTCCCACCTGGAAGATATGGAACTACATTATTGTGCGCTGAAAAAAGATCTTGAGGGCCCTCAATGTGATTCTGGGGAATCGGTTTCTCAGTGGTGTTAGGTGAATACAAAATGGCTGAGTGAAACTCCTAGTATGCTATGCAGGGTTCGCTTGTGAAGTCCTTTTCTGTGGTGTTGTCAGTAGTGCAGTTTTCTGGCAGAATGACAATTAAGAGACTTTTCTGCCCCTGCCAAGGGTTGCAAGACGAGGCCTTGGCCTGTATTGAGAAATGATTCTTGCAAAATCAAAAGGAATTTTATACTTGAGATCCTTTTCATTGCTGCAAATGTTTAGCTATCATGCAGAGCATTCGTAGTCCCAATAGTAAATGTATTAATAACCCTATATTGCATCTCTCTTGGATGGGGAAAGGCATTAGGACTGTGAAAGAATTTAGAGCAGTGGAATACTCAGATTTTGTTATCAATATCAGTACTGGTTAGAATGAGAGCACCAGATTTCTTTCAGAGAGCAATCTACGGGCTACAGAGCGGTGTTATATGAACCGATTATGCTTATGCTTTGTATTGCTCTGATAATATGGAGATGATAAATATTTCTGAAGGATCATGTGACACTGAAGACTGGAGTAATGGCTGCTGAAAATCCTTGAAAGGAATAAATTACATTTTAAAATAGAGTAACATAGAAAGCTGTTTTTACAGTAGTTTTAATCAAATAAATGCAGACTTGGGGAGCTTTGGAGACTTCTTGCAAAAAATAAAATATTACTGACCGCAAACTTTTAAATAATAGTGTATTTAACATTTAACAAAAAGTTTGGGTGGGACAAATCAAAGGGATTTTCACCTTTAAAAAAATTAATAAAATTAAATAGTTAATAGGCTTTAGTGTTGTAGCTGTCAATCACAATTTCCTAATTGATATCACATCTAGGTGGTTTAAGGCGCAGGACATTCTCATTGCACAGCGTATGATTGAACAAAAAACTGTTTAGTGCAGAATGAGTCATTTAATAATTGTTGGTTTGTTTTCCTTGTAACGACTGTATGATTGTAAATGCACATATTTACTAAAAATTAAAACAAAAATCTTATAACATGGGCTTAGAACCTATTTTTTTATTTCAGTGGAAAATTTAAATTACATTTAGAGTGAAATGCAATAACCACAATAAATAGTTTTGTCCTGAGCTAGTCTGTTTCCTCATGATTACTAAATATTCAGTTGAAATATACCGGATTCTACTGTTGAAACTGTATCTGTGAAATCTGCTATCCCTTAAGTATCATTTGATGGTTTTACCTTCATGGATACAGAGAAACTGAATCCGATTCGTGAAAACTATATCCAATCTTCATTGTTTTTCATTAGCCTGTTCTAGCATCAGCATGTTGATTTCTGCATTTGACTAAACACAAATGTATCAGACAACTTTGATAGTACTAAAACTATGTTTTTGCCACTGGCTTCTCTGGTCCTTGTGTCTCTCGTGACATCCGTGTCCTACTAAGGGACAGAAGAGATAAAGACCTCTTGAGAGACGATAGATAACACAGTCTTTCTCCTGGTTCCTGTGGTAGACAGCAGAGCTTCATGTTTCTATAGCTTCCCCAATACCTTTCCTGCTCCTTTCCAGCAATGAAATGGCTGCCTGAAATCGTTGTTGCCCTGCTCTCAGGAGTAAAAAAAAATTGAAATTTGAACTGACTGAGCATGCTCAGTGTGAGCTTCAGCTAGCTCGACCGACAGAGGGAGCCTGTAGGTCACATGATCAACAAGCCGGTTGAATGCTTGCATGCGGGAGGAGAAAAGAAAAGAGGAGCAGTCAGCTCGAAGCTCTTTCTCCCTCAACGGAGGCCATCGTTGTGAAAGCAGGTATGAAACCAATGGAGGAGCACCTTCGCTGATTCAGTGCTTGGGTTCTTCATCATGCTGCTTCTGAATGTTCATCATTTGAGACTCGTCATTGATTCCTTGTGTTTTGTCATCACTTACTCATCTCACCATTCACTTTCAGTCCATTGATGTTCAGAAGAGAGAAATATGGCATCCAGTCTCTCTCTGTAGCTCTCAGCCAGTGCTGTAGTCAACGGCCCTCTCAGCTGAAACAAGACCACGCAGTGTCAGAATCCGTTTGAGCTTGAAGCCTTCAACAGTGGCTTTTCCTTCCTTCACAGAGGTCTGAGTCAACGTTTGAAGTCTTGAGAAAAATCCTGGGGATTAATAGCGTCTGTGGTCAGATGGTTGCTTCTTCTGTTGGCAGGAATCTTTAGAGAAATATAAAGCAAGGGAAGAGGAGCCGTTTCTGAATACTAGGCAGCAAGCAAGTGGTGGTTCGTTTTTATATGCTCACATCTCATTTTAAATCATCTCTTTTGATGTCCTGGACCTTTCTTTACTTAGTGTTTGCTTGTTCTGCCTGTTTTGACATTCTTATTGATCTGGATCTAAAGAATTTTAGATGCCTTTAAAGAGTGAAAACCAAGCAAGCGTCCCAAAACATTCTGCACGCTGTTTTTCGTGTCACTCACGCAAATAAAATCGTCACATAATGCTTTCCTCTATTTTCTGATGTCAAAATGGATGTGCCAATAAGTTCTTCTCTGATTGGTTTGCATGACAACATGTTTTGTGAATTTTCAGCTTGTGTGTACAAAAGTCGCGTTGCCTAATTTTTGTCATTCATGTCGGCCGCCACGAATTTGCGTCTTTTCACGCCTTTGCATCTACTAGCATGAATAATTAAATTCGCTTTTGGTGTGTTATTTATTTATTTTTAATCGTTCTTGTGCTTTGTAATCTTTAATCAAAAATTGACCACACAACGTCATTGATGGCGCATTGCACTGGTTCAACAATGTGAACAATCTTAGATGGATAAAATGAAGTCTGCTTTTTCCTCATTTAACCCTTAAGTGTCACCGGTGGGCCTTGTGGCGCACTTTTCTTCATTGTCTTTTTTCTCTATCACTTATTTTAGTAATCTTCATAAATGATATATCATTTGAAAGCTTAAAACCTCAAAATTTATCCTGTAAAAACCATTTTGAAACCATAAAATCTTTTAGCACTCTGCTCCCCCTTAGTGGGCGGTGTCAAGTGTCATATTACAAAATGTATTATGTTTTTTTTAGAATCAAAACTTTTTATAATCTTGACAAAATGCATGGTGTCGGAAAGGTATGAGTCTCAAGATTCCATATTTGGTGTTTTCTTGGGGATAGAAGTAATATTCACAGAATATAACGTCCGTGGTATAACATTCTAAATAAAATCTCACAAAAACCTGTTTTTTAGTATCAACTTCAAATTTGGAACATAACTTATTTAGTCATAAGGCTCTAATTTTATAGCAGTTTTGGATTCAAAAATATTTTGTAAAATATTAGCATTTTATTTACAGTAAATTTAAACTTAAAATATTTTGTCTTTTTGTCTAGATTGTCTTCTTTAAAAAAAAAAAAAAGAGTCCAACCTTAGGTCTGTAATCCAAAACATTCATGAATTATAACAATTTAAGTTTCTACTTTATACCAACTTGAAAATGTAGACATTCTACAACTATGACCATTTCGATCTTTTGTATGCTACATTGTCAGACTTTACGCAGATTTTTAATCAACTAGTGTTGTACAGTTAATCATTTTGAAAATGAATATGCAATCTACATTTGAATGAAATTTGAAATTTAAATCTTTTTTTCTATTAATGTTTTCATTTTTGGCAGTCAGATCAAATATCGATGTTAAAATATGCTGATGTTGCTTTTGGTTCATTTGTTATACTGTACAAGGCAGGTCAAGTCAATTGTAGAGGCATTGCATTGTGGGATACAGTATGTATGCTCTGTTGTATTTGCACATTTTCCATGTATTGTAGGTTATTTTAATTTAATGCATAATTTTCGCATAATGCATACCAAATTGTAAGAGTAGTGTGGTAGTGTGCTCTTCCAAACATAGACATATTGTTCAGGAAGAAAAAATTGCAGGCCCAGGCCTGTTGAGATATCCTAGGCTGCCAGTGTTAAGGAGACTACCGTAAATCTGAAAACATGCTTTTTCTATGTTTCCTAAGAGAACTCTTTGAAACAGTCCAGTTGCAGAGAGGCTTTAACAAGAAACAGGTTGTGTGACAAGACTGGTGACACAGTTTAGTGGTTAGTCTTCGCTGCGAGACCTAAAGAATGAGGCCTGTTGTTTTTTTGTTTGTTTTTTCCCCGACCTTCTTATTTCCTGGCATTTTTATTCCTCAAAATGTGAACTGACCAGATAGAGACAAAGTCTCATTGAGTTTCATTTTGTTTGGTGCTATATGCATTTTGCCTTCGTTTTGTAATGCATGATGTAATCATATTGTGGTTTAAGTCCTTTTCAATGGATTGGCCACATTGCCTTTGGTTTGTATTTTGGTATCTTCATTGATTGCCATTCATGCATGAGTCACAGCCGCAGTGGTCCCTTCAGCTCTGACGTTTGGTTGCGCACACGTAACTGGATATTAAACTGAAATGAAGGTGTGAATCATTTTTAGCACTCTCATATTTCATACGTCCTCATTAAGACGTGCTCTCGGTTTGCGCCGTGTATTGAAGCTATTAGGAAGGTGAGGTCAACAAAATCCTTACGGGGCTTTGTTGTTTGCTCTTTGATCTTTGGCGTCAAACGACATGATACAAACCCTGGTCAGCGTTTACCTCTGAATCCACAGTTCAGGTTAATGAAGCCAAGTCTTCAAAATCCCACCGGGGGTGGGTGATTAATTCTTAGCAGATACCAGAGAAGCGAAACACATGCATGTGGAATGGAAAAACCTGTTTGTTGGTGGAGAGTTGAAAAGTAGTGCTGCATTTGCACACTCCATAGACAGCAAAATAGGTCATTGGAAGAAAAACCCTATCATATCTAGCTTTTGATAAAATGGTAAGCTCATTTAATCTTCGGTATTGTAGCAGATGAGAAAAATGAGATTGAGAAGTAGGTGTGCATAAAATGGAGTCATTTGCTATAGATTCAGTTCTCAATCATTAATTAAATCTCGATTCTTAACATATAAACTCTAAATGTGTTGTTCGCAACACATAGACGTTGGTCTGCTATCCCCAATCCAGCCAAATCCCAGTCCAGTACCCCATATCCAGTGGAAAATGTTCCCTGTCTGGCTCGTCGTATCAGTAAACACTGGTTACAACATGGTGGAAAGGAGCAGAAGGCCCTTCCCTCCTCTTTCCTCCACTGAGCATGTTCCCTCTTTGGCCTGTAGGGGGAGATCCAGGGACACAACTGGATCATCGCAGTCAAATGCTTTTCTCTCAATGAGAGGAATGTGGGAGCTGATATCTGGGATCCATTTCAGCTGGTCTGCTTGGAAAATGTTTTGCGATGAAAAGATTACTGGAGGTAATGGTTTACAATATATTGATGACGTAAAAAGGCCTTGACATGATTTGGGAGATTCTGTGAATGGAAAATGATGGGAAATGCAGCTTTTTTTGGTTGTTGATCTTTTCAAATATGCCTGTGCCAAGTTGTTCTTCCTGTGAAACTGTGACCATGCATGCTAGAAATGCCAAAAGTTTGGGATATACTAGCTGTGGCTATTGGGTCAGAGCATCTGTGACCTTGTGCAACATGGTGATGGTGCCAGATTCTCGAAATCAGCTGCAGATTTGCATTTGTTCATATTCTTGCACTTAGGCCTCTGAACCAAAGTCTACATTGGTTTTTAGTTTGTGAAACAGTAGGGAACTTGGTGTGCTCCCTTTAAGTTTCCTTTAACATTTGAAGCTAGCGCGCACTCTGTGGGTTCTCTATTGTAATAGCAGTTTTCCATGAGAGAACTATTACCATACAAACTCTCTAACTGCTAAAGAATAGCAGGATAGATGAATATGAAAGCTTAAAGAAAAATAAGAAAAAATCGCTAGCTAATCGGCTGTTATTAGTTGACCGTTGTGGCTCACTAGACAACACTGGGATAGGACAGTATTTGTCTGAGATACAACAATTTGGAAATCTTGCATCTAAGGGTGCAAAAAAAATCTAAATATTGAGAAAATCACCTTTAAAGTTGTCCAAATGAAGTTCTTAGTGATGCATATCACTAATCAAAAATTAAGTTTTAATATATTTATGGTAGGAAATTTACTAAATACCTTCATGGAACATGATCTTTACTTAATATCCTCATGATTTTTGGCATAAAAAAAAGATAATTGTGACCCATACAATGTATTGTTGACTATTACTACAAATATACGCATGCTACTTACGGCAGGTTTTGTGGTCCAGGGTCACATGTTACACGTAACACTTCAAATAGAAGCACTGCTTAAATATGATAAATCTTCTGATTCGTTTTTGTCATTAATTGTTTAACGCATTGTTACTTATTAAACAGAGCAATGCAATTAAATAGCAAGGCATTTGTAGATAATTCATTTATAAAGACTTCAGACAGAAGCAGATTTCTTTACTCTTCTTCTCATTAATGTTTCTACTAATGACTGAGTGTTTCGCTTGTCTAAATTGAGCTTTGGTGCTAATTACATGCCACTGTACAAAGACTGCAAATGACTTGTTAATCTGGATTTCGTTCATGAATAAATTTGCTGGTACTGTGGATGGTCGGGGTGCTTGAATCTTACTGAAGGGGCGGTTGAGGCACAGAAGACAAAATTGGTTGGGAAACACTGCACTAGAGGCGTTTTAGAAGGTGTTTTGCAACTAAATGCTGGTAAGACAGAATGATCCCTATGTGACAGACCTTGGAGTTTAACCACAATCTGTTTAATAACGTGTGAAGGGGTCTTTCTAGTGTCAGTAGGGCAGATCTTCCCTGGTTTGGGCAGGGAACGTGGGGACTCTTATTATGAAGTGGCTCCCCTGGTGGTGAGAGAGAGGAACAGAAAGCCACACGACCTCCTTTGTTGCAAGAGCAGCTCCAACGAGCGGCAGACATTTTCTGGCTGTGCAACGGAAGGCAGCCGGTGTGTCTGCCAATCAGATGAGGTCTGGGGATCGGGGCTGGGTGTGGGGGAGGGGACAAACGGTGGGGGAATGCTTGGATTTGCTTGTAATTACAGCACCCTGTGACCTATCTCTTCCTTTCTGAGCCTGGTCGCAGAGATTCACTCCAGTAGTTGAAGGCTGGTGTGTGTGAGACTGGATGCACCACTTCAGTTGCATGGTTTGAGGACGTCTGTCTTTGCATCCAGACAAAAAAAAAAATCAACAAGTCTGGCTCATCACCTCATGCCTTGCTGTTCGTTCCCTATTAAGGGTTTATTTGAAATATGTTTCTTCAGTGACAAGCGAATTGGCCGAAGCTGGAATCCTTGATGCAGGTGATCACCTGACGTTGTTGCAGGTTTCTCCTGGCTACTTGGGATGTGGTACTAGTAAGTAAGTTGAGGAGTAGCTCAAAGGATTACGCAGGATCTCAGGTGACTTCCTAGGCCGAAGTGAGCTTGATCTGCTCTGTCTAACTGCATCTACATCCTGTATTTAGGAACGAGACCTCTGGACATCGTACACTTTGTCAGATCTCAAGGATGTGGCATATCTGATGGTACCAGCATGATGATTCTTTATTTATTTATTTTTTTATTTTTTTGTATCCTTTCTCTCACCACATTTTTTGGACTCTCCATGCACTGTTAGAGAAGACTTTCCATGAAGTCTCAGCTCTTTCCCAAATTTGTTTTTGCAGGGAGATTTAAATCTACTTGCTGAAACGGGGATTCGTTGCCAGTGGTTTGTTTTGTTTCACTTGCCGAAGCAGGAGAGATGTTCCACATGGGCTTTGTCAGGCTTTCAGTGAACCAGTAGCCAAGAACGACAGTGACCAAATCAACCAGAACATGAAAAATGAAAGGGAGAGAGAAAAAGCGTGCAATTAGGGAACAAGAGCATTCTGGGACTCAGTGTCCACTGAGTGTTGTTATAAATGTCATGATATTATGGGGCCTACTCATGACTTGTTTATTTTCAATAAAGACATGTTTTTTGGTCTTTTGTTGAAACCAGTCATGGTTTAAAGCATTGGGAGATACTGAGTCTCTTGAAAATATTACCTTGACTCAGAAGTGATTGACAGCTCAAAGCACAGCCAATCAAAGCCCTTGTTATTCAGATGTTGTTCAGACTGAACCTTTGGGATAAGCCTCCCCATTCCCAAAGGATGTCTCCATGTTGTTGGTTTTTTTTTGTTTTTTTTTCTTTCTCGCCAGTGTTTGTGTTTTGTTGCCAGTGGCCATAATGATTATCTGCTATTTTTAGAAACAGTGGGTCATTTAATTTGGATCCAAACTCTAATTTGATCCGCTTTGAGTCTCATTACCGCTATAATTGTTTTAGGCAGGTTATTCCTGCCATTATCCTGCCTTGGACATTGTGAAGTTTTATCAATTGGCTTCATTCACTCTTTCTCCTTTCTTTTCTTAATGCTCTGATTCTCATAGCTTACATATATTTTTTTTTTCTGTGACATTGCATATGTTATGGAAACCCAATAATTCAACCGTGTGCTTGTTTTCAGCCCTCCAGTTTGGCCAATGGGAATTCAGGCAAGAGGGAAACCATGAAGTCCGAGGGGACAAAAGAGTCTCGTAGTGATCAAGAAGAGGGTAAATACTGATTTTGTTCTAAGCATTTGTGGCATAATGTTGATAGCTACATCTTGACTCATTCTTTAGCATTTATTGTTTTAGTTTAACTTTGTTTATTCCAAAACTTAAACTTTAAAAGAAAAATTAATTTACTTGAAGCACAATTTTTGCTTTATTTTTAATGATACGATGTGCCAACTTGTTTTGAATTTGGAACAATACCTTAACTGTTAAGATTCTGAAATCAGGTCGTCTTTTTGTGTTCTGTTTCTTCTAGGAGGAGATGAAGATCACTCAAACGGGCAAGCAGACCCTCTCAGAGAGGCCACTGAGTTGAATGGGACCTATGAAAACACGGACACAAAGAGAACTGAACAGAACCTCTCTGCGCAAGGGTCACCAGCTCGATCCTCAACCATGGAGAACGGACTGTCAGAGACTGAGCCGCCCCATGGCTCTACAGTGGGCAGCAATGGATATATTCTAAACAAACAGCAGGAAGACACAGTATCGGCCCCACATAGGACTAACTGGTCCCCCGTAGGGGGTTCCACATTGGGGCATGGGACTAATAAAAGCTCGCCACCTTCAGCTTCTACATTGCGACCCCCAGATCAGGGTTCTTCAAACAGTGCTGCAAGCCCAACAGAGAGACGAGCGGAAACAGAGACTAAAAACGGCATAGTGTCCAATACACCCCCACCAACGATACACCGTGCACGCAAAACTATGTCAAGGCCGGCATCAAACCAGATACTAAAGGTAATGAGGATTTACCGCAGTGAAAAATTCTTCTACATCAGCTGCACTAGTCATGACGGCAGTGCATTCAGCACTGAACATCCCACAATGCCGTGTTTTGGACCTTTGTTTTAGGTTTGCTCATGAGTCATGGTCATGGATACATATAATCGCATTTCTGTTCCTCCTTTAGCTTTTGAACAGGGAAAACAAGGAGCCAGTCGTGGTGAAAGATGACAGTCTGAGTAAACCAGAGGCAGTGCAGCCTCAGCCATCTCTAATCCAGAATCAGCTACCTCAAAGCCAAACTGACGTCACATCTGTACTGAACACCACACCAGCCAAGCCACAAACAGGTTATAAACTGTATTACCTTTCTCTGCATCAAAAAAAAACTGATCGCTCTAAAGCTGTTTTGATGTAGTATTCCATTTACTTTATATTTACAACGCTACAACTCAAAAGTTTGGGATCAGTAAGACTTGTAATGTTTTAAAGAAGTGTCTTATGCTCATCAAGGCTGCATTTATTTGATAAAAAAAAAACAGTAATATTGCAAAATGTTATTACATTATAAAATAATGTTTTTTTATTTTAATATACTTTAACATAAAATTTATTCCTGTGATGCAAAGCTGAATTTTCATCAGCTGTTACTCCAGTCTTAAGTGTCACATGATCCTTCAGAAACCATTAAATAAACTGATTCATTATTAGAATTATCAATGTTGGAAACAGTTGTGCGGCCAAATATTTTTCAGGATTCTTTAAATAAATAACAAGTTAAAAGAACAGCATTTTACAGTTGTTCAATAAAATGAATACATTGTTTTTCAAAAGAAACAAGTGTTTGAAAACAGGCCTGTATACTACAATTCTCTCTTTATGCATTGGCAGTTGAACCCAGACCTGTCTCTCCCTCAGTAGCAGCCGTGTCAAGGAAGAAGAAAAGAAAGATGGGAACATATAGTCTTGTGCCCAAGAAGAAAAATAAAGTCTTGAAACAACGCACAGTTCTGGAGATGTTTCAGCGCATGTCCCAGTCTCAAGCCAACCCTCAGGTCAGAGATCGGACCACCAGATTCGCACCTAAAGAGTGAAATATTATCTTTTTTTATATTGTGTTGTTAAAAGTAATCTTTGAGTAGTTGCTTAAATTGTTAGACTGAGCCTTGACCATTAGTAATCTCAACGTAATATCTTTGTATTGTTAACTGGTTGACTTTTTCTGTACTTCTTAAAGAAGTTGTTCACTTCCAGAATGAAAATTTACTGATAATTTACTCACCCCCATGTCATCCAAGATGTTCATGTTATTCTTTATTCAGTCAAAGAATGTATGGTTTCTGAGAAAAACATTCCAGGATTTTTCTCCATATAGTGGACTTCAATGGTGGTCAATGAGTTAAAGGTCCAAATTACAGTTTCAATGCAGCTTCAAAGGGCTCTACATGATCCCAGGTGAGGAATAAGGGTCTTATCTAGCGAAACGATCTGTCATTTTCTAAGAAAAATACAACTTTATTTACTTTCTAACCACAAATGCTCATATTGCACTAGCTCGACCTCATGTGCATCGCAGAGCTAGTGCAAGGAGAGAATATTTGGTTAAAAAGTCTTTATTTTTTAAAGAAAATTACTAATCATTTTGCTAGACAAGACCCTTATTCCTTGGCTGGGATTGTGTAGAGCCCTTTGAAGCTACCCTGGAAATCCAGAGGTCTCGCGAGAGCACAATTTGAATTGTCTCTGCAAGACACTCTGGCATCAAGCAATGATGCAGGTTACTGCATTACGTAAGCAGTTGTGGGAACCAATCAAATCGGTGTATCTGATGTAGGCGGTACAGAGGCGAGCTAAACTGATGACGACAGCACTGCGACGTCCGAATCATGTAGTAAACTTTGAAAGATCGCTGTTGCTACAGATGAACACCAGTTGTTTGAAACAGCTTTGGCCACTACAATGAACGAGTTAGACTTGGCTTTCCATATAAAAGAGGAACAGAAAACCGAAAACTCGAATCGTTCCTTTGCAAGAAGGATGTTTATGCTGTTTTGCCGACTGGATACGGCAAGAGTTTAATCAGTTCACGAGTTCACGCTTACATATAATTAGCCGGAGAATAGTAGTGCATGTTTGGCGTGCTGTCCGGTGAAGGGCTCCGAGCTCGGGAGTGGCCCGAACCCAGAGTACCCCCCAATAGGAGTAGTGAGAACTCGGAGTGATGAGATGGGGTGGTGGAGGGTTACTGATAAACCATCGAGTGAATTGAGGTGAGTCAGCTGTATTTAAACCTATGGCGCTGATTGACTTGAGTGGGCTCCTCTTGTGATGTTTATGCTAAGTATCTGACGCACTTCTCCCGAACTTTGTTAATGAAACATCATTTAGCTCTGCTGGTAGCTAAGCGTGTATTGTTGTGATTGGTCGTGGCGTTATCCAATTGTGTGCAGTGAGAGTTTCAAATGCATGCTTGGTGCCGCCCCTCGAGTTAGGCAGTTTTCATTGCTCGATCCCAGACCCTTAATCTTAATAGATTAGGGTCTGGATTTTTCCAGGCTACTTTGAAGCTGCATTGAAACTACAATTTGGACCTTAAACCCATTGACCACCTCTGAAGTCCATTATATGGAAAAACAGAATTTCTTTTCGACTGAAGAAAGAAAGACATGAACATCTTGAATGACATGGGGGGTCAGTCTGGAAGCGAACAACTCCTTTAAAGCAAAGACATGTGAACGTTGACATCTAATACTTTTTATTCCTTGACTCCACAGCAGGCAAAGGAAGCCGTGCATGTGAATGGCGAGAGAATGGAGAACGAGTCTGATGAGGAAGAGTCAGAGGAAGGAGAAGACACGGAAGAGGATGAGGAGCTAGGCAGAGAGGATATAGCCAAAGCCTCTCAGGAGGGATCCAAGATAGCTTCAGGTTCTCAGGTGGGAATTCAGCAGCAAAGCTCATGAGCCAATGGAAAAATGGTCTCATCCATTCTTGTCAGTTACTTTCCTGGATTTTTTGTCCAAATGACTTGTTCATTGAACTTGTGAACAAGTAAAGTAGCATCTAGTCGTATTAGATTCCCCTGAAAGCATGCTTATTTCTTTATTTTTCATTCAAAAGCCTCTTGAAGAAGAACAGGAGTCCGAGGAGTCACCAGAGGGTGAAGGTGAAGAGGAAGGGAATGAATCAGACTTGGTGAGTTCCCAAACATTCTCTGATATGAAGTATCAGAAGACATAACTAAACAAGTGTTGTTACACAATGCTTTGAGACCAGTTGGTTTCGCAGATCTGATTAGAGATTCCTGAGATAATGCTTTGTTTCAAATTGTGGACAGAGTTCAGAGTCCAGTTTGAAAAAGAAATGGAAAAAGAAAGTCAAAGGGGACCACGCCTGGCTCCGACCATCAAGGAAACGCAAGAGGAAATTGAAAGCGAAAACCGAAGGACTTTCAGGTAGAGTAAATGTTAAAATGCATGTTTTCCTCAAATATCTGCTGTAAGGCTACAGCTCAGCTGTTAATGCTGTACAAATCTCTTTATTTATGTCCCTTCGTAACTCCAGGAATGGAGTCCCAGTCTCAATCTGAGAGCCAGAGCTCCCCATCAGCCCCTTCTGACAATAGGAAAGAATATAAGGAAGTCCCACTAGACTCCCTCAACTTAGCAGCACAGGAAGCATTACTGACATCTCCGAGCACAGGTGAAATTAAATTCTGTGGCAATTTGGTTTGAGAAATGCTTTTGTATTTTCTGTTTAACTTGGCAAAGCATTGAATGATCTTGCAAATGGAAACAATGTTTGCTTTTTGACTGTATGAGGAAGTGCAAGGGGAAGTCTGTTTCTGGTTAAAAGCTATATAAATCTGTCTTTTCAAGCTGCAGTCTATTCATCTATTCAAGTTCAAGTACTAGTTTGGCTGCTTAATCTGGTTACAAATCAATTTTTTGTGTCATAGTCTATTCTGTTTGATTGGTTTCAAGCTCAGCATCTCGAGGCGCATTTGTGTAAAGTTTAGAGCTTGATTATTGCAAGGCCTTTGTGGTGGCCTCCATCTTGGATAAAATGAGTCATCAAGACTCAACCGATATGGTGCCCCCTGGTGGCCATGTGTCTACTGAAGAGCAATCCTGAAGCAGTTTGTGCTATCTGTGCAATATTTTCCATTTGTTTTTGAAGTAACATTGACTTCCTGCCAACTGTTTTTCCAAAATGATGGTTTTTCAGCTTTTTCATGATTATAAGAGTCTTACAGGTGGTGTTTCTTAGCTGTTTCAGGGTCAGTGGTGAGCACAGATGCTGACATGGTGCAGGAACTGCCTCTGTGCAGCTGTCGAATGGAGATGCCTAAGAGCCGAGAAATTCTCACGCTTGCGGACAGGAAGTGTATGGCAACCGAGAGCATTGACGGTCAGGTGAGATGGTTGCCCTTGTGAATAATGTATGTGACATTTACAGGAATACCATGTCTCTCTATATAACAGGGGTTCTCAACTCTGGCCCTTGAGGTCTTTCAGGTTCTCAGCAACTCACTTGCTTTTCTAGAAATCCTTAAGATTTTTGTTAGCTTGTTCAGGTGTGTTTGATTGGGGTTGAGGGCCAGAGTTAAGAAAACCTGCTATATTCTGTCTAAATACAGGTACAGTTTTTTAAATGAAATAAGGTGAATAATTCGCTTCAACACACAGAAGGTCCTAGGGTTCATCTGACTGCTGAATACTTGGCATCTTCATTTTGTTCTGAACTTTATTCTAATTGGTTCCCTGTTGTTCTGGGGGTAGCTGAGCCGTTGTCAGAGTGCAGTGCTGAAGCACGAGATGATGAGGCCTTCAAACTCAGTCCAACTGCTGGTTCTGTGTGAAGACCATCGCACGGGCATGGTCAAACATCAGTGCTGCCCAGGCTGTGGCTTCTTTTGCAGAGCCGTGAGTCTTTGGCTTTACCCAAGAGAACGTTTTAGGTCTTTGATTGGGTTTCAGCATGACAAGCCATTGGCCAAGAAATTCACTTGAGTGCATGTGTCTGAAAAGCTCCAGAGTTTTTACTTCAGCCACATTTGAGCAAAACACTCAATGGTATTTCATGTGGCCACCGTGTAGGGCGTCTTCATGGAGTGTCAGCCAGAGGTGAACATCTCCCACCGGTTTCATCGAGCCTGTGCCTCGGTGCTCAACGGTCAGAGCTTTTGTCCACACTGTGGAGAGGAGGTCAGCAAGGCGAAAGAGGTCACCATTGCCAAGGCCGATACGACGTCTACTGTGCCTCTCACACATGGCCCTTGCACACCCAGCACCTCAGAGGGCAAAGCAGACACCACCACTGGAGGGTATGTGCAAGCTGTTTAATGTTATGTACAGTTGAGGTCAAAAGTTTACATACACCTTGCAGAATCTTGTGTATTTGAACCCTTTCCAACAATGACTGTATGATTTTGAGATCCATCTTTTCACACTGAGGACAATGGGAGACTCATATGCAAACATTACAGAGGGTTCAAACTCTTACTGATGCTTCAGAAGGAAACACAATGTGTTAAGATCAGGGGGGTGAAAACTTTTGAAATTTGCAGATTATGGAGAATTTAACTTATTTTATCTTCTGGGAAACATCTAAGTATCTTCTGTAGCTTCTGAAGGGCAGTACTAAATAAAAAAAAATGTTATTTAGGCAAAATAAGAAAAATGTTCATTGTTAAAAAGTTTTCACCCCCTGGATTTTAATGCATCGTTTTTGCTACTGGAGCATCAGTGAGCATTTGAACCTTCTGTAATAGTTGGATATGAGTCCCTCAGTTGTCCTTTGTGTGAAAAGATGGATCTCAAACTCATACAGTCATTGTTGGAAAGGGTTCAAATACACAAAAATGCTGAAAAACCAAAGAATTTGTGGGACCTGAAGGATTTCTTTTGAAGAACAGCAGCCAGATTAACTTCAGGACAAACTCATGAACAACTATCACTAAACAAACAAACAAAAAAACATTCAGATCATTCAGGTAACAACACAGTATTAAGAATCAAGCGTATGAAAACTTTTGAACGGGGTCATTTTTATAAATTCATTTATTTTCTCTTGTGGACTGTATGTAAACATCTTTTATGTGAAATATCTTATTCAGGTCAGTACTTAAAAAAAACAACATGCATTTTGTATGATCCCTCTTATTTTGGTAAAATAATTAACATTTTGAAGATTCTGCAAGGTGTATGTTAACTTTTGACCTCATCTGTACCTAGGACATTCTAAATCAGCATGTTTCTCCAACTTTTTGGTTAAAATTGAATTGTTTGTCAATAAAGGTCCACCCGGCTCTCGGTTCTTGGAGAGGGCAAAGCAGACAGCACCTTATCTAAACCACAGTCACAGGACACATCTGTGTCCCCTTTGGGCTCCAAAATCGTACCTGTAGGAGCTGGGTCTGGAATCGGATCTCCACCAGGACCACCTAAAGAAACTCTGGAAAGTGTCCTGCTGGCTCTAGATGCAGAGAAGTAAGAATACCAACTATTGGATCATTTAATCATTATGAACTCTTGTACAACTTGCATTGACCTTATTTTCATAATTTAATTTTCTCCAAGACCCAAGAAGCTTCGGTTTCACCCAAAACAGCTGTATATTTCTGCCAAACAAGGAGAGCTGCAGAAGGTCTTATTGATGTTGGGTAAGAGAGATGAATAAGGTTGTTTGTCTTACTCATGGTTGTCTGCTCTGTACTGGAAACTTCTTGTTCCATTCTTAGTGGATGGAATAGACCCTAACTTCAAAATGGAAAGCCAAAACAAACGCACACCGCTCCATGTAGCAGCTGAAGCAGGTCATCAGGAAGTCTGCCATATGCTGGTGCAGGTGAGGGCAAATACTACTGAACTAGTATTAACTTGCCCAAAGATGAAAACTCAAACACAACTCTGTAATAGTTCTCAGATTTCATTTGTGTCATGCCTGGTTTAGCCTCAATGATTTTGATGTTGTTATTAAAATCACTGATTTTATTCTTCAGGCTGGTGCAAACCTTGACATGTGTGATGAGGACCAGCGGACGCCCCTTATGGAGGCCTGTGAGAACAATCATCTTGACACAGTACGCTATCTTCTGAGGGCTGGAGCCATCGTCTCTCACAAGGTCATCTGCCACGAGCAAGATGGTTGATAAGCCAGTCTGTTTAGTGCAACATTCTGTAATCAGTGTTGCTTTTTGAGGAACATCCACTCTGTTTGAAAACTGACCATATCCTGTTTCCTTTTCTTTTCAGGATGTTGAAGGTTCAACATGTCTCCATCTTGCTGCTAAGACTGGGCACTTCGGCATTGTACAACATTTGCTGTCTACAGGGCTTGTAGATATTAACTGCCAGGTTTTGGACCTTCTATTATATCTAACAATTGTAAAAATATTTTGAGAATGCGGGATGGTGTTTTTGGGGATTTCCACCATTTGAGTCTGTAGACTCTGCCAGATATATCTCTGGAATTTCACAAAACATCAGCACCAATAGTCGTCATCTTACTGAAAACTACTCCTACTGATTCTTGTAATGAGTTTCTCAAAGATTGCAAGGCGCGTTAATGACGTACTGGCAAATTTTTTTTTTTTTCTGTTTGTGTAGTGAAAAGACAACTGAAATTCCTCTAAACAAATTAGAAAAGATTTTGTTGCTTTGGACTTTTTTTTTTATTTTAACCATAACAAAAGAACTTTTAACTTAACCATTTAAACAGTTTCATCTTAACCTTAAAGCATTATTATTATTATTATTATTATTATTAGTATTATTATTATTGATTTATTTATTATATGTATTTATTTATTTATTTTATTTAAGGTACTTACCAGTAGTTCTTAATTAGAGGGCCTCAAGATGACCTGAAATGGTTTAAATTTAAAATTTATTTAAATTCATTTAAATTTACTTTTTTATTTTTTTTAAAAGTGTGGTTTCTAGACCTGAAAAAGCCATGGAAATGAATAAAATCTTAAAACGCCATGGGTATTTTTATGGGAGTCCTATTCCGCCACTGAATAATAAAAAAAAAGTTATTGCGACTTTTTATCTCACAACTTTGATACAAACTCACAGTTGTGAGAAATAAATACAGAATTGCAAGTTTGTATCTCATTATTTTGACTTGTGAGATATAAACTCAAAATTATGAGTTGTAAAGTCCAATTTTGCGGGGGGAAGAAATGATATTCTCAGAATTTCGAGTTTATATATCACAATTCTGACTTAATAACTTTCAATTGCGTGTTATGAAGTCAAAATTGCGAGTTTTAAACTCGTAATTGTGCGTTATAAAGTCAGAATTGTGAGTTATGAACTCGCATTTGCTTTTTTTTTTAAGAGTTTGTCTCACATTTCTGACTTCATGACTCACAAAATTGAGTTTATATCTCACAATTCTGATTTTATAACTCGCAATTGTGAGTTTGTATCTCATAATTCTGAGGAAAAAGTCTTTTTTTTTTTTTTTTTTTTAACTTTTTACTCAGTAGCGGAAGTACATTTTTGTAATGAATTCACATTTGTTCTAGTTATTCCTAACTTCAAAGTATTTCATTGCATAGTAATTGTGAGTAAAACAGATTTGTTCAAATCCTTTAAATGATGGTGGTTTTGAATATTGTTGTGGACAATTGGTGTCAAAAAGACGGATTTCTGATGTATTGGCATTTCTTGTTCCAGGATGATGGAGGTTGGACAGCCATGATTTGGGCCACGGAGTACAAACATGTAGACCAAGTAAAACTCTTGCTCTCCAAAGGGGCTGATATCAACATTCGAGACAAGGTCTGTATGCCTTGGAGTTTTACCTGCGGTTTTACAGTATTTATTATTTACTTTGTTGTTTTTGTCATCTAAGAACTGAAATTTTGACAGTGTTTTTAATCTGTTGCAATGATCACTTTGATTCTAGGAGGAAAATATCTGTTTGCACTGGGCGGCATTCTCTGGCTGTGTGGAGATAGCTGAGATCCTGCTTGATGCCAAGTGTGATCTCAACGCTGTCAACATCCATGGAGACTCACCCTCGCACATAGCATCACGGGAGGGCCGGGTCGACTGTGTGAAGTGAGTAAACCTCCACTAGGTTTTATCGATCCAGACTGATTGATTGAGGAAACTTCCTTTCATTCTCACAGATCTGTAGTAAGCTAGGCTTATTTACAACTTAGAGACGTCTGAACCATCCTCCTACCTAGAAGATAACTACTGCAAGATTACGCCCATAGCCGATGTACTGCAGTCTAATCAGGTGCTTGTGTAGATCCTAATCAGCTTAAAGCTGCATTTTTTTTTTATTGGAACTGGACACTAGCAATAAAGGCTGGCTTTCATCATTTCCTGAACAAATTTTATTATTGATCCACCGGCAGGCAGTTACAGTGATTGGTTGGAGTCGCGAATGTAATATTGCCACAGGAGAAGATGGATCACACACATTTTTTTCCCAGCCTTAGAGTTATTTTGTTTCAGCTTCACCTCTGAATCAATACAAAACATTTACACTGAGGATGAAAATGTGAAATGTGTCTAAGACAAAAACTAAGACAAAATGCCTTTTTGTAGCATGTTTCTGTCACGGGGGGCTGACATAAGCCTTAAAAACAAAGAAGGAGAGACGCCTATGGAGTGCTGCAGCCAGAACTCGAAAGTTTGGAATGCCCTTCAAGCTAGCAAAAAGCAGAAAGAAGCTAACAGCAAGAATGGCCCTATAGAGAAGCTTCTCAACAGGTAGATCCACCTAGATCACAGTATTGACATATTAATCTACACTAGAATTAAGACCTAAATTAACCTATAGATCACAATGTAATTAATTGTGTTTAGGGACATCGCCAGAGGCTACGAGAAAGTCCCCATCCCGTGTGTGAATGCAGTGGATAGCGAACCCTGTCCTGACAACTACAAATATGTCCCTGATAGCTGTGTGACATCCCCGATGAACATTGACAAAAACATCACCCACTTGCAGGTAAACACTTATCTTAAGTATTGTTTGCAACACTTCTCAAATCTCATTTATATAAGGATGATGATTAATGTTGGCGCCGTGGACAAATATGAGTTATACAAAGCTTTGAATGAATAATAAACCTTGAAACAAAAGAAAAAGATGTTAATAAATAATGGTGTTATTTCACTTTGCAGTACTGCGTCTGTAAGGACGATTGCTCCTCAGCTAGTTGCATGTGTGGCCAACTCAGCTTGCGCTGCTGGTATGATAAAGTAAGTCCATTTCTGAACACTTCATCCATAGAACCTAAAAACTAACCTCTCTGTCATTCACTCATGATGTTATATCTGTAAATTGGCAATATTTGGGTTATTTTAAAGCACAGTTATATAAATTACTAGCTCTAAATTTCTGTTAATGTCATTTGACTTGGGAAACATCTCCACCTAGAGGTGGAACTAGCTAAGTACAAGACAGTGTGAGGTTGTATAGTCAAAGTTAGGTGTTTGTTAATTGTATTTTAAGTATTAAACTACCGTACAATTGAAGTCAAAAGTTGTTAATTATTTTACCAAAATAAGAGGGATCGTACAAAATGCTTGTTATTTCTTATTTAGTACTGACCTGAATAAGATATTTCACATAAAAGATGTTTACATATAGTCCACAAGAGAAAATACAAAAACTGCCTGCTGTTCTTTAGAAAAATCCCTCAGGTCCCACAAATTCTTTGGTTTTTCAGCATTTTTGTGTATTTGAACCCTTTCCAGCAATGACTGTATGATTTTGAGATCCATCTTTTCACACTGAGGACAACTGAGGGACTCATATGCAACTATTACAGAAGGTTCAAACACTCATTGATGCTTCAAAAGGAAACACAATGCATTAAGAGCCAGGGGGTGAAAACTTTTGAACAGAATGAAGATGTGTACATTTTTCTTATTTTCCCAAAATATCTTTTTTTTTTTTCATTTGGTACTGCCCTTTAAAAGCTATAGAAAGATACTTACATGACAAAATAAGGTAAAATTACCCTGATCTTCAAATTCAAAAGTTTTTAATACATCATGTTTCCTTCTGGAGCATTAGTGAGCGTTTGAACCTTCTGTAATAGTTGCATATGAGTCATTCAGTTGTCCTCAGTGTGAAATGATGGATCTCAAAACCATAGTTATTGTTGGAAAAGGGTTTGAATACACAAAAATGCTGAAAAAACACAATTTGTGGGACCTGAAGGATTTTTCTGAAGAACAGCAGGCAGAACTGAACAAAAAATAAACAAAAAAGCACAGCTGTGGATTATTCGGGTAACAACAGTATCAAGAATCAAGCATATGTAAACACTTGATCGGCGTCATTTTTATAAATTCAATTCAGTTTTGAATGACTGAGAACCATTGACTTTTTGTTTAAAGATTAAACTAAAGTTTTTTTGCAAGGCGCTTTTTAGTATGAGAGCTTAATTGCTTTGTGTTTGTGGCATCAGGAGAGCCGTCTGCTGCCTGAGTTCTGCAATGAGGAGCCACCTCTTATATTTGAGTGCAACCATGCCTGCTCATGCTGGAGAAACTGCAAAAACCGTGTGGTACAGAACGGCCTGAGGTACCTCACTAAAATCCTGAACTTTATTTTATTAAAAAAAATCACCCAGTAGTATTTGAAAACAGATAATGTGCGCTCCAAAAACAAAATAATTTAAATTTATGGTTCACCAAAAAAATGAAAATTACTCATTCTCATGTCATTCCAAACCCATAAGACCTGTTTATCTTCGGAACACAAATTAAGATATTTTTGGTGAAATTAAGGTTAAACCACTGATGTCACATGGACTATTTTAATGATGTCCTTACTACCTTTCTGGGCCTTGAATATGACAGTTGCGTTGCTGTCTATGCAGGGTCAGAAAGCTCTCGGGTTTTATCAAAAATATCTTAATTTGTGTTCTGAAGATGAATTGAAGGTCTTACAGGTTTGGAACGACATAAGAGTGAGTAATTAATGACAGAATGTTCATTTTCAAGTGAACCATTTAAAATCAGTCAATTGATCACCCTGACCAACTATGTAGTACCCACACATACTTGTTTTTCAATTGTAGTGTATGAGCTAGATTGAGTATCCTCCTCCATTATTTCTTAGGATAAGACTGCAGTTGTTCAGGACACAGATGATGGGATGGGGTGTCAAGACATTACAGGATATCCCACAAGGAACGTTTGTGTGCGAGTAAGTTTATTATTTTTATCCATTTTGAGCTTTATAATGCTTTTAAAGGTCATTGAGGCCTGTTAAATCATCTTGTGAGTTTTAGTCTAACTCTGTGTGTGTGTGTGTGTGTGTGTGTGTGTGTGTGTTGCTGTGCAGATGTTTGTTTAGGTGTGTCAGTATGGATATAATTGTGTGCTTAGTGTGTTGGTACTCTAATGTCTCATTTCCTTCCAACAGATACGTGGGAGAAATCATCTCTGACGCCGAAGCAGATGTCAGAGAAAATGACTCCTATCTTTTCAGTCTGGACAGCAAGGTATCGCGTGCTAGGATGACTCCGCTTCAAAATCACATTACCTTTCTTGTCTGCTCCTGTCAATAGTGGATTATCTGCATGCCCGCAAGCAAATTTCACATATATCCTTTAGATGACCCTTGTCAGCACAGAAGAATGATTTATTTGGCTGTACCATGATACTCTTGGTACTCGTATTTTAGGCCTTCAGTAGTCTTGCAAAGACTGATAATGGACTATAGGCATAAAATCAGGGCTGCAGTGCTTATTCTGGCCAACAGATGATAGATGGGTAACTAGATAGATGGGTATGTGGATGGATGGCTGGATGGATGGATGGATGGATAGATAGACATGGATGGATGGATAGATAGATAGATAGATAGATAGATAGATAGATAGATAGATAGATAGATAGATAGATAGATAGATAGATAGACATGGATTGATAGACATGGATTGATAGATGGATGTTATGGATGGATGGGTAGATGGATAATCAAATGGATGGTAGACGGATGGATGGGTCAATATCGATGGATGGATGGATGGATGGATAGATAGATGGATGGATAAATGAATGGATAAATGGATGGGTCAATATCGATGGCTCGATTTGGATGGATTGATGGATAGATAGATATGGATAGATGGATTGATAGATGGATAGATAGATATGGATGGATGGATTGATAGATGGACAGATAGATATGGATGGATGATTGATAGATGGATAGATAGATATGGATGGATGGATTGATAGATGGATAGAGATGGGTGGATAGATAGATGGATAGATATGGATGGATAGATATGCATGGATTGATGGGTCGATGGATTGATGGGTCGATGAACAGATAAATAGATAGGGATGGCTAGATGGACAGATAGATAGAGATGGATGGGTGGGTGGATGGATAGATAGATAGATGGATAGATAGATAGAGATGGATGGATAATTGGGTGGGTGGATGGATAATCGGATGGATTGATGGATGGACAGATAGATAGAGATGGATGGATAATTGGGTGGGTGGATGGATGGACAGATAGATAGAGATGGATGGATAATTGGATGGATGGATGGATGGATGGAAAGATAGATGGAGATGGATGGATAATTGGGTGGATGGATGGATGGATGGATGGACAGATAGATAGAGATGGATGGATAATTGGGTGGATGGATGGATGGATGGATGGATGGATGGATGGATGGATGTACAGATAGATAGAGATGGATGGATAATTGGGTGGGTGGATGGATGGATGGATGGATGGACATGGGTGGATGGATTGATAGATGGGTAGATAGATATTTTTATTGTCAAGTCCTGCTAAACAAATCTCACATCCCGTTCTTTTCAGTCTGACACTCTCCAAACACCTTCTCAATTTATTTTCCGTGTCTGCTGTTGCAGGTGGGTGATATGTACTGTGTTGATGCGCGTTTCTACGGCAACATCAGCCGTTTCATAAACCATCACTGCGAGCCGAATCTGTTCCCGTGTCGAGTGTTCACCTCTCACCAGGACCTCAGATTTCCTCACATCGCGTTCTTCGCCTCCAAGAACATCAGTGCCGGAGACGAACTCGGGTCTGATTCCCATCACTGTCCATTTACTCGCTAATACTAAATTTAAATTGACTCCATACATTAGTTTCATTTGTTGATGCTCATTTATTTTTGATTACATCAGAAAATTAGAATTTCTCTCCTCGTTCACAGGTTTGATTACGGCGATCACTTTTGGGACGTTAAAGGGAAGCTGTTCAGCTGCCAGTGTGGCTCATCCAAATGCAAGCACTCAGCCACCGCCGTCGCCCAGAGTCAGGCAGACAGCACGCCGGGAGACCAGCAGCCCAGCGCCCTGCCCGATACCAGCTCGTCCACCCCATCCAGCCCCAGCTAAGCCCATCTTTCTAGCATAAAACATCCGGTTCTCCTACTTCTACCAGCCTGTCGCCTCCCATCACCAGCACGGGCACCTCTGCCATCTCTAATCAGCTCTGGTTTACCAACCTGGGACACTCGATGCTGCACCCACAGTGCCATGTTTAGCTCCGGTGGTCTGAAATCCTGACTGGTTGAAACGGTTTAGGGGTTTAAAGTCTTGAAGGTGAGAGGTGCACAGTTGGACTGGTTTTAAGTACGCACATTTTGTATAGGTTTTTTATCGTCAACCCGCCCCTTTGAACCACGATACATCATAAAAAGAGCTCAAAGTGGATTTTTATTTTATTTTCCCTTGAGAATAAACCCTTTTGAGCCAAATTATGGACTTCGCAACAGGTTTCTGTTGAATACTACCTTATTCTTATCACACAACGTGTTCTCCTGTCCGATTCGAACTTCTGCGTCATTTGCGTATATTCTTCTCCTCAACTTTGATGAACTTTATTCTTCAGAGTTTCACTTTAGCAGTCAATTCCCAATTCCAAATGAGTTTCAAATGTTGATTTAACTCTTTATGCATCTGTTTGTTTTTCTTCTGTTTTTGTACATTCACAGAATATGCAGAAAATTATGTATTCAAAGACCAACCTTTTTTCCCAGTAGCCTTTTCTAAGTCTGGAAAATCAGTGGGCTGTATCAACTTGAGATGAGCTCTTTGCTAGCAGTCATTGGACATTAGCACCCGTTGCGCAGTGCGTGTCCTCCTCTGATTGGTTCACAGACGCAGGGCGTCATGTCAATGCTACCAAAATCTCAAAAAGGCCTCTGAAAAGGACATTTTGGCCTATTTCTTCCCGGTAAAAGCCCAGAGTATAAATGCGTTTTAATGGCAAATCGCCACTGGAAGTGCAAATTAGTCCTATGAACAAGCCCTATGGGTTATTTCCTGCATGTTACAGGCCTGAATAGACATGGCTGTTGTTAAATGCATATTACTTGCACCCCCATCAATGCAAACTGTAAAATATTTCTGTACGTACTTTCGGTCACAATGATGGAACCTATTAGCATGCTTTTCAGACACGTGCTTTAGGAATAGGACTGGAACGTTTCGCTCTGGTGGAATGAAATGCGGTCGGGTGTAGGAAAACGCAAATGGTGCTGAAAAAGGTTCTTGTTATGTTTATTTTTTTATTACTCACTAAGTGAATACAAGTTGTAAAATACGATGAAGAAGCAAGTGTTTCGTTTTTGTTTTCTTTTTCATTTGTATTTTTAAATTGGCCTCTGATTTTTCTAACTGTAGTTTGACATTATTAGCCTGTATCAATTTTGTTCCATAAGTTCATGTTGATGGTGAAACTATTACAGTCTTTTTAAATGTTGATAGTGTAGTCATGTCCTTCGTGTAAATCCAGACATAGAAATACAAAACACTGCAAAATGAGGGGGAAAAAAGAAAACTGTAACATATTTCTGGACCGTGAAACATGATGCACAATCTTACTGGTTGTGTTTTTCTTTTTCAATAAATTTACTACTAATAAAAGAGAATCATCTCTGTCACTATTATGCAAAAGCAACATCAAGTGAGATGGGAAATTCTAGCTTTGCGAATATGAGACCAAAGGAGTTGAAAAAGGCGATCCAAAGCAGGAAGCCTTTTGATTATTTACCAAGAGGTGTTTTTTCACTTTTATGAACTGTTTGATTATTCTCTTCCTGGTTGCTTGAGATTTTGGTTGTAATTTATCCAATGAACTGCGAGCTGATGATTGAGGCCTTTTGACGTGCTGATAAAGGCTTTTAACTAATGAGACAGGAAACCGCCTTTCCGCATTCCACAGCTGCAAACTTTAAAACCTGAGTATGTTTCACTATTACTGCGGTCAGTGAATACTCTACGTTACGGCTGTAAAGCTAGATCGTGAAAATTCATAGAGCTGCATGAGGTTAACAAGTAGACAGGGCCATGAAGAAATCAGAACGGCGTAACTCTGACTGGAAGGAGAGAAAATCCACTGTTATCTATGGTAGGATGTTCTTTCAAGGTTTATGTTTCATTTAAGTGGGTTGTGGATTGGTGTTCGTTTGTATTACAGTGAACTCTTTGCTTATGATGATGATGTGAATGACTTGCTTTAGTGACATTTAGCGGCATTTAGGTTTAATGACATTAAATAATGAGTTGAGACTGAATGTGTTTTTGTGGGTGAATCTCACAAATACGTGATTAGGTTACATTACTATGGAAGCTTGTTTCCGCCACGGGATAAAATAAATAAATAAATAAAGGTAATTGCTGTTTTTATCTCACAATTTAGACTTTTTTCCTCGCAGTTCAAAGTTTCTTTTTTTTTTATAAAGGATAAAAAAAAAAACAGTTCTGCGTTTATATCTTACAATTCTAAACTTATATCAAGCAATTCCGAGGAAAAGAGGTCTGAATTGTAAGATAAATTCAGAATGAAGAGAAAAAGGCTGAATTGTGAAATATAAACAGAATTATGAATGAAAACAAAAAACAGTATAGTAATGTTTTATCCTGTGACAAAACAAGCTTTCATAAATTTCACCCCAAATAAAAAAAAATAAAATAAATAACATTGACAATAGGAATAAAAAATATGTCGTTTTATTTAAATCAATGTATATGTACAAACTACAACTTAATATATAATTTTTATTTATTATTTATTTTATTTTTTCATTATGGTAATAAGATTTGTTTCTTTTTTTTGTAGAGAAATGGTTTGTTTTATAGTTTAATTGTAATTGTTATGAAAACTGTCACCATGCAAAAATGCTTATAGGTCCTAAACATTAATTTTGTAGGAATTATTACCTAAAAATTAGTTGGAAGCCCATTTCTGCCAATGAATATTTTTATTTTCAAAAGTAATTGCGACTATCTCACAATTCTGACTTCATAAGTTTGCATCTTGCAATTTGCGTGATAAAAACTTGCAGTTCTGTCTTCCTCGGAATTGTGAGATATGAACTCGCAATTTTGAGTTGTAATATAAAGTCAGCATTGCGTGATATAAACTCGCAAATCTGACTTTTTTCCTCAGAATTGTGAGATATAAACAGTTTATATCTTTTTTTCCCTCAGAATTGTGAGATAAAGTAAGAATTACATGACATAAACAAGCAATTACAAGTTATAGGGTCAAAATTGCGAGATATAAACGGTCAAATCTGACTTTTTTCCTCAGAATTGTGATATGAACTCGCAATTACGAGTTAAATCAAAATTGCGTGATATAAATCTGACTTTTCCCCTCAGAATTCTGAGATATAAACTCGCAACTGTGAGTTACAAAGTCAGAATTGCGTGATACAAAAGCAATTACGACTTATAAGGTTAGTCAGAACTTATAAGGTTTAAAGTCAGAATTGTGTGATATAAACTCGCAAATCTGACTTTTTTTTCCTCAGAACTCTGCGATATAAACTCGCAACTGCGAGTTATAAAGTCAGAATTGCGTGATCCAAACAAAACAGTCACCAGTCACAAGGTTTGTATTGCGAGATATAAACTCCCAAATCTGACGTTTTTCCTCAGAATTGTGAGATATAAATTCGCAATCACGAGTTATAAAGTCAGAATTGTGTGATATAAACTTGCAAATCTGACGTTTTTCCTCAGAATTGTGAGATATAAATTCGCAATCACGAGTTATAAAGTCAGAATTGTGTGATATAAACTCGCAAATCTGACTTTTTTCCTCTGAATTGGGAGATACAAACTCTCAACTGCGAGTTGTAAGGTCAGAATTGCGTGATTCAAACAAAACAGTTACGAGTTATAAGGTCAGAAGTGCAGATATGAACTCCCAAATCTGACATTTTACCAAAGAATTGTGACATACAAATTCGCAATCACAAGTTATGTTAGAACTGTGTGATTATAAAGTCGCAGATCTGACTTTTCCCCTCATAATTGCGTAATATAAACAAGCAATTGCGAGTTATAAAGTCAGATTTGTGACATGTTGATGTGATATGAACTAATAATTGATATGAGAAGTCACCTTTTTATTTTCTATTCAGTAGCAGAAAGGGGCTTTCAGGAAGTCCTTTATATTAGGCCCTATACCTACTAAGCATGCACTTGTTTCACTCCTTTAATTTCCCTATAATTTGTATGATTTCTAAGTCAGTCTCTTTATCATCTTATTTCAAATGTAAAGCCGCTCGATTGGCCACACTTGGAACATGGCGGATGTTAACTCTGGGTACGGAGTTCAGTTCCTGGGCTCAGTCTTCTGAGCCACCTGACCATCAGAGGAAGAGAAGAGGAGCTTTTACAGAACTATCCAGCAAGGACAGTCTGTATGAGGAGAACCAAACCGCTCGAGATGATCAGAACACTGCAGAATGTAGCAAATACCACACTGTGGTAGAGCTGAAGAGGCCCAGAGACCTGAAGAACACTGATATCATCAGCGCCCATGAAATGTGTCAAGAGCAGGTAGCACCAATGGAGGAGAGGTGAGCACCAGGGCATGAAAGTCATTTGT
The DNA here is from genome assembly GCF_049309525.1 of Garra rufa. Taxonomy (NCBI): domain Eukaryota; kingdom Metazoa; phylum Chordata; class Actinopteri; order Cypriniformes; family Cyprinidae; genus Garra; species Garra rufa. Next base: position 30,207,297 of record NC_133379.1, read on the forward strand.
AATGTAACCCACAACGAATGTTATTGCCTTCCTTATCATGGTCTGAGGCCAATACTTTGAACCTAACACCGAAAATGACAATTGATCATTTTTAATTCATTCAATTAGCCACTAGAGGGCCTAAAGGTTCAACGGAAGAAAAAAAAAATATATATATATATTTATATAAACTGTAACTGTACAGTGGCCTCAAAAAGTATTTGGACACTTATGTCTTTACAGTTACTTTTGATACTTTTAATGCATCCTGCTGAATAAGTTTCTTAAAGAGCAAATCAGCGTATTAGAATAAGTTTTGAAGAAGCATGTGACACTGAATGCTGAAGTAATGATGCTGACAATTCAGCTTTGTCATCAAAGGAATAAATTACATTTTAAAACATTCAAATTTCACTATTTTTGATAACATAAGAGACTTGTATATAAATTTAATACATCTTTAAGTATAGATTAAGTCTCCAAATCGTTTTTGGGACCAGTGTAGTTAAAGAAGGTGAAGATCATAATACTAATGTTATCATGTCAACAGAAAAATATTCTTGAAAGATACAGAGACCCAAGAACTGTCCTGAGATTGAAAACTGATTTCGCTTGTATATTCCGTGTGTGTGTGTGTGTGTGTGTGTGTGTGTGTGTGTGTGTGTGTGTACCTGGTATTCATCACGTTGTGGGGACCAAATGTCCCCACAAGGATAAGAATACCAGTAGATTTTGACCTTGTGGGGACATTTCTCAGGTCCCCATGAGGAAACAGGCTTATAAATCATGCACAATGAGTTTTTTTGATGAAGTAAAAGTGTGCACAATCTCCTGTGAGGGCTAGGTTTAGGTGTAGGGTAGGTGTAGGGCAATAGAAAGTACGGTTTGTACAGTATAAAAACTATTACGCCTATGGAATGTCCCCATAAAACATGTAAACCCAACGTGTGTGTGTGTGTGTGTGTGTGTGTGTGTGTGTGTGTGTGTGTGTGTGTGTGTGTGTGTGTGTGTGTGTGTGTGTGTGTTTTGAGTCCTTTCCACTGCAATGCCCTAGGGTTATGTAGAATGGAGCTCTGGTATGCCACACATCCAGAGATTAGCTCAACAGCCTGGAGTCTGTCATGAGATTTTGTGCCTCTGGGTTTGGACTGGCTGCATGCACACAGAAAATCCTTCACACTTACTGACCATAATGCCTTGAGCTTCACATCTGGACATGCTGGATATTTCTTTTTCAAGAATCTTTCCTTCTTTGGAGAGGTGGAGATGCCCCGCGTGGGGTCACGTTTTGCCTATAGGGAGAACCCAACATGAAAACCAGCTAATGTAATGTAAACCTAAAAAAGTTCTGTGAGTGTTGTTATTGATTGGTTATTGAAAATATAATTGGCTACAGTTGCAATCAAAATTATTCAATCCCCTTGACCTGCAAGACATTTTGCTGCAGAGAACAAATTTTGTGAAAACAATTTAACAAAGGCATCAGTACACTATTAAAGTTTATTAATGGGCATTTGAGCAATTCTAAGACATTAAGTTGATGCATAATGAAAAAAAAAATCGAATTCGCCTTTAAATGTTAATGTTCAAAATGATTAAACTCCCAAAAGTCAAATTTGGTGCAGAATCTTTTATTCTTTAAAACCAACAATAAACGCTGTGTGTAAGTATTTAGAAGCTTCCAATAAGCTTCTGTCACCTCTCAACTGCAAACTTGGCCCATTCATCGGCTGAAAAGATCAAGGATACTCTTTGGTTTTCACTTTGCCACTGCTTTCTTCAAATTCAACTAAATATTTTCAATGAGAATTAAATCTGGAGAATGAACAGACCATTCAAGAACATTTTATGATCTCTAAACTAAGCGCAAGTATATTTGGACGTGTCCTTTGGGATGATTGTCTATTTGCACCAAAGCCTTCACAATTCCTGCCAAAATGTCCTTTATACAATCATGATTTCCACTTCCTACTACTGTAAAACAACCCCATAACAGGACTGATCCACCTCCAAGTTTGACGATGGAGATGGTGTTCTTCTGCTCATAAGCTTTGCCTTGTTTTTAGTAGGGTAAACTACTGATGCATGGGTCCAAAATGTTCCAGTTTGGTCACATCACTCCATAAAACATTGTTCCAGAACTATCTAAGTCTATCTAAATGAATTTTAGCATATTCAGTTGGCATTCAGCAAGATGCCTCAACACAAAAGCCATGCTTGTCTTATGTTCATCTTATACTCTGCATTGAAATGTTTTTCCTCCTTTCGTCCGACCGTCTTGAAATTCTTTGGCTGTACATTGCAGGTTTTTTCTCGGTTGTTCTGATCAAACATTTTATGATATTGTGCTATTGTTTTCTTTAAGCTAAGGAACAAGGCTGTCAGCTGTGTCTCTTTTAATGGAACTTTTAATGTCTTGGAAATGTGACCCTGGACCACAAAACCTTAAAGTCTTAAGTAGCATGAGTATATTTGTAGCAATAGCCAAAAACACATTGTATGAGTCAAAATGATAGATTTTTCTTTTATGCCAAAAAATCATTAGAATATTAAGTAAAGATCATGTTCCATGAAGATATTTTGTAAATTTCCAATTGTAAATATATCAAAACCTATTTTTTGATAAGTAAAATGTATTGCTAAGAACTTCATTTGGACCCATTTAAAGGCAATTTTCTCTATATTTAGATTTGCACCCTCAGATTCCTGATATTCAAATAATTGTATCTTGGCCATTGTCCTATCTTAACCATACATCAATGGAAAGCTTATGTATTAAGAAAAATTAACACTTGTGGTTGGTTTTGTGGTCCAGACTTTCTAAAGTACTAAAATTATTAAAGGTTTCTAAAGGTTTGTGTTTTAAGACAATTTTGTCCCCCACCATTCAAATAAATGAGTAAAAGACAGCAATGTTGAATAGGGGTTGAATAATAAAAAAAAATCATAGGACTCTATGACGTAGGATTTTACAAAGTCCTGGATCTTCAGAAAAGCTGCAAGCTTTGAATATTTTTGATTGCAACTGAAAATATAAAAACAACACAAAAAATGTATTGCATATAATATATAGTAATATATAATGTATTACATGTGACCCTGGACCACAAAACCAGTCTTAAGTAGCACAAATTTTTGTAGCAATAGCCAAAAATGCACTGTACGGGTCAAAATGACCAATTTTTCTTTTATGCCAAAAATCATTAGGATATTAAGTAAAGATCATGTTCCAAGAAGATATTTTGTAAATTACTGTGAATATATGAAAACTAAATTTTTGTTAAGTAATATGCATTGCTAAGAACTTTGTTTGGACAACTTTAAAGGCGATATAGATTTTTTTGGCCAAAAATTGTCCAATCATACTTCAATTAAAGCTCATTTATTCAGATTTCAAATGATGCATAAATCTCAATTTCAAAAAATTGACCCCTTATGACTGGTTTTATGATCCAGGGTCACATATACGTCTTTGAAACTGATCCAAGGAACATATTTCAATCTGTAATCGTATATTTGTGATTAATAACAAATTTGAGTCTTAAATATTTCAAATTAACTTTTCCCATAACCTTCGAAACCCATTAACTTTGCATTTATTTCCCTGTTTAAAATTAGATTTTGAATCCCAGTTTTCAGTGTGGGTATGGTGTTTTTTTTTTTTTTTTTTGTTTTTTTTTTACATTTAGATACCTAAATTGGTAAGTTTAACCGTTAAATTTGTGCAAATACGTAATAAAAATTTGTATATGTGACCGAGAATATGCATTACAATAACTAAACAAAGGCAACCAATGCAGCTTAATCATTTACTGACTGAAAACAATAAACGACCACCAATTCGCTTTTGCTTTTGTGTACTGGTGCCACTTTCAAAAAAAATCTTTTAATATTTTAAATTTAAATTAAATAAATATTAATAAATAAATTTAGTAATTTATCAACAATGATGCTTCATTCTTGTCCAATGGAAACTAAGCAAACGATAAGCCAAACAGTAATAAATATAATTCATTGATGATCAATTAAGACACCCTCCCCCTCACGCGTTCTCCAGCAGGTGGTCCTGCCTATAGGGCCGTTTGCGTCACGTGTGAGACTCTCGCACACCAGCGTCCACTCCATTTGGCACCATTCGTACCGTGCGCGTCTCCAAGTGGAATTGTTGTGTGGACGTGGAAAGCAAATCACTGCTAAAGAGAGAAAAACGTTTGTGCTTGTTTATGGAATACCTTTATTCGCGCGTTTAATTCCACCGATTCGTTTTTTCCGTTTAGCGTGACGCGTAAGTGATGGTGCACATTTTGGTTTCGTGACCTGTCAGCTGGATCAGGTTGTGTTGGATGGATGTGGCACGAATTGGATGGTTACACGTTTTCCATTGTTTGAGATGCACTCAACGGGAATGACATTTCTATGACAAGTTTCTATTTTGTGCCATTTTCTCAGCAATGGAGTGAGGCAAGGGCGCACAGAGCGCTGGTCAAAAGCGACTTTTGTGTTTTTATTTCACTTCACATAGACTGATGGGGACTCTAAGTGGTAACAGATGTGTGTACTGTAATGTGCACACTTTATATTCTATTTAATGCCAGTTTGGATTTTTCCTGTTGGATATCTGCATGTCTAGGATGGCTCGCTTTGGAGACGATCTGCCCACCCGCTATGGAGGTCCACCGAGCGCCGGGAGAGGGGGAGCCCGGGCGGGAGGTCCCTCGGGCGGTCAAAGAATGTACAAACAGTCGATGGCTCAGAGAGCTAGGACAATGGCTTTATATAATCCTAAACAAACCAAACAGAACTGCTTCACTGTCAACCGCTCTTTGTTCATCTTCAGTGAAGACAATGTCATCAGGAAATACGCAAAAAGAATAACCGAATGGCCATATCCTTAATCTTCTATGGATATATATCTTCATGACATCTCCACTTCATGTCATTCTTGTTTAGAAAGTATATAAATACATGCTTTTAGATCTGACAATGTCATATGAACTGTTGCGTGCTGAAATGGTGATTGACACCGAGATGCCTTTTGTTTTCACGTGTTCACGCACTTTAAGGCATTTGGCAGCTGGTGGTCGAGTCAGGGTGTTGGCTGATCAGCCTTTTTATTTTCTAACGCAATTCAAACGTGGAAAAGTCACGCTCTCCATAGGGCTTTTCATACTGCACTTAACCCTGGGCTAACGTTTTTTTTGACATGGCGTCCAGGCTAGTTTTATCCATCGTGTAAGCGTTTCCAAAGGGGTTTGGCACCGCCAAATGTATGTATACAATGTAAAACAAGCGGCGTAAGAACGTTACGCCTAATTGATTAGCAACAGACAACCAATCAGAAATTGGCACTGCCTCATTGAATATTCATGTTTCGTTTAGTCACAGGAACTTTAACGCGCTGTTTAGTTTTAGTACCTAAACGGTTAAAACGTCAAACGATGAAGGTAAACTACTGTTTTTGCTGTGTTTTACAGCGGTTGTATGTTCACAAGGACTGAGTAGGCAGTTGCAGGTCGTTTGTTGTATTTTTTTCAAAGGTTAATTGCCTTATAAATGGGGAAATACTAACGGTTGTATTGTTTTCAAAATGTTTTGGCGGCAACAGTAATTGAGATGTGATGTAGTTGCCTTCATTACTACTACTATTAGTAGTAGCAATAGTTTGTTATGTATGTATATTGCTGTTTTACACTGGTTCATCCAGTCAAAGTTTAACATCACTGACATTTCATAATTAAGAAATCAAATGTGACCCTCAATTGAAATGTATGCATCATCTGAAAGCTGGATAAAGAAAGGATAGGAAAATATTTGGCCGAGACACTGGAATCAGAGGGTGTAAAAAAATCTTGAAAATATTGAGAAAATTGACTTTAAAGTTGTCCAGATGAAGTTCTTAAACATGTATATTACTAATCAAAAATTAAGTTTTGATATCTTTATGGTGGGAAATTTACAAAATATCTTAATGCAACATGATCTTTACTTAATATCCTAATAATTTTAGCATAAAAGAAAAATCAATAATTTGGACCCATGTATTGCTGCAAATATACCCCTTCTACTTATGACTGGTTTTGTGGTCCAGGGTCACAAATGGTTTTTTAAGATGAAATGTATGAATCCTGATCATTTTTAATTTTATAACACAGTGGTTGTGAAAAGCTGTAGCGCTCTCCAGGGTCCTGAAATCTTACCACTGATGTTTCAGTCACCAACATTTGCTAGAAATGTAAAGCACTGTACAATCCTGCCTTTATTTTTGATAAATGCATCTAGTATTGTACAGCCCATTTAAAATGCATCTTTATGGAATTCAGGCCTTCATAGAATTACGTTTGTATAGCATGATGTGGAGATCCCCTCAAGGGGGTGACAAGAATGTGATTGAAGTGACCAATGGACCTTTCCTTTCCAATTCATTGCCTCCATGAATAGCGATTCCATAAAGACCTACAGCTCTAGGGAACAGGCATGGAAAAAGATTTGGGAAAATGGATCCTGTCCTAAGAATGGAATACAATGGCTGACCATCCATAAAGATGCTAGCAGCCTTTCAGTGTTTTCTTTAAAAATTATTAAAAAGATTTAAGTAACGACAAGATTGGTGGGCTTACACAAACATTTCACAGATTGCACAAATGGCTGTGCTGAGAGAGAAACCACCATGCTGGTCTAATGGGTAATCATGATCTCGGCACTGTAATGTTCCAGTGTTGAAAGCATGTCTCACTTTAATCCCCAGACCTCTGCATGTCATTTCCAGCATGGAGGGAGGTGGTGGAAATGCAGTCAGCATTACGGCTAGAGGGTTTGAACATGGTCGTCTAGGAATGCCAATGACACAATGGGATGTTGGATAACAGCTGCTTGATTGAGCTTGGAGGTGTGTGTTGCAGGACACTGTTGGGGTTGTTCTGTCCTCATCTCCTAATGATTTAGTGATTGAGTGTTTAAATGACAGAATCCCTATGTCCTTGGTAGACTATGTGGGGGAAATTCACAAGTAGTTATTCCCGAGGAATGCTTTCATAGGGATAATTTTCATCCAAAGCTGTATGACTTAAATCTGGAATACCAAGGGTGTAGGTTTGATTTTGGCATTTGTGAGGACATAATGGCAGACAGCGGACATTTAATTGTTTAAATTATTAAGTTAATGCTCTGAAGTCCCGATCTGAATCAAATGATTCACAAACCCGCACCAAAGTCCAATTTAAATCTGATTTGCGATCCGCACGCTGAAGTTCTGATCTTGAATAATGATTTGTTAAGTAAAGTCGCAATCAATAATTCGATTTAGATCGGGACTATGGAGTTCTAGAATTGTGATTAATTCAGTTGCCGAAATGATTCAGAAACCCGCTCTGATGTTTTGATCTAAATCAAAAGATTCATGATTCACACTCTGTAGTCCTTTTTTTATAATGATTCACTACATGTGAAGTCACAATCAATAATTCGATTTAGATAGAAAAATTTGGAGCAAGTTCATGAATCGCAAATCAATCAATTGGTGAAATACTTCAGAAACCTGCTCCGAAGTTCTGATCTGAATCAAAAGATTTACAAATCCGCTCCGAATTTCTGATCTAAATCAAATGATTTGAAATCCACACTCCGTAGTCCTGATCTTAATAATGATTTGTGACATGTGAAGTCGCAGTCAATAATTCGACTTAGATCAGGACTTTGGAGCAAGTTCATGTATCGTGAATCATTCAGTTCACTTCAGAAACCCGCTCCGAAGTTCTGATCTGAATCAAAAGATTCACAAATCCTTTCCGAAGTTCTGATCCAAATCAATTGATTCACAAACTCACTTCGAAGTTACGATCTAGTCAAGCTCCCTAGTCCCGATCTGAATAATGATTCACAACATGCAAAATCACAATCAATAATTCGATTATAGAACAACAGGGTTTTGAAGCAAGTTTATGAATCGCAAATTATTCAATTGACGAAATAACTCAGAAACCTGCTCAGAAGATCAAATCTGAATCAAAAGATTCACGAATCCTCTCTGAAGTTTCGTTTTAAACCAAATGATTTGCAATATGTGCTCTGAAGTTCCAATCTGAATCAAATGATTTGCAAAACATGATCTGATTGGACCGCTTTGAACTTGTGAATCTTTTAGCGACGCATTTACTGTGTACTGTGTATTCGATGCCCTTGTGGAATACGCAATTTTGCTCTGATATGCAGTCTGGATAAATCAACACTAGTGGTTAAAAGTCAGAGCTATTCTGTAGATTTTGGGCAGTCAGAGTTTAGAATGTTTTTGAATTTGTTATGTTTGCTGTTTGTTGTTATTCTGGTGTTTTTCCTTGACTCATCCACTCCATTTGAGTACCTGATCCTCACTACCATCATCGCCAACTGCATCGTACTGGCCCTCGAACAGCATCTCCCAGCCATGGACAAGACCCCCATGTCTGAACGCCTGGTAAGCATCAGAATTCTCCATTTTCTTGTCATTCACTCTTGATTATTAAGGTTTCACATGTCTATCACATATCAGATTATTCATTTTTTACTGAATAAGACTGCAACCAATCTCTTAGGAGAGAGAAATGGCGATGACAATGCATTCTGCAAAAAGCAGAGCAAGTAAGAGATAACTGTGTATTTGGCTTGCTTTTCTTTCCACCCACACACCCGACATCCCCGCTGGAGTATATTGATTGATCATTTTAGCGGTCTTGCACTGGTTGGCGTGGGTGATCGGTGAGCCCGTTGGAGCGGAGGCTGTTATCCCACTCTCAGAGCTCCCATCCAGGGCCACTGAGAACCACCCAAGCACTCCACACAGGAACCATGTCTCTGTCTCATTAAAACCCTGCCTGCTGGGAACCATTGACGAATGCGTAACGCTGCTTCTCCGTGATCTGACCTTAACCCATGCAGAGCAAGCTTTGATCCACTGCCTTGCTCTTATTCCCCCGCTTGTGATGGCACTTGTGCCTGTTGAGCCAAAATGATATAAGGAAGCTGCTTCAAAGTGTGCTGTTGCACAATTAGAGCAGGAACCGGACATGTTGGCGGATTAAGGCGGTAATAGTCACTTTGTGAAGCTGAATATGCAGGCGGTGAGGTTGGATTCCACACTCCCTGGAGGAGCCCTGCAATCACAGAAAGAAAAACAGCATGAGCCTATAAGGTCAATGGGATGCTCTCGAAAACAACTTCCTGATGCTAAAAATACAACTTCTCATTCTTATTGTGTAGTTTTATGTGGTTTGGATGCATTTGGTTGAAGCCAAATGGCTAGCATTCTCTAGTGGAACACAAAAAGTATGTTTACACTGCTTTGCTTCATACAGTGAATGTCCTCCTTATTAATAAATAACAGCAATACAGCATAACAGTAGAATTTCAATTTTTTTACTATTCAAAATAACTGTTTACTATTTGAATATATTTTAAAATGTAATTTATTCCTCTGATTTTAAACCTGAATTTTTAGCATCATTACTCTAGTCACTTGATCCTTCAGAAATCATTCTAATATTCTGATTTCCCGCTCAAAAAACATTTATTATTATGTTGAAAACATCTGAGTAGAATTTTTTCAAGTTTTCTTTGATAAATAGAAAGTTTAGAAAAAAAAATTCTTGAACAGCAAAGCAGCATAATAGAATGATTTCTGAAAGATCCTGTGACACTGAAGACTGGAGTAATAATGCTGAAAATTCAGCTTTGAAATCACAGGAATGAATTACATTTTAAAATATATTCAAATAGAAACAGTTATTTTAAATAGTAAAAAAAATATTTCAAGAATTTACTGTTTTTTAGTACTTTGAATCAAATAAAGGCAGGCTTGGTGAGCAGAAGAGACTTCTTTAAAAACATTTTAAAAATCTTACTATATAAATATGCACTTACTTTTAAAAATACCCTACTATACGAAAGTTTGGGGTCAGTGCATTTTTTTTTCTTTTTTTTTTTCTTTTTGATTTGATTAAAAATGTAAAATTGTAAAATTCACATATTATTACAACGAAGTGCCTGCGTGCTTGAAACGTCACATACGCTATGTGAAAGTTGTTTTAAAAATAAATATTTTTGATATTTTTGGAGCTTTGGTGTTGCCGACCTTACACTTTATTTTGTACTTGTTGCTTTTTAGTCGAGCACCCATTTGAGACTGATGTGCGTGCTTTTGTTTAATTTTTCTTTATTATCAATATTAAAAATGGTTGTTCTGCTGCTTAATATTTCTGCGGAAACAGCATTTATTTGAAATAGAAATCAATGTAAAAGTTTTTACTGTCATTTTTAACGAGTTAATGGCATTCTTTCTAAATAAAAGTATTAATTAAAAAAATATTTTTATATTTTATTATTTAAAAATTATATTTATTTATTTATTTATGTTGCCAAATAATCTTGCGTAATATCCCAAAAATATAGATACAAATATTACAAAGCGGGTGATTTTCAGCAATTATAAAGACCTAAATTTGGTTTAAATTTGGACTTGGAATATATCCCACAGAGTGTATGGATCACCTCTATTATGTTTTCTGGTTCTTTTTAAAACTATATCCTTCGATTTTGTAGAAATGAGCAGCTTGGATGTGCATTTTCATGTGACAAAAACATATGGGTTTGAAATGCCATCACAAGGGTGAATAAACAATGACAGAATTTTCATATTTAAATGAACTGTTCCTTTAAGAAACATTGTGCATGTGTGTGTGTGTGTGTGTGTGTGTGTGAGAGAGAGAGATATGAGGCAGCCTTTAACTGAAGAGTAATTGCAGTTTTCATTGTTCCCTGTAGCAAGGGTTCAACCTCAACCTGTCAAATTCATCAACAGCTTGTTTGGTTAACACTCTGACTCAACCAATTCCCTACCTGTTGCAGAGCTAAACTTGCCCTTCGATACCCAAACACTACAGACAGGATGTTCATTATTAATAAACCCTTTGGATCTATACATAATAGATTGAAATATGCTGTCTGCCGCTCCCATAAATCATCCGTTACGCACAGCCTCACATCTGCTCCTGCGCGCACATTTTTGCCAAGTGATTTCATAGAGACAGCACGACAGGTGCTGTCTAGCACTACAGCGATAATTAGACTATTATTGAGAAAATATACACCAAGTGTGATTTCGCACCTTAAGGGAGTGTTCGACACAAATGTAGTTTCTGTTTGTGTAATTATTATTAGTTTTTGTGTTTGATAATGAAATATTATGTAATGCGTTACTGAAGGCACAGGTACTTTTATAGACAGTAGAGAGATTTAACACTTCAGCGTTTTCCATGCTATAGTCATAAAACGGCATCATGATGTTGTTATTGAAGCTGTCGTAAAGGATTAAATCGCCAGGGCAAGGTTTCCATCAAAAAGAGGGCCATAAGAAGACTTATTTGCAAGCGGGGTTGATAATTGCACTCATAAAGTGGGAGGGTTTTCTGAGAACGGAGCACTGGAGAGGTTAGTCCGGTGTAAGTGCCTGTAGAGCCGCAGGGCTCCGGTGACATTAATGGGAATGAGTTCAAAAGCAATGTGACATGCTGTAGCCGGGACTGAATCTTTTTAAGTACATTCATCTAACAGATTCCATAACACAAACTTAGTGTATTTTCCAGTTTCGCTTGGTTTTTCACTTGGTTCACTTGGATCCTTAATGAATAAAAGTATTAAGTTCTTTCAAACACACAAAGAAAGAAAAAATGTATAGACCCCAAACATTGATCGGTAGTGTATATTGTAACACAACTGTTCTTATTTGTTTTATTCATTAAAGAATTCTGAAAAAAGTATCACAGGATCCAAAAAAATATTAAGCAGTTTCCAACACTGATAATAAATCAGCATATTAGAATAATTTCTGAAGAATCATGTGACACTGAAGACTGAGGTATTGATGCTGAAAATGTAGCTTTGCTTCACAGAAATAAATTTTTTAAATTTTAAAGTATATTAAAATAGAAAACCACTATTTTAAATTGCAATAATTTTTCACAATATTGCTTTTTTTTGTATTTTTAATCAAACAAATGTGCCATTTTTACATGTGCCACAGAATGTGTAAAAACTGCACTTATAATAGTAGTTTGTTTCATTAAAACATATATCGCAGCACAAACCCTTGACCTATTCTATGTGTGTTGTGAAAAAAGCAAAAAGCTTCAACCTATATTCTCTATTCTGCTTCTATCTATCTTCCATGCATCAATAGGCGCTCTCTTCTTTCAAACGCGCAAAAAACAAGTTATCCTTCTTTTTGCTCTCTCTTCCTGCAGGACGACACAGAGCCCTACTTTATCGGAATATTCTGTTTCGAGGCCGGCATTAAGATCATCGCCTTGGGGTTTGTGTTTCACAAAGACTCTTACCTACGCAACGGCTGGAACGTAATGGACTTTGTGGTCGTTCTGACAGGGTGAGTCCACAGCTGGGCTGGCAGAAACAGTTTCAAATGAATTTATAGGCTATGTGTGTGTTCTGTGTCTTCGGGATAGTAAGGGATCAGCTTTGTTTCTTTGTGAAAGTGCCTGTTACAAAGTGTTCTGGTCTGGTCCCCTTCTGTATCTGTGTAAACATTGCCTTCTGGCCGATCATCCTAAAAAAGTTGAGAGTTTTTAGATACTGGACATGTTTAGCACTTTTTCAAACCGTTTCAAAAACTTTTTCAAAAAAATTTCACATAAAAGACATCTACAAGAGAAAATAACAGTTCAATTTATTTATAGCCCGCTGTTCTTCAGAAGGATCTTTCAGGTCCTACAAATTCTTCGGTTTTTCAGCATTTTTGTTTATTTGAACCCTTTGCAACAATGACTGTATGATTGTATGATTTTGAGATCCATCTTTTCGCATTGAGGACAACTGAGGGACTCATGTGCTACTATTGCAGACGGTTCAAATGCTCACTGATGATCCAGAAGAAGAAAAAAAAAACATGCATTACATTTGAAAACTTTTGAGCAGAATGAACATGTGTACATTTTTCTTATTTTTCCAAAATATCTTTTTTTTCAGTTTGTATTGCCCTTTAGAAGCTACAGAAGGTACTTGCATGTTTTCCAGAAGACAAAATAAGTTACATTTACCCTGATCTTCAAACTTAAAGTTAAAGGCTCTTAATGTATTGTGTTTCCTTCTGGAGCATCAATGAGTGTTTGAACCTTCTGTAATAGTTGCACATGAGTTCCTTAGTTGTCCTCAGTGTGAAAAGATGGATCTCAAAATCATAGAGTCATTGTTGGAAAGGGTTCAAATACACAAAAATGCTGAAAAACCAAAGAATTTGTGGGACCTGAAGGAGTTTTCTGAAGAACAGAGGACAGGTTAATTGTTGAGGACAAACAAGGGACTCATGAACAACTATCACTAAAAAAATAAAAACACAGCTGTGGATCATTCAGGTAAAACACAGTATTAAGAATCAAGTGTATGTAAACGTTTGAATGAGGTCATTTTTATTAATTAAACCTTTTTTTTCTTGTAGACTTTATATAAAATAAAATTATGTGAAATATCTTATTCAGGTCAGTACTAAAAGAATTCTGTATGATCCCTCTTATTTATCCCTCTTAAGGTGTATGTAAACTTTTCACTTCAGCTGTATATGTGAGAGAACTGAGGGAAGGAATTTATTATCTTATAATGCCATCAGTATTTTACTTGTTATTTTACCTGGAATGTTAGCAAAAAGGTCTAAATCTATAATGAAGGTGCACCAGGCAGCACAACAAGAAAATTTGCCTTTCATTACATTATTTGACAAAGGTCAAAATAAATGAGGGCTGACACTGACAAGAATATGCAGCACTCACAGACATTCCTACCTGGACAGGATTAGATTTCTCAAAGGGACCCCTGGCAGAAAAATTGGTAATTTAGTTTGTAATTATTAATGTGGTTGTGTGACAGGGCTTTTGCTGTTAAGTAAAGTCTGACATTGTTAGAATTAAAAAGTTCTAAGGCTGTTTTTCAAAGCAGTCGTGATTTCTAGTAAAGGTGAACTTAACTGCTTTCCTCTTTTCTCCCATGAGTGAAATAGTTTAGGCCATTGTCCACATGTTCTAAATTTGCTGCTTTCGTAGCTTCATAAAATTATGGTTGAAGTACAGATATCAAATGGACTATTTTAACAATGTCCTTACTACCTTTCTGGGCATTGAACATGATAGTTGCGTTGCTGTCTATGCAGGGTCAGAAAGTTTTCAGATTTCATCAAAAATTTAATTAATTTGAGTTCCTAAGATGAACGAAGGTCTTACAGGTCTGGAATGACACGAGGGTGAGGAACTAATGACAGAATTGTCATTTTTGGGTGAACAATTCCTTTAATGCAGGTTTGGGTTGTCCCTAGTTTCTGTTTAGGTAAGAGTTCGATGCTAATCATACTAGGCACATAGTGCTGAGTTTTGTGAATAAGGTGCAAGCTATAATGAGCCTAAATTTATATGCAGTGTTTGTGCTATTTCAGCACATTTAGTGTCTGGATAAGCTGGATTGCGATTGGTTAGTGAATAAAATGCTGGGGATTATTGTGCTGAAATACAGCTTTTACAAGTTGCTCACAACTTGTAAAATATTCATGGTTCAGTGTTTCTATGCGCTTCAGGAGGTGAGAGGAAAGTTTTTAACTTGCGTACCTTTGTGAAGCTGTAATATGAGCCAGTGCACTGCTGAGGCACAATCTCTCTCCTGCTGTCTGGATCACCGATGCGGGGCTGCTATATCTGTGTGCTGCCCAAGATGATGAAGTAGAGCAAATTAAATGTTTCAAATATGGTTAATAGTAATAGACTTGTAAGATAGGCACACATTTAAATGTGTCAAATTAATTTCACAGAGACGATACGCAGTTCTCATCTCACATGTAATAATCAACCAGTGACACTAAAAATGCTTGAATCAACATTTTTAAATGTAAGCTGCTCTCAGACTGTGAATATTTCAGCCGAAGTAGAATTAATCACCTCCATGTTGTTACAATTTTTAATGTTATTTTTGCAAGGAACACACAAAAAATATTTTTGAAGACTCTTTCCATTTAAAGGGACTAGGCTTTGCTGTCTGATCTGTAACTGTAGTGTATTGTTTTTCTCCAGGTGTCTGAACTCCCAGCACCTGCTTTTTATCTTGTGGTCCATTTCAGTCCACAGTTTATGTTTGTCAAGCTTCCAATTACACCTTCAGAGACTATGGATTTATGGTGCAGATAATGGCCATACTGAAAATGGACTTGACAGATAAATCAAAGATGGGCAGGGATTAAAAGCCAACGGGGTTTGAGGAGTATGACAGACTGTGATCATTTTAAAAGAAAAAGAAGAAGAGCGAGACAGCATACAATGGGTATAGATGGGCTTTGGGGATCAACATTTTAGTTGGAGATCTGAAACTTTGTGGGATGCATTATACACTTTATCAGAATGGCTCATGAATATTAATTAGGCATTCGTCCAGTAATAAGTGATTTGCTGAAAGCCAGGTTAACTGGGCCCTAGCCAAATTAGGATTGCCAACATGTTCTTTCTCACAAAGTGGTTTACTGCTGTTTATTCATGAGTGAATCAAGCCAATGACTAAACTTCTCACTAAGAATGGCCATTGCCATTTGTAAATTTTATACAGTAGGTCTGGCTTTCGGTCTGCTTCGCGTCCAGGTTTTTTTTAGCTGTACAAAATAGCTCATTTTGCTGTTTGATAATGCAAATTAGTGTGTCTTACCATATTATTTTAATGTATTATCTTAATTATGTAGTGCAAACAGTTTACTTGTTTACTGCACGTTGTTATTCTGGTTATTTCTCTATAGCGGATAATGAACTAGAAGCCTCACCCATAGGCTTACTTTCGCATTGAGGAAAAAGGTGGATTAGTAGCGTGAAAACATTGTGAAAACCATAGTTAATCTTGCCACTACTGTAGTAAAAATGCACCTTTGAGAAAGTTCCACATTTAATGCTACTTTAATATGCAAAGATGTTAGCCAATCATAGCAGTGGATGTTTACAGTGAAATCTCCCAGCAGACACGCCCCTTCCAATTGAGCGTTTAAATCAAAAGGCTATTTTTAGGGTATAAATTTACCATTTATTTCTAAATTATAGCCTTTTTTAATAAAAACATGCTAAGATTAAAGTGAAACATGCATTTCCAAACCTCTTTAAAGCCTCTAAAACACAGAGCGCAATTTTTTTAAATTAAAGGTCTTGTTTGGTTCGATTAAAACAAACTTTGGTGCGATTGCTCTGTTAATGCAGTTCATTTGAGTATTTGTGAACACTGCCATCTGAACCCTGGTGCCTGGTGCGCACTAAACAAGGGGGGCGAGACTGCTTTAAGTCAAACGCATCTTTTCCTTTTGTTTGTAGTGTTCGGTGAGTTCCATCATGAAATAGACCTCATTCAGCTCAACCAATCAGAACATATCACTATGGTTTTAGGTTCGGTATTTTTAGGTTTGCTATCAAAAATGCTAGTCTGAACGCACAAAGTCAAGTAGGACCAAATTTACCATTTTCCTTTTTGGTCTGTAGCAAATTAACCAAACTACAAATGTGAACACACCCTAAATTGCAGCCTTTGTGAATTTGGTTTTATTTCAATTATGCATGCAGCTTCTTTTTTATTTTATTTTTTTGCCTTTTTGTAATGTTATAAACAGTTAGCAGAGGCTTTTGCTTGCTCTTGCAGTCATTGTTTTATGCAGATTAGCAGAACAAGATTTGAATATACTTTTTTTCCAGTATATTCATTTTGAATGGCATTGCCATTCCCATACCCAGACATTGTGCTGTTATTACCATTGGCCACTGTTACCTCGACAACAGCAGTCTGGCCCATGCTGTCCTCAGGCAACCCAGTTAGGCCTTGAGACAATGGCATGCTCTGTTCTTTTATATTTTTCACTGTGATCGTCCACGTCTGCCGCCCACTGCTCGTCTGATCCGATTCCTGCGAGTCACTGCGGATTTCATTCCCTGTTTTACGTGGATGCATCATAATGGCTCCAACACCATTAGCTGTAAAGCCACGTTTAAATTTGAAAGTGATTTTTATTGCTGGAAGCCACTGTATTTTTTATTGTTAGGTAGCGTTTGTGCCGCGAAATACCTTAATGCTATTGATGATAAAGCAATTTAGATATTATAGATGTACACTCTTAGAAATAGAAAAAACATTTTGGGGTTCCCCAAGGAAACTTTCAGAACTATTTCTTTAATATGAAGTACATTTATTGATCTAAAGCACCTTTTTCCACTTTAACAAACTCTTGTTCTCTCTCAGGCTATCTTCATCTCATTGTCTTTCCACATGAAGTGAAGAAAGTTCTGGCCACATGTACTAATCTCTGCTCATTAATTTAAAGATATCTCAGCTGAGGGTGAAATCTCAGTGGAGTGTCTTTGCTGTCATTTTAGATTAATACTAAATGATTGTTTAGCTCCTGGTGGAAACACAGTTATCATTCCAAGGATGATATTTTTAATGGGCGACACACAGAGCCATGAGATGCTACCTTGGCAGAAGCGATGGAGAGGACTAAAGAGTAAGGGGCTGTAAGACATTTTTTTAAAAAGAGACATTTTCTAAGCTTAGTTAAAAATGAGCCAGGAGAAATGGGAAGAATGCAGGCACAAGGTTGGACAGAAAGAGATATTACAGTAAAAGGCCACATCTGTCAATTTCACTATGACTGACATGCACCAGTGAATATACTTGGTTTCTTAATAAAATACACTACTAGTCAAAAGATTTTTAATGTTTTTTTTTAAAGAAGGCACCAAGCCTGCATTTATTTGATCCAAAGTACAGCAAAAACAGTACATTTTTAAAAATATTTTTACTATTTATTTATTTATTTATTTTTCTATTTGAATATATTTTAAAATGGAATTTATTCCTGTGATTTCAAAGCTGACTTTTTAGCATTATTGGTCCAGTCACATGATCCTTCAAAAATCATTCTAATATTCTGATTCGCTGCTCAAAAAACATTTATTATTATTATTATATAAGTTATTAGAAAGTGTAACGTTACAAAAACATTTTACAATTCAGATAATGCTGATCTTTAGATCCTTCTATTCATCAAAGAATCCTAAAAATGTACTCAACTGTTTTAAATATATATAATAATAATAAATGTTTCTTAAACAGCAAATCAGCATATTAGAATGATTTCTAATGGATCATATGACACTAAAGACTAGAGTAATTATGCTTAAAAGTTAGCTTTGATTACAGGAATAAATTACATTTTTAAAATATATTTAAATAGAAAGCAGTAATTTTAAATAGTAAAAATATTTCAAACAAATGCAGTTTTTTTTTGTTTTCTGTTTTGTTAAAGAGTTTGTCCATAGAGCATTTGATTGGACAAAAATCTGTGTTGTCCAAAATAAGTCATCAATATTTCTCCATTTTCTTTTAGTAATAAATCTTCACATTGTGTCTGGTCAAGTTAGTCACCTTCCTGTCCATAGAGGCAGTTTTGAGTTGAGACCTCAAGCGTGTTGAATTACAGAGTCGCTTCATTAGGTTTGGTAATAAGCACTGTGTTTCAAAGCTAGCTGTGAATTTGACAGACACACAGATCATATACTACAGCAGGCTATAGATTTTCTAGATCAAGTAATATCAGTTATTTGCGCTAGAGTGCATGTATATGGGTGCATGGGTCTGTGTTGTGGTTTCCACATCAGATAGGATGTGATGTTTGCCCATGCCGTTCCTCTCCTCTCTTCGCTCCGCTCCCTTTCTCAGTAAGTGTCAGCCTGAGCTGGCCTAACCCTGACTTAACTCAATATTCAGTTGTTTAATGAATAGGCCGGTGTAACGGTGTTGCTCTGGGCAGCAGCAGACCTTTAATCTACAGCCATCACACAGCAAAAGCCTCTAATAGGAGAATAAATCTCCTCCCCTCCCCGCTCTGAGGTTCAGATCAATAGTACAATGTCCAGCAGGAACAAAGCAAGCAAGGCAGGGAAAGGGAGGAAGATGAAGATAGGGTAGTCATCTGACGGAAATAAACGGCAGAGCATTTGTTGTTGTGTTTTAGATCTCTGTTTTGTTTAGTGTGTTTTTTCCTTTAGTTTAGTTTCATGGTTTGGTTTGTTTTGTGTTTTTATTTTGTTTTTGTTTTATGTTTTGGTTTAGTTTAGCTTTTACTTTGCTTTGTTTTTATTTTATATTGACCTTTTTCTTCCCGTAAGAGTGGGTGTGGCCATTTGTACATTTTATGGGCAGTTTGTTTTGCTGCATGATATTGCATTGCAGATTATTTTAATGTATTATCTTAATTATGAGCACAGTTTAATGTTTGGTTGAACAATCAGCAGAAAGGGGTGATTTATTCCCACCCACATGCAGAGATCAGAAATTCAAGTTGTTTATTCATTTTTTAGCTCTTAATGTAAAAATGGAAAATCAAGCCAAATTCTTGTTTTTTCATTTTTTGTAAAAAATGAACTGTAAAAATAAAAATTTGGTTTAACCTGAAGACATTGTGCCAGAAATGTATTACTATTATTTAGCAGAATGTACGTAATACTACTTCTACTACTACTGTTAAAAAATTAATAAAACTTGATTTATTTTAAGAAATAATCACACAATATTTCATGTATTAATCTTAATAGTAAATCCCCTTGCCAAAAAATAAAAATAGTTTAATTTTTTATTAATTAAAAGATAAATTAAATTAATGTTTTATGCCTTCATTTGATAACCAGAAATGCACAACACAGAATTTCAGAATTTTTTTTATGCATTCAAAAAATTAGACATTTAATAAATAATAAATATAAAACATTTAATAAACATGCAATTTTTGTTAACCTTTAGTAAATTGATGTTAAATTGTAAACATTTCATGATTTTAATTAATTAGACATGCTTTTTGAATAATAAAATGTAATTTAACCATTAAAAATGATCTCATTTTCCATTAATTTCCTGTCCTCTCTCTACATTCTTTGTCAAAAATAGTGGCAAAAAGCCCCCAAATTAGGGCTCTGTGTTGAAAATTACTTCCCTCTGGGGCGTTTTTATCTGAGGGGGCAATGGAGAGGCAGTGCCTCCTCAAAATATTTAATGAGAAAAAAATGTACAAAAATAAATGACAGTATTACAAATTATAACATTAAAAGTGTATAAATTGGCTGTGATGATTTGTGCAAAAAATGCTAAAAATTCCACTTGTGTTCCCTCTTCCCTTTTGTTATGTCAAAATAAGACCTGAAATGGCTTGAAAACATGATCTGTGAAAATTTTTGTGAATAATCAGCTTGGTGAAATTTAAAAAAAAATCTTGTCTGTGATGACTAATGATCCGAAAAAATAAAAAAAATAGTTAAAAGTTAACTATTAAAAAAAGAGATGAATAAAGTTTACAATTAAAATAAATAAAATATTGTTTAAATTGTTACTGCCTTTATATATTATTTTGAAATGAATGTAAAATGCTTAAAAACACTAACTTGATGAGATTCAAGAAAAGACATTAATGCAAAAAAAAAAAAAAAAAAAAAAAAACAATGCAATATCATGAGAAAGATACTGAGAAAAATAAAATAGCATCACATCTGCTTTCTATTGGTATGTGTGTTAGCACTTTGTACCTTGGTCTGAATGAGTAGCCTAGAATGTTACGGTTGATGGAATGTTAGGCCTATGGCAATCCTCATTGGTCAACACAAGTTCATTTGAGCCAATCCAAACGAACCCTCAGGTCAAGCAGATTCCTCTCTAGTTCAGTTCAAAAACCTTGTATTCCAGTATCCACAGAGGATGCTTTGCCTTAGCCTGTTACCATGGTTACAAGCCCACCTCCCCCTTTCTGTGGTCACAGGCGGTTGAACATTCAGTAAGTAACAACCAAAACCGTAGTTGACCTCATCTGACCTTTAACACCGCTGTGATGTCTTTGTGGAAGTCATTTAAAAATGCCATTAATCGTCCTGACAGCACCCAAGGCTTGAGCCGCGCGCTAGTACTAATAGCTACCTTTGCCTTAACGATCATTGTTTGGCTTCTTTAATTAGCTTGTTTTACAGCTCCAGGGTCTGGTAGAGAGGATGTTTCCATGTTATCTCTGTCTGTCTCACATCTGTCCGTGTTGACGTCAACTCTTCGCCTCAGGTTGAGGCTGAGCGGGTTGAGTTGATGGCGTAGTCTGTGCTTGTTCTTGGTTCTTTATCCCTCTCAGAATATTCAGGACTCCGATCAGGGCAGAGGCCGCTTATCCAGAAACACAAAGTGCTGACTTCAAAGAGTCGTGTTCAATTCTGCTGTCTTTCATGTGTTTTGGATGCAGCGAGACAATGAGTGGCTTCAAAGTGGTAGGGACCTGGCCTTGCTTTGTTTGTGCCGGAGTCAAAGAGATTCATAATGGAGTGCCATTTGAACGTGTGCCAATATCTCTTGTTGCGCTGACAGACAACAGCAGGTCCTGCTCACATTTTGGAGGTTATTAAAATGCTTGTGTATGTGTTTTAATGATGTTTCGCTCATGAACAAATCAGTGTCTTTCAAGAGAATGAATCGTCCTACTTTCAACTTCTACACTCTTGTTAAAAACAACGAATTGCAGTGCCAAAGGTATATAGTATATAACTATCGATCAGTCTGTCATTCGGTCTTTTTATCATTCTATCATTTCTGTCTGTCGTTCTGTCCATCTATCATTGTATCTCTCTGTATGTTCTATCAATCTATCATGGTGTCTGTCATTCTTTCATCCTGTCTGTCGTTCTACCATTCTGTTGTTTTGTATATGTCATCATGTAGTTCTCTGTTGTTTAGTCTATCATTCTATTATTCTGTCTGTCATTCTATTATACTAATAATCTATAATTCTGTCATTCTGTGTTTTATCATTTTGTCATTATATCGTTCTTTCGTTCTATCCATCATTCTGTTGCTCTATCTATCTATCTATCTATCTATCTATCTATCTATCTATCTATCTATCTATCTATCTATCTATCTATCTATCTATCTATCTATCTATCTATCTATCTATCTATCTGTCTATTGTTCTGTCGCTCTATCATTCTGTCGTTTCTGTTGTTCTTTCCCTCTATCTATTGCTCTGTCAGTCTGTAATTCTATCTTTATGTCTGTCATTCTGTCATTTTATCAGTCTATCCTTCTATCATTCTGTCTGTTGTACTATCGTTCTGTCATTCTGTCTTTTATTCTCTATTTTTTGTCATTATATCATTCTTTCATTCTATTGCTCTATCATTCTATTGTTCTGTTGCTCTATCATTCTGTCGTTTCTGTCGTTCTATCTATCGCTCTTAGTCTTTCTTTTATTCTCTTTCCTTTTTTGTCATTATCTATCGATCTATCATTCTGTCGTTCTGTCATTCTGTCTATCATCTGTCTGTCTATCTATCGTTCTGTCAGTCTGTAATTCTATATATTGTTCTGTCTCTCTATCATTCTGTTGTTCTTTCATTCTATCTATCTATCTATCTATCTATCTATTGTTCTGTCGCTCTATCATTCTGTCATTCTATCTATCGCTTTGTCAGTCTGTCTTTTATTCTCTATCGTTTTTTTGTCATTATATCGTTCTTTCGTTCTGTCTATCATTCTATTGCGCTATCATTGTATTGTTCTTTTATTCTATCTATCTATCTATCTATCTATCTATCTATCTATCTATCTATCTATCTATCTATCTATCTATCTATCTATCTATCTGTCTATCGTTCTATCATTCTATCATTCTGTCTATCATCTGTCAGTCTGTATCGTTCTGTCAGTCTGTAATTCTATCTGTTCTGTCACTCTATCATTCTGTTGCTCTTTCATTCTATCTGTCTATCTATATATCTATCTATCTATCTATCTATCTATCTATCTATCTATCTATCTATCTATCTATCTATCTATCTATCTATCTATCTATCTATCTATCTATCTATCTATCTATCTATCTATCTATCTATCTATCTATCTATCACTCACTCTGTCATTCTATCTGTTGTTCTTTCTGTCATTTTATCCATCTTTCTGTCTGTCATTCTATCGTTTGCTTTGTCTTTAAAGCTTACACATGTTCAAATTTCAGATCTTTTTAACCTTTTCCCCTCCTAAACCATTAAACAAGTCTTTATCTATCCAGCATATGTCTAGACAAACTTTGCTTTTCTAGTTATATTCCCCCACATGTTTGGCTTCCTCACTGTGTGTTGATCAGTGATGCACAGTGTGGATTTTCAAACTGTTGCAGGAAGGTAGCAACTTGTCACAGCCATTCCTCTATCAAGTGAAGCCCTGGGGGAATGTTTCTCTCTCAGTATTTTTTTTCCACTCTCTTTGACTGTACTTCTCACCTATTGTATTCTTTCATCATCGCTGCGCTTCATATCTCTCTTGCCTGATGCCAGCCGTATGTTTCCAACAGAGAATCCAGATACCACGATTGTTATGACTCTCAGTAAAAAGACCACAGTAAAGTTTCTCTTAGTGAGCAACCTTTATTACAAATAAAAGTGTCTTGTGATGTCCCTTGACATGTTTCTTTTTTGGAAGTACAATGCTCCGGGGCCATGAGAGAAGCAGTTTTGACTGGCATTTGATATGGTGGGAGGCTGCAGGCCTGGTGCATGTTCCTTTTCTCTGCCTTTCCTCAGCAGGGTACAGAAGGGATTTTAGCCTCATTTGAAAACGCCAGTACTTGTCCTGTAATCTCACAGTTTTTTAAGAGATGTCTTCAGAGTCTATTTGCATCTTGACTCTCAGTGTTTGTTTTTCCTCAAATGGCTTTAATTAGGGATTTAGTTCAATCTCCAGTCAATATCATATGTCAGATAATTGGTGTACCCATATGTGCAGGTCTGTAGTAAAAATTTGCATAGGTTACCATTGATTATCTTTCAAAACTGTCTGTGCTGAACCTTTTTGTTGAATTAGTTGGACTAAAGTGTGTATTTCATCTCACTTAGGAACAATGCCAAGTGGCTTATGCACATAATTTATGTACTGTCTAACTGTATCATTTTTATCATTTGTGTTGCTGGCCAGATGGCACACTTGCCTTGGAGTTCTCAAGCAGAGAAGCTTCCAGTCTCTCATTCTCTCTTTCATTTAAGAGTTCCAGGTGGGAAGCGACCCTCCACTTGACATTGTTTTTTTAATGTCACACTGTTATATTGCATTTTTTTTGTATCAAAATGTATTATACTTTTTAATTGTTGCTTTTTAAATAAAGAAACTACTCTGACTTGCATATGAAATGTTGCAGTATTGCATACTATTTACTTTTAATGCTATTTTAGTTTTTATGAATATTTTGAATTGCTTTTAATTTTTATTCATTTTTCTTTTTCATTTTTTTAAAATGCCTTTAGTTTTTGTTAACTGATTTTTAAAAATGTTTTTTGTTTTAGTTTGGAAATTATAATAACCCTGTTGCAAATATTGTTAGATCCAGACTTTTTAGCTATTATTGAATAATTATTATTATTATTTATAAGTTGTGGTACAGGACTCTTGATCGGCTTTGGCTCAGTTATGCCATGCATAGTGATCGCAAGAAGCATATTGTATTAAAATAAAGCAATAAACCACAAGAGACCAAGTTTCACAGTGATTTTACCATAATTTAAAGGAGTTGTTAAGCATGATGTAACGCAATGCAACCCTAAGACCAACCCTCGAGTGGTTTATTGCTTTTATGATAGCAGCAGCAATATGATGAAATACACTGATGTTACAAAATAATTACCTTTATTAATAGTAATAATTTTAATAACCATTTTTCTGCCAAGTAGTATAGTCCAGCTTTAGGCTGTTTACAGTTGCCAAGCAACTTGACTCATTGATATGGAACTCATGTGGTATTCTGTTGTTTCCTCTCACAATAGGACAGACTTGGATTCAAATACTCAGCAGGTCAACACCTGGGTAGATTTTTCTCGCTCAAGTCTAAGTGAAGATTAATACCCATTATGTAAGCTGAGAGGGTCAACAGTTACATCACAATGTATAACAACTGATCAAGCAACAGCTGATACAGATGATTATCACAGAACTAGACGTCATGTCGAAAAGGTTCGTCTTTTTTGTTGTCATGTTTGCAGTCTCGAAGATGAGGATCCTGTTGTGTATCATTGCGTTAGTGTGTACGAGAGAAAGAGAGAGGGCAGTACTTTGTAAAAGAGATGGTGACATTTGCGTCAGCTTCTTAACAGAGCCCTGCTGCGTATCTCTCCCCCTTAGGGAGGGGGTCACCTTTCAGCTTCATTGTGCGCTTGACATGACCGTGGCCCCCCTGTTTGTCTCTATGTCCGTAGAACAGACCTTTTGAAGTACACTTGAAGGAAGGGTTCATGCGGGGGAGAGCCTGTAAGACAGATGACACAACATATATCAAAAGCAGGGCTTGTCTAGACGATCACAGTGCTTCCTTGTGGAATATAATCCTTTGACATACAGTACTGTGCAAAAGTTTTATGCCAAGTTTCACCAACAGAAAAGTAGTTTTCAGTCATTTATTTCTATCTTTTGCTGTAGTGTGTCAGTAGGAAATATCAGTTTGCATTACCAAACATTCCTTTAGCCATTTATTGTAATAATGCAGTGCTCCACACAGAGATCTGATCTCATCATTTAGTCTGTTTGGAACAACATGAATAAACAGAACTGAGACAGACTAAATCCAGAAGAACTGTAGCAATATCTCCAAGATGCTTCAAGAAACTTACCTGCAAAGCTACAGTGCTGTTAAAAGTTTTAGGCACAAATGCTGTCAAAAATAATGTTATAAATAGATTTGATTAATCTATTAACTTCTATTAACTAAATTAAATCAACATTTGGTTTGACCATCCTGTTTAAAGCAGCTTTTGACCATTTTTTTTTTTTTTTGTTACCAGTTTTTCAGGTAGCTTTGCCCTTAGGTTTCATGAACACTGCAAAAAATGCTTTTCTTACATAGATTTTTTTTGTCTTGTTTCCAGCCAAAATATCTACAAATTCTAAAATCAAGAAGGATTTTCTAGACGAGTAAAAATTATGGTCTTGTTTTCAGAAAAAACAAGTCAAAATTAAGTGTATTTTTGCGTGAAACAAGCAAAATAATCTGCCAATGGGGTAAGAAAAATAATCTTGTTTTCTGTTTGAAATTAATTTTTTTTTTACTTACCCCATTGGCAGATTATTTTGCTTGTTCTAAATAAAAACTCATTTATTTTTGACTTGTTTTTTTTTCTGAAAACATAAATAATCCTTCTTGATTTAAGAATTTTTAGATATTTTGGCTGGAAACAAAACAAGTAAGAAAAGCATTTTTTCCAGTGAAGCATCCTGGAGACGTTGCCACAGTTCTTCTGGATTTAGTTTCATCAGTCTGAGTTTTTTGTGTTTCTTCATGTCATTCCAAACAGACTGGATGATGATCAATTCAGATCTCTGTGTGGAGCACTGGCTGTTGTCAGACTCTTTGTACAAACAAAAATCTCACTGGATTATTACAATTAATGACAACATGAATGTTTGAAAATGTAAACTGATATTTCCTACTGACAGTAGGAAACAACTTAGGCAAAACATAGAAATAGCTGACTTAAAACCATTTTTAGCTGGTGAAAATACTAGTGGTCTATCGTTTTTTATGGTCCTTTGCAATTTTGCAGTTACATCTAGCAAGTTTCGGAGTAGACAAACTATCAAATATAGAGATCATGCAGCATTAGTGCCATATCAGGTTGTATGAACCTGAATAATTAAAGCTATATTTCAAGCTTTTGTCTGCATTAGTTTAATAAGAAGTGCTCCCTGGCTGACGTGGGTTTGAAATATGATTTCATAAAAGTCAGTTTGAAACTACCATACTATTATGGTTTTGCAGTATGCATACTGTGCACAATATGCAACCACAATATGTCGACCTGACCTTCCATTCTCAGTGTGATGTGTGAACTGTAAGTAATATTGGCTTATTGACTTGTTATTCATCAGACTGCCTAGAATTATAATGTGTTTTGACCCAAATTGGGTTAAAAGATTTAAAATAACAGTTTTTGTTTTTCGTTATGCTAAATGGAAGCTGCTTGTTGAATTAAAAATGCTTAATGTGACAAATATGTAGGATAGTTATTTTAGTATTATTTGTATGCTATTGTCATATTTATTCATATTTTGAATTACCTTTTATATGTATACTTTAGTCTTTATTTTAATTTTAGTGTAAGGGATTTTGCAGTTTTGTTTTGTTTTTTGTTTCTGTATAGCTTAATTATTTTTAAGCCGAATCTTAAACTTAACTCAGTTGCCAAAGAACCATTTTTTAATTTTTAGGTTTTCATCTGATATTTTATTTTATTTCAGCTATATCTCAGTTTCCAAAAACAATTTTAATAGTCTTAGTTTTATTAACAATAAAAACACTGGTTTGAAATATTTATCAATGCGTAATGTGCCTTGCTTGTCACAGACTATTTAAAGGGATAGTTCACCAAAAAATGAAAATATTGTCATTAATTACTCACCCTCGTGTCGTTCCAAACCCGTATGACCTTTGTTCATCTTCAGAACATAAAATAAGATATTTTTGATGAAATCCAAGAGCTTTCTAACCCTGCATAGACAAAAACACAACAGAAATCTTCAAATGTCCCAGAAAGGTTGTAAGGATATCGATAAAATAGTCCATGTAACATCAGTGGTTCAACCGTAATGTTATGAAGCTACAGGAATAATTTTTGTGCACAAAAGAAAACGAAAATAAGATCTTTATTATAATTTCTTCTCTTACAAATAATATATATATATAATATATATAATACAAATAATATTCCTTCTGCCGTCTCTGGGCTTAATATTAATAAAACGTAAAAATACAAAGAGAAAAATCATTCACTGCTCTTGAATGCAGTTTTTTTTTTTATTGTATTTTTGTGTTGTATTGCTATCTTTAAATTAATCAGTAATATAAAGTTTTGGACCCAGTCATAATAGTGTTAAATAATCGTGATTACAATATTCACCAAAATAATCGTGATTGTGATTTTTGCCATAATCAAGCAGCCCTACTTTGTAGACAAAAAATATTCTCGTAGCTTCATAAAATTGCGGTTGAACCACAGACATCACATGGACCATTATCAATGTCCTTACTACCTTTCTGGGCCTTGAGCATGTCAGTCGCGTTGCTGTCTATGCAGAGTCAGAAAGCTTTTGGATTTCATCAAGAATATCTTAATTTGTGTTCTAAAGAAAAACAAAGGGCTTGTGGGTTTGGAATGACACAAGGGTGAGTAATTAATGACAGAATTTTCATTTTTGGTGAACTATCCCTTTAAGAAAAAAAAAGTATGCAAGTATTCCATTCTGTGATTTATGCGAAAGACAGGATTCTGTGAAGATTTAGCTCTCCATGTTATTGTAGAGTTATTCTGGTCAACTAGATGTGTTTGTCTGTCGCTTAAGAGGGAGGATACAGGAGAGGAGAGGAGGGTAAAAAAAACTTCACACAGCCTTATATATTCTCTCTCTGAACTCTGTTTGTGTGAGACTTCAAACAAACCACTCTGCCACTCTCTGCTTATCAGTCTCTCAGTCAACACACAACCAGGAAAACAATCTGCCTCCGTCTGCCTGCAAAAGCTAGCCTGGCTTCTCTTCAGCCTGCTGTTGTGGCTTTTGGCTTGCTGTTAATTCTCTTTCATAATTAGATAAACAGACTACAGTTTGGAGATTGACAGAGAAGGCTGAATGTCAAACCAGGCAGCGCTTTTCTCATTGTATGTCAAGCACGCTGTTTTTTTTTTTTCCTAACAAAGAAAATGGTTTTGTGTAACAAAAAATTAATTGGATTTAGAGATAAACGGGAAATTCATGAGTGAATGTTTAACAAAGAGAGTAATACAAGGTTGAAAGCACATGCTGGGTGTATATCATTGTAATTACACTGAATCAAAGCTCATGATTGTGGAACACAGTTCTTTTTATGCAAAATCATACAAAAGTAGTTGTTTTTAAATCCATTCTACAATTTATTTTGTGAGCTAAAATGAAAATTCTGTCATTAATTACTCACCTACATGTCGTTCCAAACCTGTAAGACCTTCGTTCATCATCGTAAAACACAAATTAAGATATTTTTGATGAAACCTAAGAGCTTTCTGACCCTGCATAGACAGCAACGGTGTCACATGGACTATTTTATCAATGTTCTTACATGGTAGTACCATTGCTGTCTACAGTATGCAGGGTCAGAAAGCTCTCGGATTTAATCAAAAATACCGTGTTTTGAGTTCCAACAATGAACGAAGGTCTTACAGGCAGTGATGGGAATAACGGCGCTATAAATAAACGGCGTTACTAACGGCGATACTTTTTTCAGTAACGAGTAATCAGACGAATTACTGTTTCCCCCGTTACAACGCCGTTACCGTTACTGACAATAAAATGCGCGTTACTATAACTGAGAACACTGAAGCGGTTTTCATGCGAGCAGCGTCTCTCTCAGCCATAGGACCTCTCTTTCTCTGAGGTGTGTGTGTTTGTGTGTGTTCGGGGCCGGGGCCGGGGCGGGACACATAACCAATGATGATGATTGGTGTGTCTGTAAACGTGGTGTAACTGAGAACGCGATGATTGGTTTAGATTGAGTAAATTTCCATTGTTTGCCAATCAGAGGCAGAGTAGTGCGGGTGAAGCACACGCACACTGAAGCATACGCACGGTCAGTCGCACACACCGACATCCAGGACTCACAACGATGGCGAGTCCAACAAGTTCAAAGGTAGTTTTTGCAAAACTGGAAGTATAAGCACTCGCTGAGGTGAAAAGCAAAAATGTTTTTGTAACGTGCAACTTTTGCCCAGGAAAAAAAGAGTCTCTCTGCGTCGGTGACAAGTAATTCAAATCTACTGAAGCACCTCACGTCGTCACATGCCGACACAAAATTAATTTAATAATAATAATTATTATTATTTGTTTGTTTTTGGTACATTTCTTCAGAAGCATAATTTATATTTAGACTTATTTGTTGACGAGTTGTGGTCTGTGCAATAAATATTTAAAGTTCTAAACCATCTATTGTGCTTTATTGTTCCACTATAGTAATGATATTTATAATAATATGTTGAATTTGATAGTTGTCTCTCACGTTGTCCCACAACCACATTAAAATAGTGTAGAATAGTGTACAATGTTTTATATTTATTGTATAGTTATATTAAATTAGATTTTTTTTAAAGTAACGCAATAGTTACTTTGCCTGGTAATTAGTTACTTTTATAATGATGTAACTCAGTTACTAACTCAGTTACTATTTGTGAGAAGTAACTAGTAACTATAACTAATTACTTTTTTAAAGGTACGTGCCCAACACTGCTTACAGGTTACGGTGAGTAATTAATGACAGAATTTTCACTTCCTAACTCAGAAACCTTTGAACAATAATGTATATACCAAGCATAAATAAAAGGCTAATGCAGTGACACATTCATGGTTTCGTTTTCCTACAGTGCCTTCAGCAAGATGTGTCATGGTATCTTTAGGATGTGTCAGACTGCAGCCACTTCTTTATATTTGACATTGAATGAAGCGCCGCGGCTCATTTCGGAGCCCTTGTGTAACATTTAATTCAATAGCATTTTATCTTCTGCGTGCCCAAGACAATGCAGATTGTCGCAAAGCACTTTAATGTAATTTTGAGGCTGGCTGCAGACCCTGAAGGCAGTGAGAGAGCAAAGCAAATTTTATTTGTGGCACTGGATCTTTATTAGTCGCTTAGTGTGTCATTAGTGTTTAGACATGTTTGCTTAGTTGTTTGTGTGTTTGTCGGCAGAATACAAAACCCACTATGGCAGACAGACGAGCGCAAGCGCTTCTAGCAGCACAGATACAACTCTTGGCTGACCTCCAGATGTGGCATTTATACAGTTCTGCTCACATTGTTTCCTTTCACCTCTGTTTAAAAAGCCAGTCAGCATTTCTGACATTCAAGAACTTAAAGAATCAGTAGCAACCTGCTTTAACTTTGTCCTTCGCGATTCGTTTTTGAACCGTTTTATAAATTAAATTTTAGCTACTAAATGGATTTAATCTGCAGAGACAGTTTAAGCAAACCAGTCATCCGGAATGTCTATCTGTTTGTCTAAATAAGAACAGACGGAGAGGGGGAGGATGGAAAGAGTGTTTGGAAATGTCATTATATGTGCAAGACTTTATTATCTTTATTCAGACAGATGTCAAAGTGTATTCTTGTATGCCGTTTGCACTGTGTCGTCATTGTCCCAGCATGCTAATAGTTAGACTAATAGGCAAATTAGTTGTTGTAGGTCATGGTTCATTAATCGCCCACATGACATTAGTCTCACTGTTAGCATGCTCTCCCCGTTCACGCGTGTAATAATAGTAATTTATGCTTGGACTGTGCCTCATTTTGCTCCTTAGTTCCCTGTGTTGTGAATCAGTGTATCGTAAGCAGAAGTGTTACGAGGTCTCGCATTAAAGCATAATTGATATTTATCAGCAACGTTACTAAATAACATGCCATTATGCATTTTAATTGTGTGGTGTTAAAAAGTCATTAGGAAAGATGTGATAGTCCGGCATGTTTTATTAAGCAGAAGAGATAAATTAATTATTATTATTTCTTTTTTTTTTTTTTCAGTGCATTCTGGAGCAAACATTACGGTGAAGTGGAAGGATTTTGTGATGATCTAGTAGTGAATTAGAGTGGATTGAAACACTTCCTTGGTTTACATTGTGGATAGTCTCAGGTGAACACACTTGTTTCTTCTGAGGATGTGTATGAAGGGTGTTCTCATGAGATCTAGAGGTGAGAATGGAAGTGGTTCACTTTCATTCAGGCGGAAAGTTGTTTTTGTCTTTTTCCCTTAAATAACTCAAGTCTCAGAACAGCTTGATTCTGAACTTTGTGACCTGACTATTTCTATTCTTCACTTTGAACTGCTTAATCTAAAAGACATTTGTCTCTAAATGCAGTAGTGTAAATATACCAATTATAGGTCTGTAAACATTCGGATGCAGTTGCAGAAAACCAGAGAGAGATAGCCTTTACAAAATCGGTACAAAATAGTTAGATTTAAAAATGATTATGGATTATATTGATTAGATGTCATTTTCAAAATGTTCTCCGCTTATTACAAGTGTTTGTCACCCAGTGATAAGCACTGTTATTTCACTGTTATTTCATTTTGTAACTGTAGGGCTAATGCAATGTTTTGTTATGTTTTGAGTTTATTTTAGTTTTTTGTGTTTGCTTTTTTGTATTGCTTTGCTTTACAAACCAGAAAAGACACTTTTAGCTTTAGCAAAATTATGAATAGTCTAAAAAGCATCTATAGAAACTCAGCTTCAAAAAATCAGAGTTGTTCAGAGCAGTTTTTTTTCTTTTTAATTTGTCTGGATTCCATTCTTTAGTCTAAAGAAAGTATATATATATATATGTATATATATATATACACCGCGTTCCAAATTATTATGCAAATTGGATGTAAGTGTCATAAACACACAGTTTTTTGTTTTTCAATTAAACTCGTGGATGGTATTGTGTCTCATGGCTCTTTGGATCACTGAAATGAATCTCAGACACCTGTGATAAATAGTTTGCCAAATGAGCCCAATTAAAGGAAAAGTACTTAAGAAGGATGTTCCACATTATTAAGCAGGCCACTTGTTTTCAAGCAATATGGGAAAGAAAAAGGTCTCTCTGCTGCCAAAAAGCGTCAAATAGTGCAATGCTATGGACAAGGTATGAAAACATTAGATATTTCACGAAAACGTAAGCGTGATCATTGTACTGTGAAGAGATTTGAGGCTGATTCAGAGCACAGACAGGTTCGTGCAGGTAAAGGCAGAATGAGGAAGGTTTCTGCCAGACAAATTCATCAGATTAAGAGAGCAGCTACTAAAATGCCATTACTAAGTAGCAAACAGGTTTTTGAAGCTGCTGGTGCCTCTTGAGTCCCGCGAACATCAAGGTGTAGGATCCTCCAGAGGCTTGCAGTTGAGCATAAACCTACTATTCGGCCACTCCTAACCAATGCTCACAAGCAGAAACGGTTGCAGTGGGCCCAGACATACATGAAGTCTCATTTTCAAACAGTCTTGTTTACTGATGAGTGTTGTGCATCTTTGGATGGTCCAGATGGATGGAGTAGTGGATGGAACATGTCCCAACAAGGCTGCGACCACAACAAGGAGGTGGCGTTTTTGGCCGGAATCATAGGGAGAGAGCTGGTTGGCCCCTTTAGGATCCCTAAAGGTATTAAAATGACCTCGGCAAAGTATGTTGAGTTTTTGACTGACCACTTTCTTTCATGGTACAAAAAGAAGAACTGTGCCTTCCGTAGCAAAATCATCTTCATGCATGACAATGCACCATGTCATGCTGCAAATAATACCTCTTTGTCATTGGCTGCTATCTGCATTAAAGATGAGAAACTCATGGTGTGGCCACCATCCTCCCCTGACCTCAACCAGATTGAGAACCTTTGGAGCATCCTCAAGCAAAAGATCTATGAGGGTGGGAGGCAGTTCACATCAAGACAGCAGCTCTGTGAGGCTATTCTGGCATCCTGCAAACAAACTCAATCAGAAACTCTCCAAAAACTCACAAATTCAATGGATGCAAGAATTGTGATAGCGATATCAAAGAAGGGGTCCTATGGTAAGATGTAACTTGCCCAGTTAGGATGTTTTTGATTGAAATAGCCTTTGATTTCAGTAAATATGACCACCTAATGCTGCAAATTCAGCAAATGCCCATTTTCAGTTCTTTACAACCTATACAATGTTTTAACTCTGTTGTGCATAATAATGTGGAACAGTGCATTTTCAGTTTTTTATTTTTGAAATAAATACTGTTATCATTAGGAGGTTTGTTCAATAAAATTCGAATTATACCCTAATGGTTGATGACTTAAAAATTATACTGACTGTCATTTGCATTGACTAATTATGAAAACCAGAGAAAAATATGATTTGCATAATAATTTGGAACGCGGTGTATATAGGACAATATTTGGCTGAGATACACATATTTGAATATCTGGAATCTGAGGATGCAAAATTCTAAATATTAAGAAAATTGTCTTTGAAGTTGTCCAAACGAAGTTCTTAGCAATGCATATTACTAATCAAAAATTAAGTTTTGATATATTTATGGTAGGAAATTTACAAAATATCTTCATGGAACATGATTTTTTTTAATATCCTAATGATTTTTGGCATAAAAGAAACATTCATAATTTTGACCCATGCAGTCAATTGTTGGCTATTGCTACAAATATAGCTGTGCTACTTGCAACTGGTTTTGTGGTCAAGGGTCACATATATTTTGCTGTCTTCAATGTATTGTATTCTAGTACTCCCAATTTATCCTATAACAATTAATTGACCACATGGATTAAATGTAATTTTAGTTAAACAGCTCTTTAAACACACACACAGGTTCGTTCTGTACAGAGAGTGACTCATATGATGAACTGCTCTCATTATCATGCCAGTTTTTTTTTTGAAGACGGGGCTCTGAGCACCGGGAGGCCTTTTAGTCGCCATGGCAATTGATTTACCACTGTTCCTTCATGCTGTGTGTAGAACAGCTAAAGCGAAGGAAACCGGAGACTTGACTAATATCTGCTTGTTGTGACAATTCTGCCATGTGACATGACGATAACAGCCCTGATGGGTTTAACCAACATTCACCATCCTTTTTCCAGTGACGTGCCACTTGGCTCAGATTCACTTTGCAGCAATGTTTTGTTCCATTCAGATGAATATTTAATCTTTTGCAGGAACGGTTGTGTGGAAACATTTAGGCTACGTTTACACTAGTGTGTTTTCGCTTTAAAGGTCCCATATTGTACACATTTCTGGAGGTTTATTTTAGTTGTTGATGTCCTTAAGAATATATATTTGCGGTATAAGTGCCAAAATCCATCTCAATATATTTTTACAGCTCCTTTTTTAGGAGCTCTGTCAAAAACAGGTCGATTTTGGCCCATCTAATTAATATTCATGAGCCTCTCTTCTGATTGGCCTGTTGTTTTCTGAGTGACGCACAGCCAGGCCAACCACAGTTAACTACGGTCATGTATGCTTTAGCCGAGCCCAGAGCCATAGAGAGAGCCTAGCCTGCTGATACTCAACAGGATATTTCAGAATGATCATTAATGTTTTTTCTTTTTCAAACACCGAATGCAGTAAGCTACATAACTGTTGCTTTAGTAAAGCCCCTTTCACAATGTGCGCTGATTCTGGAAAATTACGGGAACGAGCGCTGTGTGAACAAAAGCCAGAACCATAAAGGCAATGTTGTAGTGATGATGCACGTTACCCTGCGACTCTTCACTACAAAAAAATACGTGCAAAGTGGAATGAAGCGGCGATCAGGCAGAGCCAGCTCCTCACTATCAGCGCTGAAGCACAGTTTGTTCAGGTTAGTTTCAGTTTAGTGAAACGTACGCGTCGCATTACATCTCACATCCAAACGTCACATGTCTTTATGGGTTGTGTGTAAAGCACGCACAGATTCCGGAAAACAACTGTGAATGAACCAAATCAAACAATTCCGGAACAAATCATGGGAAACATTATCCGTGTATTTTCCGAAATCGCTGTGTGAAAGAGGCTGAAGTTGACGTGCCTCTGGTCTCTTATATTAACGTTGTTCGGAAGCCTGTGCAATGATGCAGTTTCGACATCTATAGACTGAACAGGGTTTTCTCAACTTGTTTTCGTGTATTTGTTGCTTAGCAATGTTATGGACACGATATTGTCTGGGTTTGACAAAAGGAGTGGTTGGTGCTGGGGTGGTGACTGAAGGCGGTGACTGAGTAGATCGGACGTCACATCTGTACGGAAGTCACAGCGGCTCGTGAAAATGAACAGCTACTTTAAGCAGGCTGTGTGCAGTTTACTGTGGATTGACTGTTTTGAAACTCATATGGTAAGTTACATAGCCCCTAGACCTCAGTTATCATGAAAAAAGCCAGGAAATTTCGATTTTGACAATATGGGACCTTTTAACTTTTGCTATGGTTATGAATGTCGTTTACGCTACTCGAAAACTGAGAGTTTATAAAACGCTGCAGACCCTGTTTTAGCTTGAAAACTCTAGGGTTATGTTTCAGTGTAAACGGACCAAAGCAGAGACATTTGAAAATGATGGCATGGCTGCCCACATTCGCTCGGCGTATACTTGACGAACAATAACATCATGCTCGTTCCTACATGCCCAAAATGCATGAATGGGAACGTGACATGCGTTTTCTGGTTATGTAGTATAGACGGAGATTGTTTCTGAAATGCAGTGAAAATGCCAGAGTAGACATGCATCGTTTTCATTTTAAAACGCTGTTTTAAAACAATAACACACTAGTGTAAACAGGGCCTTATTTTCAAAGCTGGAGGGTTTTGTTTGTTTTGTCTTGAGATTTGGTTTGCTTTTTTGTTTTATTTTGTGTTTTGCTTTGCTTTTTTTGTTTTGTTTTGTTTTTTGTTTTTAAGTCAAACAAGAAATGACACTCAACAAATTTTGAATAGTCTAAAAAGGGCATCTGAATTCTCTTCTTTAGACTGTGTTTTAATGGCAATTTTAAAGAAAATTTATATATTAATAAAAAAGCATGTCTAATTAATAGAAATCATGAAATGTACACAATTTAATAGCAATTTATTTAAAATTTAACAAATGTTTTTGACATTTTTAAGGCCCTATGAAATACATTTTCCAGTTAAAATTTTCTGGATTACATTTTTTCTTCTAGACTCTGTTTTAATAATGTACAGAATTTAACAGTAATTTATTAAAAGTTGAACAAAAATTTTGGACATTTTTATGGTCCTATGGTCCTTTTATTTTTTACCAAATTCAGGTTTACGTTTGTTCCATTTTTTTTCTGTTTTAATTTTTCTAGACTCTGTTTTAACGGTTACAATTTAAACATTAACATTTTTAAGGCCCTATAAGGCCCTATTATAAGGCCCTATTTCTCACATTCAGTTTGTTTTTAGCAAATTCATTTTTTTCCATTTTAATTTTTCTGGATTCTGTTTTCTTCTGTTTTCATTTTTCTAGACTCAGTTTTAGTGGTTAAATTTAAATGTATATATTAATAAAAAAAGCATGTCTAATTAATAGAAACCATGAAATGTACACAACTTAACAGCAATTTATTAAAAGTTGAACAAAATTAAATGGCCCTATGAAGTAAATTTTATTTATTTTATACATTTATTTTATTTATTTATTTATTTATTTTTACAAAACTCTGTGTTTTCCGTAGTTTTTCTGGATTCAATTTTAATGGTTTGATGAATTTTTTATAACCAAAAACATCTCTAATTATTTTTTAAATAATAATAATAATAATATATATATATATATATATATTTATTTATTTATTTATTTATTTTTTCCCCAGAAATACTGTGTTGTGTATTTGCATTTTTCTGGTAAATATTTTTTCCAGTAAATATTCCTTTAAAAAACAATGTTTTAATGATAACTTTGATAGCAGTAGTACTACTATTATTATTACATCAAGTAATATATTTCTGTCACAGTTTCTTCAAGTTAAACTGAGCTTTTATTTTGATGGGTTGCTGTGAAGACCTGCAGCTTAATATTTAGAGACACCTGTTTTGATTTAAGTGTTCTGGCCTACGTTTGATTTATTCTTTCAATATTTAGCAAATTCCATGACATTCTATGTTAAACAGTAAATTCCATTTTTATGACTGGATTCTGTGATTCCGTCCGTGTTTTTTTGCATCATGAAAATCATAGGTCCTTACCCAACAGCAAACCTGCAGCCTTAAAGTAACCATCGTTCCTTATTTTTTGTATGAAAGTGGACAATGTTTTAGGCACCGTCTAAGGATCAGGGAGAAAATGTTCACTAAAAGCCAAATTATGGCTGTTTTTGCTTTGACTAATATTAAAAGTGGGCCTCAAGGAAGCCTTTTTCTTTTAGTATCTTCTAGAAATGCAATTGTTTGAGGGAAAAAAACACATCTTAAACGCCTACTGCCTTTTTGGATGATCTTTTATACGGCCAGTGAGAGCAAACTGATGGTGCTACATGACCGGTCTTCACTGCCTGACCCCTCTCGTTCTCTCTCTCCTCTTTTTTGTCGTTTAGCCTCAGGCTTTTATGCCAACAAGTCCTTCCATCTCCCTACCTGACATTTAAATGTTAGCGCCAGCTCAGATCTAAATAAAACCCCCATGATGCTCTGTGGCAGCTCTCGTGCCGTTGGCTTTGTCCGCCCATCTCTACTCAAGGGTCTGCTACTTTACCTGTCCCTTCAAAGCACACTTAGGTATCCGTGTCCCGTTGATGTTCGCACACGGCCCATAATACATGATACAACACATAAGATACTGTTTGCTGTGTTTATCTATGGGTACTTCCTGTGGTTCAGTTTTATAGTTCTGATAAGCAATAAAGTCTTTCTGTTTTTAACCCTTTCATTTTTTTCTCAATGTTAGTAGTACCTTGTGTACTAATAAAGCCAAAGTGGTTGGCGTATTTTTATTTGCCATCGTCAAAATGTATTTGAACATATGACGTGTTGCCCTTTGTCATCTTTCTCATCCCCCCGTTTTCTTTCCTGTCTCTGTGCTCCTATAAGCCTGATGGAGTCATTGTCATGTTGCCTTCCTGTTTCTATGGTGACAAAGAAAGGGCTGTATCCAGTGTGGTTTACGTTTCACCACTATCACTCGCTCACACATTCAAACATGCGCACATACGCTCCTGCTGTGACAAATCCCTAAAATATGAAATGTGCAAATTGTGAGTGTGTCTTCTGCCAACCGTAACACACTAAACGTTCACACAAACAAATTTGATGTAACACTATGGCTGGGCACTTCCCCTGGCAGACCTTAATCGGAGGCTTCAATTTTAAACCCGACTATGCGTTCATACCTATTTCCCAAGCCATTAAACAGCAATCTAAGCTCCTTTCCCACATTTTTTTTTCCACATTTAGACAGTCAGGGAGAAGATGGTCTCGCATAGCCAGACCTTTGATGGGCTTTGAGTTATATGGCAGTTCTGCTTTGTCACCACATGTGACATTTGTTGATCTTGTGCAGGTTTTTATGCCTGTAAACTGGGATAAAATCAACATTTTTGATGTATTTTGATGTCTGTAGTTTTATGTTTACATATTTGAAAGAAGTCTCTTATGATCACCTAGGGCCTAGGCTGCATTTATTTGATACAGTGAAAGCAGTACAATTTTGAGTTATTATTACAATTTAAAATAACTGTATTCTGTTTGAATATATTTTCAAATGTAATTTATTCATGTGATTGCAAAACAGAATTTTCAGCAGCCATTACTCCAGTCGTCAGTGTCACATGATTCTTCAGAAATGATTGTAATATGCTGATTTGGTGCTGAAGAAACACTTTTATTATCAATGTTGAAAACACTTGTGCTGCTTAGTATTTTTTAGGAATTTAATAATTTATTTATAATTTATTTTTGTAAACAATTTAAAAGTCATTGCTGTCATTTTTCTATGTATTTATATTTAAAATGTATTATTGTTATTAAATATTATTTTCTATATATTTATATATTATTATTATTAGTTTTATTAGTATTATTATTAGTGTTTGAAATGCATTTTTTGTAAACAATGTAAAAGTTATTACTGTCATTTTTCTACATATTTATATTTTTAAATTTAAGTTTTATTATTATTATTATTATCATTATCATTATTAGTATTTTCTATATATTTATGTATGTATATATTAACTGTACTATTAGCATTTATTTAAAATTTATTTTTTGTAAACAATGTAAAAGTTATTGTAATTTTTCTACATTTTTAAATGTAAATTTTATATTATTATTATTATTATTTTCTATATATTTATGTATTTATATATTAAATGTATTATTGTATTATTATTATTAGCGTTTATTTAAAATGTTTAAAATGTTAAAAAAATTGTAAACAATGTGAAAGTTATTATTTTCATTTTTATTTATATTTTTAAATTAAAATTGTATTATTATTATTTTCATATGTTTATGTATATAATAAATGTATTATTATTATTGGCATTTATTTAGAATGCAGTTTTTTGTAAACAATGTAAAAGTCTTTACTGTAATTTTTCTATATATTTATATATGAAATGTATTATTATTATTGGCATTTATTTAGAATGCAGTTTTTTGTAAACAATGTAAAAGTCACTACTATAATTTTTTAATATATTTGTATATCAAATTTATAATAATAATAATAATAATAATAATAATAATAATAATAATTATTATTATTATTATTATTAACATTTATTTTAAACAGTTTTTTGTTAACAATGTAAAAGTAATTACTGTTATTTTTATATATTTATATATTACATTTATTTTTATTTTTATTATCATTAGCGTTTATACGGAACATAGTTTTTTGTAAACAATGTAAAAGCCATTACTATAATTTTTCTATATATTTATATATTACATTTATTATTAATATTAGCAACATTATTAGCATTTGAAAGTTTTTTGTAAACAATGTAAAAGTTATTACTGTCATTTTTCTGTACATTTATATATTATATATTATATTATTATTATTTGACTTTTTTTAAAATGAATTACTATTTTTTGGTAAACTATGGAACGCTATCAGCCCAGAACATTAAACATGACTTTGATTCCAGGTCAGCTGGTCAAAATAAATGTGCTCATACTTCAAGAAATTGTATGAGCTCAGCCAATCAGATTAGAGTTTATCATATCTACAAAGTAATTTCCAGTTTTGTCAGCATAGAGCAATATGCATAATCACATGGACAGACGAGGCATTGTGGGCGGACCGTGGGCGCACAGTCTAATTCTGAGACTAAACACAAACTGACTAGCATCAGTGGAAACATACAAATGGGATTTCTGAAGGTCTGTGGGTGCAACTCATGGAAATGAGAGTGCTGTCACTCACAGCTCAGGCTTTCATCTGTCTGTCCAAATGTAAGGATGACTGACACTCATTTTCCCCCTTTGCCTCGTTTTTACTGAAGCATGGTGGAGTGTATGTAATTCTGCCGCTCAACATCCGTATCTGTCCAGCGCTGTCAAGCTTTCCTGTTGCTTTGAGCCACTTTCTGTGTGGCAGCTCCTTCGCCGTGTTGAACAT
Source organism: Garra rufa (assembly GCF_049309525.1). Taxonomy (NCBI): domain Eukaryota; kingdom Metazoa; phylum Chordata; class Actinopteri; order Cypriniformes; family Cyprinidae; genus Garra; species Garra rufa. The sequence continues at coordinate 30,248,437 of NC_133379.1, forward strand.
GCACTTCGTTCCAGGCTCTGTTTGTACTTTGTCTTATCGCCGTCCCAGAGAAGGTAATTAGAGCCTTCCATCCACCGCATGCGCTTATGTAAATAAATTAAACCCGCTCCTTTAGGTTTAATTTGGACTCAGTGAGCTCAAATCTTTTCTCATCAAATAATCTTTCTCATGTGTAGTTTTTCAGAAACTGCTTTTATAGAAAGCCCAGTGGTTTCAGCTATAACACTAAAACAAAAAGCATCTCCCTCTGGCTACTTTTTATCATAGACAGTGAACTGATGGCTAATGGTACCCGAACCCTTTTATTCAAATATTCTTAGGACAGCAGTGTCTTTTGAGGACAGTTGTGTTTTGACAGTTGTTTTGTATGTATATCAGCTCTCTATCAGCTATTTTGCAGCAGCTGCAGATTTTCTTGCGACAGGCAAGATGCTTCAATACGACTGTAAGGCTGTCAAACTTTTTGTCATCCGAGTTGTATTTATGCCTGAGGAAAGATGTTATATTGAGGAGTATGGTTTGGCATAACCTGAAGTTTTCCCATGCAGCAGACAGCTCTGTATAATCTCTACAAGTGTCAACAGTTTGGATTAGAATCAGTTGAGCACGTCCAAAATCAGCCCAAGGGGTAAAAGTCTGAAACTTATATAATTCTATATTCACTTTATATATAACTATATATAACTTTGCTTGTACATTTGTATGAGACACTTGAATGATAAGGTTGCATGGCTGGGTGTGGAGTAAGACAACTCTCGTAGTGAGCTATTGCAGTGATGTGGTGATTTGTCATTAGTTTATTTGTCTCGAAAATATGTTCCTCCATCTGTGTGTTGGCTGGTGGCAGCGTGTGTCTGTTGGTTAATTACTTGGCAACTTTGACCCTCTGCATTAGGTGCCTTTGGCCAGAGATGATGAGTTCTTTCAGGTCCAGTTCCTCCAGAGAATAGACTACGCAGAGATTAAGACTAAGAGACAGCGCAAAGCTGTTCTAAGATGCCTGTGTGTGTGAGTGTATGTGTCAAAAAGAAATAGGGACAAGTGAAATCATAAACACTACATACAGAAACATTATCTGCAGGATCATTTTTAGCAGAAATAAGCAATGTAAAATTTTATAGCCATATTTTGTTTTATTTTATCTTATATTGATTTGTTTTATTTCTTTATTTCTTTATTTATTATTTATTTTATATTATATTTTTTTATTTTATTTCTTTATTTGTTTTTTTATTCTATTTTATTTTCATTTTTATTTTTATTTATTTCATTTTATTTTATAAAACACATGTTATCTGCAGTATTTCAAACATGGTTTGTTTTTATTTATTTATTTTATTATTTATTATTTATTTTTTAATTTGTATTTAATTTATTTTTATTTCATTTAATATTATTTATTTATTTATTTATTTATTCAGTTCTTTCTTGTATTTATTTAATTTTTATTTTTTATTTATTATTTTTTTAAATTTTATGTATTTTTATTAAACAGAAACAGAAATGTTATCTGCAGTATTCCAAACATGGATTTATTTTTATTAATATTTTTAAATTATTTATTTTATTATATTTTATTTTTAATTTTAATTTAATTTAATTTAAATTTATTTTTATTTACTTTCATTAAATAAAAAATAAAAAAGCAACAGAAATGTTATCTGCAGTATTCCAAACATGGATTATTTATTTTATTTTGTTTTATTTTATTTTATTTTTTGTTGTTTATTTTTTATTTATTATTATTTAATTGTATTTTATTTATTTTTATTTCATTTTTTTTAATATTAGTATTCCACATGTGCACTCTTTAAAAGGATGTGTTAAAAACAACACAGCCTGTGTTGTTTCTTAACACACCTTTGTGTCTAGTTAAGGACAACACATTTTGTGTTAGTTTTAACTCAACCAGTGTGTTATTCCAGCTAACACAGAAAATGTGTTGTTTTTTCTACACACTATTGTGTTATAAATACACAATTTGTGTCAAGTATCTGTTTTTTTAACAAATTTTGTATGCAATAAAGACACTGCAAACGAATGTATAGTTTAAACTCAATTTATTAAACCTGCTACTAACAATTACATAAAAACTCAAAAAGGTAAAAAAAAAGAGAGGTAAACAATCACAATACAGTCATTTCAACATTTTAATTGTTCCTTGAGTGAAAAGTTGTTAATGGCTTATAAAGTTTGTACTTTAAATAAAAAAGTGGTATTTGACAACCTCTAAATTATTAATCGTTTTATTTACATATTTTTATCAGCATACAAGTGATGGTGAGGGTCGGTGAGATGAAGTCTCTCGTTTGTCTCCTGTCACGTCAGTAACTGCCACAAGCACTTCAGGAGTGTCTTCCATTCAAAGCTGCAAGAGTAAAATAAAGATACTTTTGTTATTTATAGGCTACACATAACGGATATTGTAAAATAGCGATAGCTAAAAAGGCAAGAAAAGCTTAAGCATCAGAGATTATGTTAGCGTCTTAGGGCAATTTGCACAATACATGTCACCACGAATATTCATTTTCAAAGAGAAAGACGCGACGAACGAATGCATTTCCTCATGTGAAGCACTACAACGTGTCAATGATTAATTAAAAGCGATTCTGTTCACAATTAATCTAACAAAAGAAACTATAAAGCTTGTTAAAATAAGCTTCCACCGTTGAGATGTGCAGCAGGCGCAGGCAGCTCGCATCGCCATTTGTGAGCCACATGTATATGTGCCAAATGCCCCTCGACCGTCTCCAAACGATCACAAAAGACATTTTAAAAACGTATAATCGCAAATACAAACATTTCTTACCTTCACACATCGAAGTTATGTCCTGACGATGAAAACTTGAAGCACGAGGAAATTTGCTTGTCTCAGTAGAATAACGGCTCATGAAGTGAGGCAAGCAGCAATGTGATTGGCTGATATTTAGCACATATTGTGTTGGACACACTGTGTTGGATATTTTTTCTTTTTCTTTTTCGTTTTTAACACACATTTAACACAAAGTAACACAAAATGTGCTAAAATAGACATAACACAAACAATTAAAAATGAACGCATCCTTTTTGAGAGTGTG
>NC_133379.1:30252013-30268889 GCF_049309525.1 Garra rufa
CTTTTATTCCCCTGACAACAACCTTAATGGTCCACGTCCAAATGTGTTTTAGCTCATGAAGGAGATGTGGAGACATTAATGTCAGTTGTGTTTAGGATAATATGTTTGTAGAAGGAGCGATCTGTGTCAGAAGACTAACAGATTAATATTTTATTTAATTTTATTTATTTTACAGGTCAGCATGCCCTTTTATTCCCCTGACAACAACCTTAACGGTCCACGTCCAAATGTGTTTTCGTTCATGAAAGAGATGTGGAGACGTTTATGCCAGTTGCATTTAGGATACCGTGTTTGTAGAAGGAGCGATCTGTGTCACTAGTCTATCTGACAGACAGCGGGCCAGTTGGAGAAAAGCTACGCTTTTGGCAGCAGTGTGAATGAACGCAGCTTTCCAGGCAGAATCTGGCGTTTTTCTACTTCATTTACTGCAGCTTTGAGCCATTAAAACTCACGTCTGCTCTGATGATTGAGGATCTGTTCCATCTACCTACATCCAACCAGCAATATCTATAACAAGAAGCAGAAAACGACTTCCTTATCTGACCATAAAAAACTTCAATTCACTCTCTACGGATGAGCTTCCAGGGACAAATTGTCCTCGGATTACACCGGGATCTTGACACCTGCTAGTGTTACATGCCAGTTATATTGTGGAATGACCAGTGGTGCCTGATCATAGTGCGAAACGATATGGTTGACCCAGTTTGGTTGAGCGCCAGGTGAAATATTTCTGTCCAATCAACATGCTGAATTTACGTTAAGCAGTGGATTGGTATCTTTCCAGTGTATTTTGACCTTCATGTTGCATTGAACTAGGAGAATATATGAATATTTTATATTCTACATTCATGGTGATGTCTGAGCTTGGCTCTTTTGATGGTTTTAGAGGGGCCCAAAACCAGTTAAAACCACCTTAAGCTGTTTTAAGATCCTCAGCAGGGATTAAAAACACTTTCCCCAATTTCTTATTATCCAGCCATGAAATTCTTTGGTGTATAATGAGTGGCAGCTTGAAGTAACGCTGAGGCTAAATGAAATGTCACCACAATTTACAGGGTCAACCCAAAAGCTAATTACTTTATCATTAGCTATAAATTTGATGAAGAACGGCCCATTTAGTTATCCAGTGAGAGTATACAATGATTAAAGTACGTTTGCTGAGGTGAGATTTGGAGCGGCACCGCTGAGAATTGATGGCGTGCTTAGTCAAGCTAAGCCGTCAAAACCCAGCTCTCCCCTCCACGACAAAGTCTCTCAAAGCAATCGAAGTCGAATCAAACGGCGGCTAATTCGTCATCCCGTCAGAGCGCTGATGAGCAGTGGGCTCAGCTCATTGGATTACGCCTCCTCCGTTAGCGGAGAACGTCGGAAAGGGTATCCATCAGCCGCCAAGACGTCTGCTCCAGTCGCCTCCCTCTCATTCCCTTCATCATCGGCATAAATAAATAATGATCCGTCCATTGCGGAGAATAATTATTGTCATTATGCTTAAATATGTTTTCTCAAACGTAGGGCCCAAGGGCCTCTCAGCGCAGTCAATGCTTCATTGACCTGAGACCTGAATGAGACGCATAGGGTCACTGAGGTGGAATGGAAATGGAAACTCAACAAAGATTAAAGCTCCCTGAGAGGAGATGGGTTTAAAATAACCCCTCTGCTGTTTCTATTCTCTCACATTCAGATGAAACTATGGGAAAATTATACCCCGGAGGATGATTTTTGTACACCGTTTTACACGTCGTCTCCTGTTTGTTTGTTTGTTTGTTATAGCAAATTCGACAAATGAGCACAATCGTTATCGTACAAATAAACCCTGACAAGGTCATCAAGACGACAAACATAACACTGAAGGGACTTTGTATCATCTTGACAATGTTTTTTCTGACCACGACTTTTTGACTGTACAATATTACAGGCAGTAAAATGCTATGTATGGACATGAAATACTGATATTTTAATTGACCAAACTGACTAATCAGAATAAAGTATTCCAGACAGCATGAAATGTTAAGTTTACTCTAAGAATGAAAATTTCCTGATAATTTACTCACCCCCGTGTCATACAAGATGTTAATGTCTTTCTTTCTTCAGTCGCAAAGAAATTATGTTTTTTGAGGAAAACATTCCAGGATTTTTCTCCATATAGTGGACTTCAGTGGTGGCCAGTGGGTTAAAGTGACAAACTGCAGTTTCAATGCAGCTTCAAAGGGCTCTACACAATCCTATAAGGGCCTTATATAGTGAAATTACTAAAAAAAGGACAAATTTACACACTTTTTAACCACAAATGCTCATCTTGCAGTAGATCTGCATTGTGTGGACTTTACATATTACGTAATCGTGTTGGAAGGTCACAATTTTTTTGTAAATGGCGTTTGACTTTTCTTTGCACATTCACTTTGTCGGTACTTCCGCCTACATAACGCGTAACCCTTCCAATGTGACTACATAATGCGTAAAGTTGAGCTAGTGCAAGACAAGCATTTGTAGTTAAAAAGACTATAATTTGTTTTTTTTTTTGTTTTTTTTTTAGAAAATTACCGATCATTTCGCTAGATGGGACCCTTATTAATCAGCTGAAACTGTGTAGAGCCCTTCAGAATATGCTTTAAAACTGCAATTTGGACCCTAAACCCATTGGCTCCCACTGAAGTCCAGGTGGAAGTACCGACCCAGTGTTTACAAAGTGAACATACAAAGAAAGTTAAACCCCCTTTACAAAAAAAAGGTAAAATAACAATGTCGGACGATTTTGAAGTTGGTGGAGAAAATTAGATTAGTTTTTTACCATAACAATTGATTTATGCACATATTTATTTTAGAAAATTACCGATCATTTCGCTAGATAAGACCGTTATTCTTCGGCTGAGATCATGTAGAGCCCTTCTGAAGATGCTTTAAAACTGCAGTTTGGACCTTCAACTTGTTCTCCTCAAAAAACTTAATTTCTTTGCAACTGAAGAAAGAAAGACATGAACATCTTGGATGACATGGGGGTGAGAAAATAATCAGGAAATTTTTATTCTGGAAGTGAACTAATCTTTTAAGCAACCTGATCTCATGACGAAAACGTACCTGCGAAATATGTGGCGCCATGTAGGTTTTGCGACATATTTGATGTTAAATTTGATTTGATGTTAAATATCTACTAAGTGGCGCTAAAAGAGTGTTTTTAATTCTTTTGTATTTTTTCCCCCAGAACAGATGAACGAACACATGGTATGTTTTATGTGACGTTGGTTTTGTATGTGTCACTGCAGTTCTGACTTGAAATGTTTGTTGAGTGGCGCTATAACTCTAATGCTCTGTGACGTTTTAAAATAACGTACCATCTGCACTACACCTAAACCTAGCCGATAGTGTGAACAAAAGCGAAAGTGAGGTAAAAAAGTAATCGCAAGCGTCCATTTTAATGTTTTTCATTCTCTCACCTTTCAGCTCTTTCATCGTGAGTCATGTTTTTTACTGGATTCGTACCCAAGAATTCCACATCCTAAGCCCAATTCTGTGCTGACTGAGCTACCGATCAAGCTGGTTGCGTCCACAAAGTGAAACATATGGCTCTGTAATCATATCTGTGTATGAAAACGGTTACAAGTGCATATCTCTAGTGTTCATTTCTGGAAACTGCAGTGATATGTACTTATTGGTACGTATTTCGCGTCTTGCAAAAAAGTTCCCACAGGTATGTTTTCGTCATGAGATCAGGTAGCCTTTAAGGTTTGTCACGACTTGGCAATTCTGTGCATAGTCTCTGTAGTGACCTACGAAGCAAAATTGTTGCTATTTTGTATTCTAACTTCCTGCTTCCAGCTGTTTTTCAAGTTTAAGTAGCCTCATCCCTTTTTGCCATCTTCTAGTATTATGTTTATCAGTTGTACTGTTTAGAAAATGGCCCCGAGCCTGAGTCTTCATTTTCCTTTGATTTTCTTCTCTAAACAGGCAATTTAACACATGAAGAAATAATTAACTTCCATTTCTGGGCCGTATAGTGCGTTTGCAGATTGTCATCCACCTGTAGTGTACACCTTCTGTTAAGGAAAGAGATAAACGTTTGACAGGAAGATTGAGTGAGTAATACATCTGTCCTTGATGTTTGTTGTGACCTGCACCACAGGAAATGAAATGTGGACTTTATCTTGGCTGCTGGGGCTCTCAATATGAGACTGTAGTAAGCGAACATGAGTGGGGTTTTGGAAACCATAGACCTTCTTAAAGGATGGTTGTGCAGTGTTGTATGTTGTCATCTGCATTAGGATTAAAAGTCTTTTTAAATCCTCTTATACTGACTAAAAATATAAGGAGGATTTTTGCCTGTTTAATTTAGTTTCTTAGGGAAGAATTTTCTTGGAAAAAGCATATGGAGCAGTAAGGTACAACGTCCCTTTTAAATGTAAAAATAGAGACATTTGATAGAATTAAAAAAAGAAATTAAAACTTTAATTCAGAAATGATGCTTTAAATTGACTAAAAGTGACCGTAAAAACACTAATATGTTACAAAAGATGTCTGTTTTAAATAAATTCACTTCTTTTGAACTTTTATATTCATCAGTGAATCCAGAAAATGAAACAAACACCACAGTTTCCATGAAAATATTAAGCAGCACAACTGTTTTCTTCATTAATAAAAAAATGTAATATTCCTTGAGCACCAAATCAGGATATTAGAATGATTTCTTAAGGATCGTGTGACAATGAAGACTGGAATAATGGCTTCTAAAAACTCAGCTTTGCCATCACAGGAATAAAACATATTAAAGTAGAAAACAGTTGTTTTAATGATTAATAATATTACTGTTTTGTAAAGTATTTGATCAAACATATGCAGCCTCCAGACTTCTGAACAGTAGTGTAATTGGTAAGGAATAATGTTTGCGGTTTACATTTGTGATTAAGTCATTAAAATGTCCATCTGTACAGCATGAGGACATAGTTCTTTGTGTCTTAGTGTGTCTTGTTTCTCTCTGGCTGTGTAGAATGAGGACCCAGCTGCCTTGCCAGTACAAATAATGAGGTATACTTGTCTTGTTGACTGAGCGTCTATTTGGTGACTCGTTCTCAAAGTGTCTTCTCACTGTCAGCGCTGAACTATGTCCTCATTCCATACAGCTGCTGCTTTTATGTCTTCCTTTATTTCATTCCAGACTGTGTGCATTTTTATTTGTAAGTGTGCTTTATTTAAAAAATGTACAGTGCATTGCATCTGAATACTGTTTAATCACCCATTTTTTAGACTTCATGAGCATCTTTACTCTGGCCGTTTTTAAGTGCTCTGACAAATTGAAAACGGCTCTGAGGAGCACAGCTGGGGGAACACATCCGTCCCGGATTCTGGCTGATCAGTGGGCTCTCGATTAGGCACTTTGAGGGTTGTTGTGTAATTAAACAGATGCTTGCCGGATCTGGTGTATGTTTGTGCATGTGTATGTATGGTCTTCTGTAAGGACAGAATTTTTAATTAGAGTGAAGAGGTTGTGTAGAAATGTTTAACCTCAATCTCTATCATTCCTGTCATTTTCCGTGCACACATCTGAAGCACGTGCACAAAATTGCACAGAATTGTCACACACGACATGCGAGTACTAAACTAAATTCTCTTTCATGTCTTATTGCGCTTAAAATGTCAAATACAAGTTTATGTTAACACATATTAGTGACAAAAACAGTCGGTTATGTCTTTGAAGGTAAACACCTGGGGAAGAAATCGCATGTTTATATTAGATCTGTGTGGTGGCAGCAGCGTAATATACAGTAAATAAATCAATAAATCCAATGCTCTCTTGTCTTCTCTAAACTGGGACTCTAAATAGTGTTCTATGCTCATCTGTGCAGCCGAAGACAAACCAGTTAACATCCTTTGCTCGAACTTTCGACATGTTGTTACAACTGGTACACTGCTGTCACTTGCAAAAACATAGTGACAGAGCAGTGGGTGGAAACTTGCAGATTAAGGGGCGGTAATATTGTAATAAGATCTGAGCAGCTAGTTTTTTCACATTCTTGCAGAGAAAACACAGTTATTGGGTTATCATTTTCTGGTTTGGTAGATGCACCGGGGACCCAATTATAGCACTTCTGATTTTCATGATATGTCCTCTTTAAGGAGATTTAAAGGGAATGGCCAGCATTTTTTTCATTATATTTCACATATTCAGGCTTCCTGCATTGGATCTAATGTCTGTTGGCAATATCTCAGTAAAGCTGCCCCCCATGTTTACAATCTCAGAAGACTTTCAACAAGTCTGGCCACCAACAGACTTTCAGGGTGGCTTTGCAGATTGTTTCTCTAAAGTACAAATTGGATGTTTTTTGTCATCCTGAATGAAAAATTGAAAGAACCAGAGATGGAGAGAGATTCACACTCTGCATGCTGTAGCTGTTAACTTCCAACTGTGCTTGCACAGTCACCCATGATGCTTCACTGGCATGCCAAGCATGAAAAAAGAGCTCATTTTTATTTTTTATTTCTCTCTTGGTCCCTTATTCTTTTCCTTTTCCTTTTCATTCGCTGTCTTCCAGCAGTATGTTCCAAAAATCCTATTTAGATAAATTAATTGCACTATTATTCAAAACTTTGCGTTTCTGAAGATTTTTTTTTAATTAATGCTATGCTTTTATTCAGCAAGGATGCGTTAAATTGATCAAAAGTGACAGAAAAGACTTTGACATTTCTAAAAAAAAAAATATTTTCTGAGCACCAAATTAGCATATTAGAATGATTTCTGAAGGAGCATTGACACTGAAGACTGGAGTAATGGCTCAAGACATTCTAAAATATATTAAAATACAAAACTATAACAAATTTTAATAAGATTTTTTACTGTATATTTTATTTAGTACTGACCTGAGTAAGATATTTCACATAAAAGGTATGTACATATATCCCACAAGTAAAAATAATAGTTAATTTTATAAAAATGTCCCAGTTCAAAAGTTTACATACGCTTGATACTGTTCTTACCTGAATGATCCACAGCTGTGTTTTTTGTTTAGTGATGGTTGTTCATGAGTCACGTGTTTGTCCTGAACAGTTAAACTGCCCGCTGTTCTTCAGAAAAATCCTTCAGGTCTCACAAATTCTTTGATTTTTCAGCATTTTTGTGTATTTGAACCCTTTCCAACAATGACTGTATGATTTTGAGATCCATCTTTTCACACTGAGGACAGCTGAGGGACTCAGTTACAGTATATGCAACTATTACAGAAACAACAATCATTAACAACTATTACAGGTTCAAACAATCACTGATGCGCCAAGAGCTGGGGGGTGAAAACTTTTTGCAATTGGAGATCAGGGTAAATTTACCTTATTTTGTCTTCTGGAAAACATGTAAGTATCTTCTGTAGCTTCTAAAGGGCAGTACTAAATGAAAAAAATATGACCATTTACACATCTTCATTCTGTTCAAAAATTTACACTCCCAGCTCTTAAAGCATTGTTTGAACCTAATATCTAATATCTGAACCTATTATTTTGTATGATTTTGCAGATTCTGCAAGGTAAACTTTTGACTTCAACTGTAAATTTCGATGTGTGAAATGATATCTGCCTTTAGACCTTTATTTCCTAGTGTAAAAGTAACTTACACCACTGACATACACCTCTGGGTCCTGTGCTAGTCGACGGGTCATTGCTTTGCCAGGCTGACGTGGTCAGCCAATGCGTTTAATTTGCTCTCATCCTGTCCTCCTTGGCAGAGCACTGGGGCCTGTAATGAGGTAATGACGCTCACTGCGCCTCCCCCAAGGCCATGACTTTGCTTCACCACAAATGTGTTCAATATCATAAGGGACCTGCTAGAACCAACAGACTCTTTTCCAAAAAAAACACTAGTTGCCCAGCTCAATAAACCTTGGGTACATCTTTAATTTAACCGAGCTGAGTGCTCCAACTCTCTCATTCCTATCATTTTGTGTTTCAAATCATTTCAGGCTCATTTTGATTTGGACGTGAACGTAAGTGATGTTCAAACATGGATGTGGCTGGCTGAGTTGTTTAATTTTTAATTGCCACATCTTTTTCCACCAGTTTGAGCCTTGTCTCTGGATTTACGGCTAGATTGCGAACATAGGTGGGCATTATCACACAGTTTAACAAATACATCATATTTTAGGAGCTCAATGAGAATGTAATAATGTTAAATGAAATAAAAGAGAAACATTGACTGGTGTTGCTGTTGGACAGTGTTACATCAGAAATATAACTGCGTTATAACTCTGCTATTTTTGCTCTGTGGGTTGTTTCCTCTTGAAGAAAACATCACTGCAAAATGTACATTTTCTATGTAATATGATATCTGTTTATTTATGGCTGATGCAACAGTGCATTCCTTGTCATGACTGGGTTAACCAGACTAAAACAGACCTAAAAGTCAAGTTTGATGTTTACTTGCATCCAGACACTCATTTTTCACTAGGGTAATGGTCTGGCACATGTAGACTGAGACCCGGTAGCGGTCATTGCCTGATGTATGACATTCCTGTGTCCTCTGCGTCCAGTTTATTCCAGTCTTGGCAGCCATTTTTGTCTCCTTTTGTTACCATTCATGCAAGCTGCATGTGACTAATGGATGGCAAGAGGAAAGCAAGGTGGAGGGGGATACAGAGTCTATTTTTTAACACACAGTTATTGGAGTTGAATCAGGGGACACATTAAAGGACTGGCATTAATTAAAGCCGTTTTAACAGAAATGGAAGATTAGAAGAATAAAGGGAGGGACTGATCACGTTACGCACTCTTAGTTTGCTGTTTTAATCATGGCGATTCAGCGCACATGGGAGGTTTTAGCAGCAGTCGCTGCTGAAGTGCCGGAAAGACAACTCCACAGAGACATTGTTGTGGCTTACTGTTTTGACTGTTTTTGCTACATTGGAAGCAAACAACAGCTTAAGAAGCCTCTGAGGACAAAAACACATATTCCGACACTTCTGTCAGCCATTTACTGAAGGATGAAAGCATTGTTTTTAAAGGAATAGTTTATCTAACAAATTCTGTAATTTATGGATCATGTCATTCCAAATAGACACAATCGATCTTTTAACAATGACAGGTGAATTAAGGGAATTTACAAAATTTCAGTTCCTGGTGTTGTCATCAAAGCTAAAATATTTTTTTTAATATAAGATTAAAAAATAAATAAATCTAAAAAACTTTAAAAAAAAAATGTATTTGGCAATTAACTGAAAAATAAAATAAAATGGAAGGCCGTTTCTGCCACTGAATTAAAAAAAGGTATTGTGACTTTTTATCTTGCAATTCTGACGACTTTTCTCAGAAGTGTGAGATATAAACCCGCATATGCGAGTTTACATCTCGCAATTGTGACTTTTTGTCTTAGAACTGCCTGATACAAACTCGCAATTCTGACTTTTTTCTCAGAAGTGAGATTTAAACCCACAATTGCAACTTATAAATCAGAATTTGCGAGATATAAACTCACAATTGTGAGTTATAAAGATATAAACTCACAATTCTGACCTTTTTTTCTCAGAATTGCATGATATAAACTTGAAATTCTCACCTTTTTCCTCATAATTGCATGATATAAACCTGCAATTGTGAGTCAGAATTGCAAGAAAAACTCCTAAACTGACTGACTTTTTTCTCGCAATTCTTTTTTTCTCAGAATTGTGAGATAAACTTGCTATTGTGAGTTATAAAGTCCTATTCCGAGGAGAAAAAAGACTGATATTTTCTCAGAAGTGAGTTTATATCTTACAATTTTCACCTTGCAGTTTTGTGTTATAAAGTCGGAGTTGCGAGATATAAACTCACAATTCTGAGAAAAAAAGTCAGAATTGTAAGATTTGAAGTTTTTTCTCCACGTTTTGCAATTCTGAGAAAAAAAGTTAGAATTCTGAGTTTATATCTTGTACTTCTTTATATTTTGACTTTGTAACTCACAATTGTAAGTTTATACGTCACAATTCTGAGAAGTTTTTTTTAATTGCAATATGTAAAATTACAATTCTGAAAAATAAAAGGTCAGAATTGTGAGATAAAAAGTCGCAATTACCTTTATTTATTTTTATTCAGTAGCGGAAATTGGCTTCCATAGAAAGAGACATTAGATTTTCGAACATTTATCCCTTGGAGTTTTTTTTTCTGTTGTACAGAAAAGAGCAGTAAGGACATTATGCAAAATTGCTACTTTTTTCTTCCACTGAGCAAAACACAGTCAGAGATTTGGAGCAACATGTGGGTGAATTTTCATTTTTAGGTGAACTGTACCTTTTAGGTGACTTTTGTAGGTTTATATGTGTGTTTTATGTGTAATCTGTAGGGCGTGGGTGATGAAAGGCTGCTTTTAATGTGTGTGGGCATGTGTGTAGGAGTGTGTGTTTGAGCATTTGTGTCACATTCGAGTGGATAGAGTGCATCTCTATACGAGTGTAATTGTTGCAGTGTGATAGGCTTCTGCATCGATGTATGTTTGTACGTAAGTGTGTGTGTGTGTGTGTGTGTCTATTAACTGCAAATCATTAAAGCTCTCTGTATGATGCTGGTGCCTCGTGGCAGACAGGATGACTTCATTAGCGCTCCCTTCATGGGCACCATGGCAATGCATCCCTGGTTTAGCACCCTGATATGCCCGTCCTTGTTGGTCATATGCCTCTGGACAGCTTCACATCAAATGTCTAATGCGGTGACCCTTTGACCTCTACTATTTTGAGCATTAAGGATGATGCAGTGATGTCTTAATGTGAGATAAAGAAGGTGAAAGTGTAGCGAGTAATACAGAGAGACATGGCAGACGCCAACACTGACTCAGGAAATGATCTATGACTAATTGATAGCAGAAGGACTATGCGGCTAAACTCATTTTTCAACATTAGACGAATCAATTGGGGTTGAAATCCTGTAAAAAGCAACTTTTAATTTCTCTGAAATTTGCGCAGGACATTGAATTAGAGAGATTTTGTTTAGTTTCATACACCATTTTTTCATGCCATCCCCAAAGGAGCATTCTGTTGCTCTGGTTTTACAGCTCATTTATTATAGTCCTTTTTAGAGTGTTATTTCTGTGCCACTAGCGTCAACAAATAGGATTGCAAAAATAATGACTTGAGTTATCCCAGCTTTAAAGCAGTCATAAACTGCCTTTTTTTAAATTATTTTTTACTGTTCTCTGAAGTCCACTTATAATGTTATCAAAATTTTCACATCAAAAAACATAATTTAGAAGTAATAGGCTATTTTCTGTCCTGTTTTGACCCCTCTCCTCTAAACGCTGTGTTTGAATAGGCATGACGGATTGTAGACCCAAAAGTAAACACCCACTGGTATGAGTGTCTAAAAGTTGTGTATGTTTGACAGCCTACATCCTTCATAGATGGACATTTCTGTGATTTAGGTTAAAAACTCATGAAAACTCACTTACTTACACATTTGTGTGGCCCGATATAACTATTGAATCCAATGTAGTTGGCACATTATCGTCTTTTTTCAGTCTTCAGTCTTTCTTAAAATCCTGCATCGAATTGTACTTTGTTTGTAAACAAATCCACGGTAAAATGAAGTTAACAAAGACCAAGATAACAAAGACATGGTTTAGAACTTCATTAAAAATATAGTTCATTCATTCTTTCCTAATGGTAGAATCAGAAGGAAGGCAATGCAAAGACTGTTTTTCCACAACTTGGCACTGCCCAGCGTCTTGCTGTCTTCGGAGCCATCTTTATTGTTTGGTTTCTGCGTAGACCTTTATTGCCTCTCTCATTATTTACATTACATGCTTGAATCAGTGGGTGGGGGTAAACAGGCAGTGATGTCAAAGCAGGCATTGATCTTTTGCAGAGGCGGTGTTTAGACACACTATTACATCATAGAAAGGCACATTCCACAACCTGCTGTTTTGGTAGATTGGCTTTAATATAAGCTGTTTTTAGACTAACAAGAAAGTTTTGAGTTCTGAAACTTGCAGGATGCTTTTATAGTACAGATTTGGGGTTCAGTAATATATATATTTTTTTTAAGCAAGAATGCATTAAATTGATCGAAGGTAATAAGAAAGAATTCTACAGAATTCATTAAAAATTCTTAAAAATGTATCCCGGTTTCTACACAAATACAAATCTAATTTAAAATTTTGCATACTTGTTTAAGATCACCTGTCACATGTGCTCACCAGGTTTTGTGAAGTTTTGAGTTTTACTTTAGGCTTTATAGGATTTTGGGTAAATTTGGACAGGCTCCTTTTCTAAACGACCCCGTTATAGCTTCACAAAGTGTAAATTTCAAAATGTTTTGATAATTATTGACCTAGAGAGTTCAGAGAATTGTACTGCAGTGTTTTTTTTTTTCAGAATGAGGTCAAAACCTTGGAAGAGTTCGCTAAAGTAGGTTTTTTACATCTTCTCAATCATTTACAATTAATTTGATCGACAGCAGTCGTTCTAGAGGTAAAGTTGTCTGGAATAAGGAGTTCTATCATATGATACAAATATTGCATGTATGTGCCAAAAAAATCGCCCTGTCAGTGGCCAGATTCTTTCAAATTTCTCACAGACCTTTGTGGCCATGAGTCAAACAGGCCCACCAAGTTTTGTTCCAATTGGCCTCTGTTAACCTTGTGTAATTGGTGCTCAAAATTCATCGGCCAATGGCGGCCATGTTTTTTTGAGATACGCAAATGTCCTTATAAACTCTTGTGGCACTTTAGACCAAGACTGTGCACAGCGATTTTTATGTTGATAGGACAAATGGTTGCGTAGTTATAGGCATATTTTCCCCCTTATATAGCACCACCAATTGGCAAAGCTGTGCGATTTTTCCCTGTGATCTCAGATTGAGCTCTTACATACGTCTAAGTTTGGCTAGGATATCTCATTCCATTCAGGAGTTATAGGCATTTTACTAAAAGCTCTTTCAAACCATCCATTTTGGCGTCCCTTTGCGACGGTAAGTCAAAAGTTCAACTTTTTTTTTGGTAATTAATGATATTTATAAATAATGATATTTACTCTCCAGAAAGTCTTCCTGCACTGGTTTGGTTCTGATCAGACGAAAAACTTAAGATTAGTTCATAAAAGTTGTTTTTTCAAAAAATCCGCCAGGCTCAGGATTCTAACAATTGCAATAAGATTTCAGTGCTACGCGCTTCGACCTTAAATAAAGCCATTAAAGAGATCTCATTTGTGATATGCTGTTACAACAGGTTGTCTTGTCTCTTGTGAAGGTTATAAGATCTTCTGCTTGTAACATCCTTCAGATACATTTCCCTTTGGATTCAGCTCAGGTTGTTCTCTAGTCTTGAGGTCTGGGTTGCTCTGTTGAGGTTGTAAGGTCACTGTGTGCCCGAGGCTGACTGACAGCTCTCCTCTGACACTGGATGATCATCAGAGAGGTCTAAGTCTCTTTCTGAAACGTGTGAAAAACCCAATTCCAGCACCGTGCAACAGTAATTACATCACAGCACCCCCGCTAAGGGTGAGAGTCTCACTCGCACTCTCTCTCTCTCCAACGCAGCCTCTCCCGCTCTTTCTTTTCATCCTCTCTTTCAGTTTGTAGCACCGGCGAGTGCAGCATGACTTCAGCGGCTCATTCAGTCGAGTACCACAGAAGTCAGCTGCCTTTCGCCTCCGGAGCGGAGCAAATCAGCAGCTGTCAATCACAAGTGTGCATTAGTTATGAACTGCAGTCACAGTTTCAGCTCAGAGATGGTTTTCATAAACAATCCACCGCTAACAGCTTCTTTCGAGTTCATCATTTGAATGCAGTCCTTTGTTAAAACAGCCATATTGCATATGCTCATTCTGACTTCTATTGTCTGCATAATGATTATGTGCAGAGCTAAATTTGACGGTAGCTCATTTAAATATTTGTTTTACCTTGTGTTAATGCAAAGCAGGAGTTGATTGCCTATTTCTCGTGACAGCTTCATATTGTAAAGCTGGATTTTCCAGCGTCTGTTTTTGTGTATATGGCTTTGTGTCTTTATGTGAGGGTGTTTCTCTTTGACCAATAGCAGATATCGTTCCCAGCCATATTTCCTGTGCCCGAGCTTGGTGCCCTCGTGTAGAGATATATTCTTTCATCGATAAGCGGGATATTAAAAATCTCTCTTTTTGCTGGCAGCCACCCTGCTACATTCAAAATAATAAAGGTCTTTTCTGGCAGTCTCTCTCCACCACAGGCAACCAGAGTCTTATCTTACCACAGAAATCCTTTAAAATGAGTATTTAGAAAGCTTATATAAAATGTAATCTTCAAAGCCATATAGATCTGTTATCTTTTCCAATAGTGAATTAGTGTATATTGCTATATAGCCCATACTTGCAGGTTTCTTACAATAAAAGTGTCAATTTTCTTAGTATGATACACTGAAGAAAATTTGGTGTAGGATTTGCTAGCAATTTTCAGTCAGCATATTATAGCACATTGAATTAAACATTATTTTTTTAAGTAAAAAGACCGAAAGTGTATTATTTAGATTATTTTATATACCATTTTATTTGATAATGATTTTTATTATATTATTAACATTAATTATCAAATACATATAATATAATATAAATATATAAGACCCAAGACATAATATTATATATGACAAATAATATTTAAATTTAATAAAATACAAAAACATTTGTCTATAGTAACTATTTTATTATTATTATTGATAGATTATTATCAAATTAAAAGAGCATATTAAATAATATAATTACAGTACATATAAATATTATTTATATTATAATTTATAATATCATTATTTAATATAAATATTGTTATTTATATTGTGTTATTATATGTATCATTTTATTTGATTTATTATATAATGATTTATTATATTATTAATAATGATTATAAAATAAAAAATATATCTAAAATAATATAGTATAAATATAGTTTTATAAGACAAACAATATTAAAATGTTTACAATAAAATATGTCCATTGTAACAGTTGTATTATTATTATTATTATTATTATTATTATTATTATTGGATTATTATCAAATTAAAAGAGTATGTTAAAATATAATTACAGTAATTATAAATATTAATATAATTAATAATATATTTTTTATTACATAAAAATATTATTTATATTATATCATTTTATGTACCATTTTATTTGATAATGATTTATTATCATATTATTAACATTAAGTATCAAATAAAAATTATATATAAATATAATATTATACAATAAATAATATTTACATTTTTACAATAAAATATGTCTGTGTAACAATGTATTGTTGTTATTATTATTAATGGATTATTATCAAATTAAAAGAGTATGTTAAATAATACAATTACAGTAAATATAAATATTATTTATATAATAATTTAATATGTAATTACAGTAAATATTAATATTTATATTATGTTATTTTATATACTAATTTATTTGATTATGATTTATTATTATGTTATTAACATTAATTATTCAATTTAAAAATAATTTAAATATTATAGTATTATTATTATATAATATTATAAATAAGAAATATTTTTTCAATTTGTACAATAAAATATGTCTATTGTAACAATTTATTATTATTATTAATAATAATAATGGATTATGATCAAAATAATTTTGATTTTTGAAATTACAGTAAATATTATTTGTTATATAAGATAAATATAATTTATATTGCTATTATTTTACATTTATATTTAGAAATCAGGATTAATAATAATAATAATAATAATAATAATAATAATAATAATAATAATAATAATAATAATATTTTAATATTAGTAATTTAAAAATTAAACAACCTGTATTGATCTTTGTATTTATTTATTTTTTATTATTATTATTATTATTATTATTATTATTATTTTGTAAAGCATAGTCCAATAATCTTGCCAACTTTTACAAATATGTATATGATTTTTTTCATGTTTAATATATATTTTAAGATAATCTGATTTATTTCTTTATTACATCCACTATTTACTTTTCATTAAATGTCAACATACAGTATGTAAAAAAATTCAGCTCTTTTTTCACATAAGATTCTTACCTTGTGCCTAAAAGTTTTTGCAAAAAAAAAAAAAAAAAAAAAAAAAAAAAAAAAAAAAAATATATATATATATATATATATATATATATATATATATATATTTTTTTTTTTTTTTTTGCAACCCCTTTTCTAAGATTTGTGTAGTTTTTTCAACAGCAGCGGTGAAAATATTCACTGTGACATGCTTATTATGAAGCAATGAGAGTTCTAATGAGATGTTAATGAGAGGTTCTGTTTCTATTGAGTGAACTCTTCATGTCTTGGTAGTCCCTAGCATGTATTGTCTGTGAATAATAATCTCTGTGAGATGTACAGTTTAAACTCTGCTGACTGCTCAGCTCCATCAGAGGGCGCTGTTGTCGCCAAACATGGTTTCGCTTTTCTGTAAAGGTCAGCTCTGTTAAAAAAAGAATGCTGAAAACTTTGCTAACTCTTCCTCCCTGTCTAACTTTCCTTCTCTCTGTTTGGGTAGTGAGTTAGATACATTGCGGGGGTGTTGCGGCAGCTCTATCATATTTAATGGGCCATGTCTGCTCAGCCTCACAGTACTCTGCATGATCCCTCCACCCCAACCCTGCTGCTATCCTCTCTTCCCTCTTTAGATACATCCATCTTTCTTTCAGTCTCTCATCCTCTTATTCTTTCTCGTTTTATGAGAGAAGTGTAACTTTTATATAAGCCTGCTGCTTGATGATTGTGAGTTAATGGGAAGATCTTATTCAGAGGCGCATTTGCACACATGCAGTGTGCGGCTGGTTCCACTCCAGTGCTCCTGAGGACACGCGGGCTCATGTGCGCTACGCCAGCCGGCCACATTGCCTTGGCAACATCTAATGGCTGTCATCTCGGCGGTGTCACTGTGATGATGGGATTAGATTAGATTAGGTTATGCTGATTTCCC
>NC_133379.1:30269389-30329720 GCF_049309525.1 Garra rufa
TTGAGAACATTGTTTGTGTACACAGAGTTTACTAAAAAGAAAGGTTTTGAACAACTCACTTTCACTGTTTGGGTTTCCGCTCGCGGCCGTCTTGCCAGTCAAGAGGTGTCGATCTCTGAATGCGAATGAATGGACTCCATAGGACGAAATATTAGGCTTATATGAGGCTCTTTTTACAACTAGAAGGTTAATATTGTTTTTCACTTGCGACAAAACAATGAATTAGCCGTGCATTTATATGGAAATATGCTTTAGGAGCTATCCATCCTCGCATTCGGAGATCCACACTTCTTGACTGGCAAGATGGCTGCGAGCGGAAACTCAAACAGTGAAAGTGAGTTGTTCAAAACTTTTTTTTTAGTAAACTCAATGTTCTCAATGCTCGAGTTCATGTGTAGAGACCCAGGCGATACTTCGAGCAAAGTTTCATGGTGTGTCGAGCCTTCTTAGTGTTGTAAAAATATCGATTTTGATGCGCTCAAAGTAATGCCCCTAGTATTCCCATTCACCGGCCATTGACCACAAAACGAAATCACGGTCAAGCTCAAAAACGGCTCGTTTGTCGTAATTATGCTTTTAGATATAAGTTTGTCTCGTTTACAGTAAAAAACACAGCCCAGGTTGCATTTTGGCAATAGTTATCCTTTAATGCATCGTGTTTCCTTCTGAAGCATCAGTGAGCATTTGAACTTTCTGTAATAGATGCATATGAAAATTTGTGGGACATGATGGATTTTTCTAAAGAACAGCAGGCAGTTTAACTGTTCAGGAAAAACAAGGGACACATAAACTGTCACAAAAAAAACTGCTGTGGATCATTCAGGTAACAACACAGCATTAAGAATCAAGTTTTTTTTTTTTTTTTATAAATTCAACTATTATTCTCTCTTGTGGACTATATGTTAATGTCTTATGCGAAATGTCTTATTTCAGGTAAATAAAAAATGACATGCATTTTTTATGATCTCTCTTATTTTGGTCAAATAATTAACATTTTGCAGATTCTGCGAAGTGTATGTAAACTTTTTTTGTACAGACTTCATCTGTACGTTTCCTAAAATAGCAGAATATCATTGATTGTCATTGTAAAGCAGATGTTTTTATGAATGATCCTGGAGGCAAGAGAAGCACACTGACTCCTGAGTGAATCACTGAATGATTTTTAAAGGTCTTTTGTGACACAGAAAGAGGTAAAGAGAGAGAAGTCGTTTCTTGAAAGAACTTGGGGAGCAAATGTTATTCTATTGTATCCGCACAGCACGGCTCTTGAAGATGAGGGCATAAGCTCTGCTTTTCCAGCTGGAGGCTGTGTTTGTGTGTGTGCACGTTTGTGTATTTATGTACTATATTTTTGTGTCCATGGTGTGAGGGATCTTGACAGGTTGTTAATGTAATATGTGTGTGTGAGTTATTTCAGTTCAACATAGTGCGTGTAATTAGCTTGTGTTGGTAATGAGGTTTCCAATAAGATGCTGAGCTGCTAACATGTGCTCAGCTGCTGCTTGCTTCGCCCCTCAATCAGCAACATCAGCAGGTGATATGCCTCAGAGAGAAAGAGAGTATGTGTGTGTGTGTGTGTGTGTGTGTGTGTGTGTGTGTGTGTTTGACCAGTTTGGAAATGTTGGTTGCATTAATTTACTCTTATAATTTAACTATAAATGTTTATTTTTTGTTTGTGTTTTTGTGTGCAGGGGAAAAAGTAGGTGATTATCCATGTGGAGCAGAACGTCCCTCAAGAGTGTGTCCAAATGGAACAGAATGTAAGGAGTACTGGACAGGACCTAATTTTGGCATCACAAATTTCGATAACATCCTCTTCGCCATCCTCACAGTCTTCCAGTGCATCACCATGGAAGGATGGACAGATGTACTATACGATGTGAGTTCCTATTAGAATTAATTTAGTGGAACATTGTGTGCAAAGAATGACAACTTTTTTTATTTCTTTAGCCCCACGTCATTCCAAAACCTTTTTGATTTTCCTTCTTATGTAAACCAAACATAAAATAAGAACTGAGGCTGAGTCAGATTATCTAAAAAACATCTAAATATTCTGTCAAACTTGTGCACAATGTTTCAAGTTTTTTGAAGTGATACAGTGGCTGTGTCTGAAAGCTTAGACAGTTGACTTGTTGCCTCACTGCACTTCACTATAAGCCATTGACCTCTCAGGCATTTAAAGGTACAGCCCAAAACTAATTTCGGACTGGTTTCTGGTCAGCATAATGCTCTAATGATCTACAACAAAATACAGAGAGCTTGTTTGTCCTTTAAAATCCTCCACCTCCCCCAGCACCACCTGTCTAGATCTGCTATCTGCTGTAGATGTATCCCTAATCATGCAGCATATCTTACATGCTCACAGCAGCGTGTCTTGTGTGTATCTAGTGGCAGTAGCAAGTTTATACTTGTTCTGTAGCAGCATGTGTAGCAGATCTAGTCCCCCATTTTGGGCATAGTTCACCCAAAAATGAAAATTCTGTCATTAATTGCTTGCCCTCATGTCGTTTCAAACCTCTATGACCTTCGTTCATCTTATCACAAATTAAGATATTTTCATTTAAAATATCAAAACTTTTTAACAATTTAACAGCAATTTAACACAGTCCCTATGAAATACACTTTTCCCCTTTTTTTTTATCAAAATCAGTTTTATTTTTATCATATTCTGTTTTTCATTAATTGTCTGGATTCCATTTGAATTAAATTGTAATCAAAAGCATCTCTAATTGATTGGTTTTATAAAAAAATATTTTTTTTAATTTCCTTTTTTTTTCAGAAATACTGTATTTAAATTTTTTTGGTAAATAAATTCTGTGAAATATTTACTTTTTTAGTGTTTACATACTATATATGTGTGTGTACTGTGTATATTTATTATGTATATATAAATACACACACACACACACACACACATGCATGTAAATATTTAAGACAAACATGTTTATATTTTAAAATATTTTTTTATATATAATATCAATTATATGAATTATATATATATATATATATATATATATATATAATATAATTTTATTTTATGTAAATGCGTGTAAATATTTTCAAAATATATACTGTATGTTTGTGTTATATTTATATATACATAATAAATATACACAGTATACACACATAAGTTATGTAAACAAAAACCTTTATTTTGGATGCGATTATTGTTTGACAGCACAAATTTTTTTTCTGTCACAAATTCTTCAAGTTAAACCAAACTTTTATTTTGACGGGTTGCACTTCAGTACTGTATGTGTGTACTAGACAAAACCGCCCGTTCTTTCACATAAAGACACACAGAACATGCAGGATTTATATTTAAATATTTTTTGTGGCTTAATATTCACAGACACTAGTACATATCACATTTTAATTTAAGTGTACTGACCTACTTTTGATTTATTCATCCAAATTTTGTCAAATTCTGTGACACTCCCCATTCTACAGTAAATTCATTTTTTTGTGACTGGATTCCGCGATTCTGGTCACGTTTTCCACATTGCGGAAATCATAGGGTCCTAATATACGATGACATAAAATCTAAGCTAGATTTTCAATACACTGATTGTACTTCCCAGAAAAAAGAAAGTTATACTGTTCAAGTTTGAAACATAAGAGCAAATAAAAATGACATACTGTAACACAACACCAACACACACACCTACATTTTCAGACATGCATAGTCTTGAATATGGATGTGGAATTTTGTTTGTGTAATCTCAAAGGCTTTTCTTTGTTTCTAAATTTTGTGTTATGTTTTAGAACACCTGACAGTCTGTGTTCTGCTTGTCTGAGTGCTGAGCTCAAGAGACTCTTTCTGTAAAGGTGGTAGAATAAAGGTGTGCATGCTGATGTGAATACAAAGTGGAAAAATGGAAAGAAGTTTGCTTAGTTTAATTGTAGACAGTTGTAGAACTATTGTGATATGCAGGAATTCCACAGTTATGGGAAACCCTACTGCGGCCATCTGTTTTTACCACAGGTCAGTCATTATTGAGACATCACGTTCAGAATAAACGCCAATATGGACAATCCCAGTAACACTTCCTGGGAGCGTAGTGTAAACCCTGCTGAGTGACAGAAAAGACAGACTACTGTAGTTTCACCTGCTCCCCTACTCCTCACAGTTTACAAATGTGTGCGGAGCGTCAGGCTGCCAGAACATGGTGTGGGGCGGCATATGCCACCCTGTTCCCACACCGCTCCCCCCCCCCACCACAGACTGAGACGAGAATTATGCTAAGCTGAACTCAAACTGTATGCTGCCAACCTGTTTCTGTCATATGCGGAGGGCTGCTGGTTATGCTGATACCCTCTCTCTTTCTCTCACTTTCACCCACCCACTTTTTAACACATGAGCTCTGTTCCAAAACCCAGGGAGCTGCATCATTATCTACTTCATTCTAGCGTCCTGATCATAATAGAACCTCTCAAATAAACAATTGGAATGCTAATATTAGGTGAAATAAATCTTTTTAATCACAGTCAATGTTTTATCATTTAAATATACATAAAAATAAGCTTATGTGCAGGGCTCAGTAAGGATGTTTTCTGCTTGCTAAGATGAAGCAACTTAAAAAAATAAAAAACACAAATTTTATGACTAAAATAAAATAGAAATGCACACTTTAAATACATGTTTAACTGTTTTGGTGTCACTTAAATATACTAAATATAATTTATTTATTTATTTATTTTTTATTTGCATTTATAGTTTTTACATATTTCTCAATATTATTTCTACATTTCTAAATGTCTAATTTTTACATTAAATTATTTTTAAACCAATATTATTTCAAATATTTTTCACCTATAAAGTGATTATTTCATGATATATTTGATTTTCCTTACAAAGAAAATTTGAAATATGCCTGTAAATTATACAGTTATTGTAATGATACAGGTAACTCCAAAACAACAATATATGTAGAAATAATAGAGTAAATGGATAATTATTACTAATTATTTTGTAATTTTTAACACATTCTTACTGATTCCTCCAAGGCTCTCACAAATATTAATTAAGACAATTTAATTTTTAAATATAAATTTTTGCATATATATATATATATATATATATATATATATATATATATATATCTATATCATGTTTTTATATGTTAAAGAAAATTTTAATGACTGTGAATTATGTAGTAGTTGTATATGCTACCAAGACTGTCACAAATCTTGCAATTTTGACAAATCCTTGTCTGTGTCAGACAAATGTATTTTAAATATTATATTTTTTGCACATACATTACCACACTGTGAAGAATAATTTGTTTAGTCAACTTAAAATAATTTGTTACCCGTCTGCCTTTAAATTTTAAGTTCAGTCAACTCAAAAAAAATTTAGTCAACTTGAAATGTTAAGTTGCACTAAGTAACTACTTAGAGTTGATTCAGCTTAAAATTGTAAGGCAACTGGGTAACAAACCCAGCTTTTAAGTTTAATAAACCACATTATTGTCATTTTCACATTTCAAGTTAACTAAACTTATTTCAGTTGACTGAACTTAAAAATTGAAGGCAGCAGTGTAACAAATTATTTTAAGTTGACTATTTTATAAGAAATCTCTTCTGCTCAACAAGCCTGTATTTATTTGATCCAAAGTACAGCAAAAACTGTAACATTTTGAAATATTTTTACTATTTTAAAAAACTGATTTCTATTTGAATATATTTTAAAATGTAATTTATTCCTGTGATCAAAGCTAAATTTAAGAAGATGTAAGTTAAGCAAGTAAACTTTTGTAACATTAGACACTATACCATTCAAAAGCTTGGAGAAATTAATACTTGTATTTAGCAAGGATGCTTTAAATGTATCAGAAGTGATGATAAAGACATTTATAATGTAATAAAATATTTTTATTTCAGATAAATGCTGTTCTTCTGAACTTTCTGTTCATCAAAGACACCTGAAAAATTCTACTCAGCTGTTTTCAACATAATAATAAATGTTTTTTTGAGTAGTATGTTTTTTTTTTACAGTTTTTGCTGTACTTTGGATTAAATAAATGCAGGCTTGTTGTGCAAAAGAGACTTCTTTAAAAAACTTTCACTTTTAAACTTAAAAAACAATCTTTCATTAAAAACTTCTGACTAGTAGTGTATGGTTTTAAATGTTTTACTGTTCTTTTTTTTTAATATCTGTAAATTATGTAGTGCATATATCCTACCAAGACTGTCACAAATACCCATTTATGTAAGGCAGTTTAATAATTTTACCTTGGAGACAAGCAAAATAAATGTTGATAAGCAGTTTTTGCGACCAAATATTACTTAAGAAAAGGTTTTGGAGCAAAGCACCTCCCTCCTTTCTCTACACTCTTGCTGTACAGAGTGTTCTTGCTAAGTGCAATAAACCTTTTTCACAAGGCAACTTCGGCACAGCCTGTGTGTAGATGTGAGTGTATCTTATTAACATGGGCCTCTCAAACTGCATTGGTGGCCCTGCAGGCATACCACAGGGCCTTTCAAAACAACTTTTGTTCTCAGAATACTGTAAAAACACATCTCTCGGAGACCATAGCCAGCTTCATCATTTTATTGCCAATTTGTAACTACTGGAGCTTGTAGTTAAACGGTTCCTTTTAGCCTGGGGGCTTCAATCCTATTTCACAGAGACTGACTCGTTTATAAAGTAGCTCAGTGCATTTCTTAATCCCTCTGCATTGACAGGCAAAGACCTATAATTGGTGACAAATAGAGAGTAAATCAATATATATATTGTTCATCATAAGTCTTAGATTGTTTCCCAGAAGTCACCCGCATGAGTGCCATTTCTCAACGGCGAGCCAGAAGCAAGTTTGACATTTTCCTCCATCTTCTAGATGGATAGAAAACATCTTGTTGCGTGCTTTGTTTTTATATTAATACCAAACTGATTGTAATGTATAGAAAAAGCACAATGTCTGAAAACAGACTCCTTCTTACTAAGTCAGGGAAACCGGTGTTCTGAATACTTTATTAAAGTTAATGCTGTAAAAAACATTGTTGTTTTTTGAGATGCTATTTATGGATGAAATCCAGGATGGATCGCATCATGAAATACGAATAATGGCAGCACTCCATTTTCTAGATTGCATGTCAGAGTAGCTGGTTTGTGACTCGTTGGATTGATGTCTTTATGGTGCTGTGATGGAACGCCACAATGGAATAATGGGATTGTCTGTAATGGATTATACACATAGATTCTTTCTTTCATATCCCAATGCAGCAAAACCGTGACAAAGTGATATATAGATTTGTATTCTATGATTCAAATCCCACCTAAACACAAGCAGTTGTGTCTAAATTGAAAAGCATTTTCTCTGTTGTAGCTCTTTAAATGACTGACAGACAGAGGGCCAGAGGTTAGTGTAAGTTTCTCAACCTAAGAAGCTGCGCTGGTACATTATCCCCACCCATAATGAGCTCCGGCCCAAACAAGTCAGCGTGGGCGGAGTCCTCGGCTAATGACATGGCAGTCCTCATTTCATGCCTGTTAGTTTTATTACGCTCTCGCTGTGCTAGAGATTAATCGCTTTCTGCTTAATTACCACTGCTGTGTCATGCTTGTTTGGGGATTCTGGTCAGATCCCCTGTGGTGGAGCAACACTACCTGTTGGAAAGATGTTGCTGCTGAGAAAAATATATAGTTTTTTACATTTACTTTTTATAATAGCTTTTTAGATTTTGAGTATTTTGAAATGACAGGTGTTCATGTTTTTGACTGTACAGTTGAAGTCTAAAGTCTAAAGTTTACATACACCTTGCAGAATCTGCAAAATGTTCATTACATACACTATTATTAATATTGCGTTGTTACCTGAATGATCCACAGCTGTTTTTTTTGTTTGTTTTTGATTAGTGATAGTTCTTAGTGAGAGTCCCTTGTTTGTCCTGAACTGCCCGCTGTTCTTTAGAAAAGTCCTTCAGGTCCCACAAATTCTTTAGTTTTTCAGCAATTTTGTGTATTTGAAGACTTTTTCAACAGTGACTGTATGATTTTGAGATCCATCTTTTCACACCGAGGACAACTCATATGCAACTATTCCAGAAGGTTCAAATGCTCACTGATGCTTCAGAAGAAAAAAAAAATTAAGAGCCGAACAGAATGAGGATGTGTAATTTTTTCTTATTTAGCTTAAATATCATATTGTGTTCAATTAGGTCTGCCTGTCAGAAGCTATAGAAGATACTTACATGTTCCCCAGAAGACAAAATAAGTTAAATTTACCCTGATCTTCAAATTCCAAAAGTTTTCACCCCCTCTTTCAATGCATTGTTTTTGCTTTCTGGAGCATCAGTGAGCATTTGAACCCTCTGTAGAGGCACTCAGTTGTCCTCAGTGTGAAAAGATGGATCTCAAAATCATACAGTCATTGTTGGAAAGGGTTCAAATACACAAAAATTCTGGAAAACTAAAGAATTTGTGTGACCTGAAGGATTTTTCTACAAACAAGGAACTCATGATCAACTATGACAAAAAAAGTCATCATGGATTATTTAGGTAACAACACAGTATTAAGAATCAAGTGTATGTAAACATTTGAACAGGGTCATTTTTATAAATTGAGCTATTATTCTCTTGTGAACTACATGTAAACATCTTTTATGTGAAATATCTTATTTATTTCAGTACTAAATAAAATATTTTGTATGATGCCTCTTTTTTTGGTAAAATAATTCACTTTTTGCAAACTTGGAAACTTTTGACTTCAGCTGTATGTCTATTTTTTGTCACTTTGGCTGTACTATGCAGAATATATATTTTTAGTTGTGTTTTAAAAAGATAAATACAGTTGCAATCACACAGTTTGGTTATAATTTATAAAGATATAATGGTCTAGTTTGTCAGTTGTTGCAAGACTTTCTAGTATCATGGAATTCACATTCTTTGCTCATTTACGTTAAAGGTTTTCGGGCTAATAGGAGTTAAAGGAAATTTGTGTGAACATGGCGGCATCCAGGAAGATATACAGTTAATGATAAATATTCAGTTTCAAATAAAATGGCTGCAATTGCATTGAAGTTAAGTCTAAGTTTCTATATTAAATAATTAATTCAGTTTAGCAAACTGCAGGTGTAATGAATGCGTTCAGGACGAAACGAGACGATAGACAAGATACTAACAAACAATATATTTAATAGAAATCTTCAGACTGGACAGGCAGGAACAGAAAGATCTTCACACACGCTGATAACATTAAGGACCGACAGAGAACTAAAGAATCAAACAGACTTATAAAGGGGAACGAATCATTAAACACAGGTGACGGGGATACAGAATAATGAGGGCTAAACCAAATGACAAGAAAATGACAGTTGGAGACAATAGGAGAAACCAAATGAACAGACATGAATGTAACAGCAGGATCAGGAGTAGAAAACAAGAACTTTTAATTAATAATCGTACATACAGAACGAATGCTTGCATTGCATGACATCAAAGTAGATGGCTAACTTTCACTGTAGCATTGCCATTTTGTTTCCTTACATGCATGTTGTTCTTTGAGCACTGAGCAATGGAACATCTTGTTATTCAGAAGAAGTAGGAATAACCCACATCTAACTTTGAATGGAGTGCAACGTTAAGCGGCAGAAACTAAATTGGTTTTCCTTCAATCACAACTCCTGAAATTGCAATTTGCAACAAAACAACCCTTGTGAAAGGTCTCAGTTAATTTCTGAAATAATTATGAGGCACCTCTTCGTGATGATTTTGAATTATTCTTATTTTAGTATTGATCTACCTACAGATTCTTTAATTATTTTTTAAATCTACCTTCTGGTCAAGCATTTGTAATGTTGGCTCGTCTATAAAACAATCAACTCCCTCCGGGGCTGTAATAAGGTGTCATTTATTGACGTATAAGATGAGACATTATGTGTTTTGTAGCCTGTGAGACCATCTGTTAATTGTTATGTTACACTAAAATGTATAGTCATTCAGCAGCTGTCATGCTATTTCAGTAGCTAGTGTATGTGTGTGTGTTTCAGTGTAATCAGTGTTTTTGGTCTTGTTACTGCAGGCTGAGTCACCAAGCCTCTGTGCACCTTGACCCTGTCAGCCGGTCGTCCTGGGCTGTCAGACCCATCCCTGAGCTCATTAAACATCTTTAAAAATAGCCTGTTGAGAGCAGAATGGAATACAGTCATATTTTGATGCATTCTTTCTCCTTCCCCTTTTTGGATATAACTTATTGTAGTGGCAGTGAAAAATACACACAGATAGAAATGCATGTCTTTTTCCCTCTGCAGTCCAGTTTAACCATGCTCTAAAATAATGCTGCATCATACACCAGTGGCTTTTATTATAACTAATAATGGCATACTTCTGTGCCCAAAAAGGTGTAGCAGCAATAACCATTGAATGATGATCAAATGATAGAGAAAAACATTATGTCTAGGCATATATCCAGACCCTCAGTGCAGTTCAGACTCTTCCAGCATTTTAAAGAGCTGGTTCAGGTGTATAGATCACGTTATTAGATCAGTGCTGTACAGTTTCAGTAAAGTACGCTACATAATTCATTTAGGGAATCAGGGGCTAAATCAAATAAATCACACTATAGTCTTTATTATTTCAATATCTTGGAATGGGAAGAAGAGAAAAAAAGATATATGATCATCATGATGGCATAATAGCTTAGCTCATGAGTCATGATGTAGTTTGTGTCCCTCAAAGGACTCATAATATAAATATTACACTTTACTTACCTGATTTGACACTTTATTTAGTTGACTGTGCATAATGCTGAATAAAGCATTATGATAATCAGTGTTTATAGTTTTAAGGAAGTGTTAAAAAAGCCTTTAAGGATAGAGTATTGAAAAAGATAAATTAGATAAAGTACAATGTCACAGTAAAATATATATAATTAGTAATAATTAGGAATATAATTAGTACAGTATGCTTTTTGTTTTTGCTCACGTTTTGTACTGTAGTTGCTTTAAAAGTATCACACCTCGAATATATTATATGTAATCTTTGTCTTCTATTTGGCTTCTGTTTTTAGTTCAGAAATGGGAGGAAAAATACAAGGAAAGCAAGCAGGTTTTGCATTGTGATAAAGTAAATCTACAAATGTACAAACCTGCTTGGCTGCATTTTCTCCCTGTTGCTGTTTGTTAAATAGCTCCAGACTATAAACATATGTTTTTATTGGCCTAACCCAGACTTGCTTCATCTAGCAAAAATGATTTACTTTTATTTGCAAGATTGCATTGGCTGGAGTTTACATAAAACTTTAAACTTACTCCAGTGATGTCTTTTTTACAACAGTTTCCTAACCCTGAGGTTTAGCCGTCTATGATTTCTCTGCAAAACTTCACTTTAACTTGACAAGGCATCTGTCAAGGCTTTGAAGGTTTGAAGTCCCAAGAATCAAATGATTTGCAATCCGTTTGGAGCACTCCGAAACAGGGAATCGTTTTGCGATGCAGTGGTTTACTTATTTGGAATTTCAAAAAGCTCTGTTAATAGTGTGTTCTTTGATCGTTTTCTCTAGTTTATATGTTGTTTGAAAAGAAATCATTACAATTAATAGGTCTACTTACAATGTTTTTTATTAAATTGTGATCACATTAGACAGTTTCCGACGTATTAAAAACATTTCATGACATGACACTCATTATCCAGTACTTGCCTAAAAAGACGGTTATATAATGTGCATTGTTAACAGATTACACTAACATTAGCCTATGGAGAGAGAAATAAGTTTATGAAAGCAACCCCCCCCCCCTCTGCTTTTTTCAAGAATCGCACCGTGAGTACAAGTACATACTATACTGTACCTCAAAATTTTATTGCATAGTATAAGACAATTAATATTCTGGTTTGTTCTTATGCATAATATTGTTCTTTTTTGTAACATTCCATACAAACGTAATTCCCTAAGTAGTGCCTTCATCAGCATAAGAGAGTATAGACAGGCTCATCTGGGTACTGAGCATTAACTAAGGGAAAAAGGTTTCGCACAGGTTCCCAGGGGACTTATATTTCCTGCTTATACCTCACTGTTGCCTAATTAGGAGTGAAATGACTGAGTGTAGGTTTCATAAACTGTAGCCTGCAGAATAACGATACCTCCTTCCAGAGTGAGATAAATGTAAAAGTGATGTTTACTTAAGTGACAACAAGTGGCACGTCATTGGTGCATAGCAGAGATTCAGCACTAGTGAAAAGTATAACCCATATGAAACATCTCCTGTAACTCTGACTCTCTCTGCAGGCCCTCATCAGCCTTTTTTTTTTTTTACCTTGACCTGTAGTGTCTGCCTTAAGTCTCTGCTGGAGAACAGTGGGGGGAATGCTATTGCTGCAAAACTCTTTCTAATTCTAAATGATTTTCCTTTTTCTTAAACTATTGCATTAGGGTTTGGTTCTGATGAGAGCCTAAAGCTGCCCCAGGATTTTAAGAGTGTCAGCCATATTTCTTTGCTGGTGGCTTGTGGAAGGGGATTTGTAATGACTCAATTTAATTATAATTATATTCGGAAACCATGAGAATGAGTGACGTAATTAGTCACTAAATGCTTGAAATAGTTGTATTTCTAGATGTGTTTTAATTCTTTAGAGTATGTATAACATTGTGTCCTAACGACATGCGATTCCAGCGACAAGCTAGATGTGACACGACAGCGTGATGTGAAAGAATCACTGAAATATCACAGCCATTCAGAAGCACAGAAAACTACACACTTGGTGACTGGTACCATCTTTGTCATGAAAAAACAGTTTTAACGCATATGTTTTCTTTCATTTATTTTCAAGAACTGAGGTATGATATGATATTCAAACTCACATTCTACACTTTTAACATTGAATAAAGCACATAATCAGTACTTGAGTTTCAAAATAGAAATTTTGCGAGTCGCTGTAATTAGGACATGGTGTAAGGTATTGTACATAAAACATACAGACATTAAACCTAGTTTAACATGTTTAGTGGGTAAACAAGCACTGACCTATGGCAACAGACGCAGACAGTGGCAACACATTAACGAAAACCAGACAAAGTGTTTGGATAGTGTAGTGTGAATTGGCTTTACTGTATTACTTAATGTAATATCACCTTTTATATACAGGCCAATGATGCCTCGGGGAACACCTGGAACTGGTTGTACTTCATCCCTCTCATCATCATCGGCTCCTTTTTCATGCTTAACCTCGTCCTGGGTGTCTTATCAGGGTAAGTTCAACATCACTCTTGCTCGCTCTCTTTTTCTTTCTATTTCCTTCTTAATTTTTTTTTTTTTTTTTTTTGAAAGCACTGACAAGGTCTTCCTGAAAAGGTTTTTGGTTTACTTTTTGTTCGTAAAAAAGTATTCAGAAAAGATTTACTTTATTTATTTAGAAAAAACAATGCAGAATTCTATAAAAAAGAACAAGACAATATAGACTTTTTTCAACAAGATGTATGTGCATTTTATTAAAAGTGAGAATTGTAAATGAGACAGCAAGTGTACAGCATCTATATACAGCATTTCTATAGTAAAGGTGCTTCTGAAATATCATCTTTAATGCTTTCCATTTTTGAATGCTGAGAACTTGATGCAGTGCTCATGGTGTCATATCCAGATGATGGTTCTTTATTTCTTGAATGCCAGAGCCATTGAGATACTTTGAATTCAGGGTTCAGAGTTCCAGCTGAACTCTCTGTGTCAGACAATGAATCTCCACTCACTGAAAACACAATAAATGTTAGGACGTTCAGATTCAGGTAATTCACTGGAGTTGTACATGTATCTCTCTCATATCAGTACATATATAATTTAATTTGTTGCCACGAATAAGAGCATAGGAGACTTGTTTTAAAACATAAAAAAATCTTAATTAATATTAAATATACTTTTTTAGTGTATAAGCATAGAATCTGAATAATCGAGAGCCATGGGTGTTAAATGTCTTCATCAAATAAGTTAACGCATTAACTTTGACAGTCCTACTATTTTTTACACACATTTATAATATATTACTGTAACACAGCAACATTCTATTAGAGGTACTAGCTACAGATGGACAGAAACTTACTACTAGGGATAACACCGTCAAAGCTTCCCCTTCTTCTGCCAAATGGATGATTGGATTTTTTATCTAGGTCCACAACTGCTGCCTCCAGCACCCGCTCTATGAGTTCATTCTCACGTTTATTCCACTCCTCCTCAGTGAGTAACTTCCCAGTAAACCTCTGGAAGAATGATGTTGCCTTATTTTCTCTCATTTGTTGATCAAAGTATTCCTCTCCATTTCTTGCCACCATTTCTCCAATCATCGTAAGCAGCTTTTTGATATGACTTTTACCATCTAAAACACAATATCTGTTTCCACACTGTCTTATCAAAGTCTGCAGGGGTTCTCCTTCACACGCAATGTACTGTTCAACTGGTCTGTCCCCCAGCCAGTGTCCAGAGAATATAATTATAGTATGTCTCCAGACATGCTTCCCAAAAACAGTCATGAGTTCCATAACTGTTTGTTCAGCTTTTTTGGTAAAGGACTCATTCAGAGGTAGCACTAGCAGGAATGCATGTGGACCTGGTGAACAAACTGTTACACTGCGTAAAATTTCTTTTTCATTTTCCGAATTTGATGATGACCAGCCTGGTGTGTCAACCACAGAGACTTGACATCCTTTAACTTTAGTCTGTTTCATCATACATTTCCTTGTTCTTGTCTGGAGTTTAAATCCCTAGACAGAAAATCCCTAGTCATAATCCACAGGTATACAGGATCAAACAATAAATCGATATTAAAAATAACAAAAGTTAAGTACCTCTTCTAGTGTATTGTCAAAAAAAAGTCCTTGCATGATTATGTTTCCTGATGTACTTTTCCCAACTCCTTCTCCTCCAAGAAGCACAATCCTAACTTCTGAGAGATTCTTTTTTCTTTCTGTTGGGAAAGAAATGGCATGTGTCAATGTCTACAAAGACAAATTTCTGGACTTATTTGTAAATATAATAAAAAAACTTACCTTTAAGCAGCTCTTGAAGAATATGTTTTTGTCTATGTCTTTTCTCTTTGTCTGTTATGGCTTTCTTCATCTTCAGCTCAAGCTCATTGATTGGATTGCACTTTTCATCCGGTACATAGTGACAGCCATTGTTTTCTATCACCATTTCCTCTATCTTCTCAAGGAGTTCTGTGACTTGTGTGCTGTCAGTTAGATTTTTGCAGTTAACAGCATGGTATCTGTACCCACATTGTTCCATTAGCCACTCAAGATGCTCTGCTTCTTGTTCAAGGCGTTCCTCAATAGTTGTATCCCCAAGCCAGTCTCCTCTGGTGAATAGTACAATTGTGTGGCTCCACACCTCCTTCCCTAAAAGTCCCATGTGTTCCTCCACAGCGATTTGATAAGATTTATTAAATGCGGTGGCAATGGGAACAGTTAACAGAATAGCATGTGGACCAGGAGGACATAGATGCACGCTTTGTCTAATCTCCAGTTTGTCAATCACCGATGTCTTTTCAAGAGGATAGTGGCAGAACCAGCCTGGAGTGTCAACCACTGTCAGCTGTCTTCCTTGCACTTCAGCATACCTAACCTCACAGCATACTGTTGTTCTTGATTCATCAACTTTAAAAACGTTTTCACCCAAAATGAGGTTGCCTGCAGAACTCCTTGCAGCCCACGATGCTCCAAGTATTACGATCTGTATATTAGTAAGATATCGTTCCTCACCTAAAGAAGAGATAAAATTGATTGTTTACTCTGTATAGTTTAATCATGTAGCAGTTTATATAACATGTTTTATTTGACTACTACTGTGATTGCATCAGTATGTTTTATTTTCCTGAGGCAGATACCTACCAAATGAGTCAATTACACATTAACCATATTTTCATATACCTTTCATATACTTTGTTATATGCAAGGTGCTATTTGTACAATAATAATAAATCACTCATGTTACTAAAATATTTGAACAATGGTAGGTGGTTTTTCCAATGTATCAATCATTACTTTCAATAAAAAGTAACTATGTAATAACTCAATAATATAAATTGTTACTTACAGAGACAATGTTCTAGATTACTGAATTCAGTTTTGGGTCTTAAGTATGTAATAAGTTCTTACCTTTAATGCGTGCTTGTAGTTCAGTTCTTTGACGCTTGACAGCAAGAATTTTCTTTTTGACATTTTCCTTTCTTTTTTTCTCTCTATCATCCTCTACGGACACATTTGTGCTAATTTCAAAGTAATTTTGGTTGTTTTGTGCTAACATTTCCTCAATTTTTTCCAGTAGTATGATCACTTGAGAGCTATCATCCCTGTCTGTAATATTAAGAACATGATACCTGTTCTGACACATTCTTAGAAGCAATTGGAGGTCTGGCCAGTTTCTAAAACTGTTTCTTAAAGCTCTTTCGTCATATGGAGCAATGCAACTGAACAGCACAATAATTTGTCTCCAGACGTTCTCTGACAAAAACTCCAGATGTTCTTTCAAAGCTATTCTATAAGCTTTAGGAAAAATATTATCTATAGGAATGACCAGGAGGAAAGCATGAGGTCCAGGTGGACACAGGGTTGGGCTTTTCATAATTTCTATTATGTCAAACTTTGGAGTATTTTCCACAGGGTAGTGCCACCACCAGCCTGGGGTGTCCACCACAGTTACTTGTCTTCCATGTACTTCTCCCTCTGCTTTAACAGACCGGGCAGTTCTTCTTCCAACTTCGAAAGCATTTCTGCCCAGAATGATGTTTCCTGCTGAACTTTTTCCACTTGATTCTTTTCCCCCCAAATCTCGACCCCCAATCAGAATAATTCTAATATTTAGTCTTTTGCCTAAATAGAAAAATAGTAACAATAATTAGGTTTGTGCTTTTGATCTCAGTTAAAAAAGTTGCTTTTGTATTTGTAAAAGTTAAATGTAGACACAACATACATACATGTACATGAGTACTGTACATACATAATACATATAACATACATAATGTTTAAAACTTACTTGAGTCAGAGCTTGAGAGACTTTTTGGTGTCCTTTGTTCTGACATCTTGTATTTTCTGTTTCCTAAATAATGTGCTTATGTCAGAATGAATTAGAGATTTCACATGGATCTAAAAAGGTATAATTACTTAGCTCTAAATTGCCTATACCACATAGCTTGCAGTTGTTTAGAAACTTTTTATACAATCTTTGTTATGAGTCAAACGAAAATACGTCTTACCTTTTCTGGGTATTGCGTAGCAACTTAAAATGAAAGTGAAATGTGAGTCTGTTTACTTCCCGTTTCAACAGTCTGCAGGTTGCCAGTTCTTCAAATATTTTTGCCTTAGTGCTAAGAAAAATTAAATGAATAATTATTTCCAGTAAAGATTCACAATATTTTTCTCATTTTAGGGACAAGATATTGTTTAAAATAGCAGATCATTATTTCTGTACTGTTATTACAGTAATCGTGTCCAACATTTACGTACACACAAATCCTCTTTTTCCTCATTTAGCTTTATAATAAACCTGATAATATCATAATATTATAATAATATTATATTACAATATTATATTAACCTAGCATGTTTTTGGCTTATATAAAAAAAATTATAATAAATGTGTTAAAAACATCCATTGTTGGGATATTTGGCAACCTAGTGCTGGGTTAATATTGGACTGAACTCTCCGCTTGATTTTATACATAAACTAATTAATTGTGTTGTTGTTTTTTGACATAGTGACGCTTTTTTCCCTTTTATTTTTAATAATGAAAGTGCACTCTAAAATCTGATATTTTTATATATAGGACAGTTCAGTTAAGTGGCAAAAGACAAAACTTTCAAATGGTGGTGTGTCATTTGCTCTGAGTGTAGGTTCGATGTATGCTGGGTTTGTAGAAGACTATATTATTCCATGCTGATGTTAGCTGCAATGTACATGAAAATGCGAAACTACATATGTTTGTCTGTTTGTTTCAACAGGACTAATATGATAGGAGAGATATGTACTACAAACTTTATTTCATCCAGGAAGGTTCCTCTCAGGAAGTATTCTGTACCAAAACCAAAATGCCAATGGACAAATTTAACCATTTTTTTTATTCTAGTTTGTTTGACTACTCAACATTGGGTTAAAGTGACCCAACGCTACGTATGCAGGTGTAAGAAGGTTCATAATTTGTATCATCTAAAAAAATTAACCCAGCAGCTCAGTTACACAAAACTACCCACCCAGCACCTAGGTAAAAATAATAAAAAAAATAACCCAACAATTTTGGAGAAATCAGTATTTGTACAGTGTGATGAATTACTTAAGTTCTTCTAATAGCTTTGGATCAAAGTGTCTGCTAAATGCATAAATGTAATGTAATCTTAAAGGGGTCATTGGATGCAAAGTTCACTTTTGCATGTTTGAACATAAATGTGTTGGCAGTCAGGGCCCCCACCAACCCTTTTAAAAATTCAGAAAATGCAGATTTTTCAAAACTTCATTGCAATATAACATAACATAACATTACATACTGATAAGTATTAACATAAATAAGTAGTAAATCATTTGTAATAATAAATACATTTGACTTACAGTCACCTGAACAATCACACAAAAATTAAATTAGAAATTAAAGTGCAAATCAACTAAAATGTGCAAAAAATACTCATTTATTCAGAATTACAGAACAGTTTCAAAACTGAACACGCCTGGATTTCTTTGCAGCAAAGTCATCAATGACTGCTGAATCTGTTAAAATATTAAAGAGACCAGACATAAGCTATACTCCCAAACAGAGAAATGCAACTGTAACTGAAATTAAAACAACAGAAACAGAAGCTAACATTTTATTAAAAACAAAATAATTAAATAAGTAGTTAACTTAAGCAAAAACATTCCACAGTGTCAGTGTTGCCAGTTAAGATGATCTAAAAAGGCTATTTCAAAATACTGTAAAAACATCACGGGCTAATACACAGTGATTAAGTGTGATTCTATATTGTTCTTTTTTCTGTTCCTCTTCTTTGCGTCGCTTCCTGCCCCGGATCATTTTCTTTTTTCACTCATTTTTTAAAAATAGTACTTTCATAGCACATATTTTAACTGCGTGCTCCATGCATTATCAATGCGCCAGTCATTTTGCGCCCTAGGTAACTGCCTATTTCGCCTATGCCACAGGCCGGCCCTGTTGGCAGTGTGTGTAGACATCTACCCTATAATGCTAAAAATCCACCCAGTGGTTTTTCTCCGCTTCTTGTCGGTGTGACGTAACACAGACAGAAGCCACTCCCACGATAGATTGATTGACATGGCCGTCTTACCTTAGACCCACCCCGAGTGAGCTGTAACAATCCGATCACCATTGTCTCGATGCCGGAACAGGGATGTAGACAAGAATGGCTCCTTTGCGATTGAGGTGTTCTGTTGTTGGATGTAATAATGAACATAGTAATCCTCATTTACTGTAGTCCATGATGACTTTTGTTTGTGA
Organism: Garra rufa; assembly: GCF_049309525.1. NCBI lineage: Eukaryota > Metazoa > Chordata > Actinopteri > Cypriniformes > Cyprinidae > Garra > Garra rufa. The sequence continues at coordinate 30,288,807 of NC_133379.1, forward strand.
ATGGAATGCACCTCCCGATCATAAATGCGTTCGTGCGAATCATCCGTGATTCAGTATATGTTTTTTTTTTTTATTAATCTTTGCAATCACCTTTCCTAATAACGTGCTAGTTAGCAAGTTTCGCGGCTAAATGCGCTAAAGTAAACAATGGCTCATCACTTCACAGAGAGAAGAGAGGGGCGGGGTGAGGAGAGCTCATTTACATTTAAAGGAACATGCAATAGAATGAGTTGATTTGATAAGCAAGAACACCCATGGACAAAAGGCAAATTAAATTTATTGGGATAAATACAGTTTTTGTTCTAAAAATGTCTTTCCTCAATGTTTTTGTGGTATTTCTTTGTAATAATATAATTTTTCCAGGGCCTGATTATTTACTCAAGAGTTCTATGAAATGACAAAAGTCACTCAGACAAAATGTAATTGGAAGCTTTCAGAACTTTTATTCTTTATGTATGTGTGTGTTTGGTCTTAGAGAGTTTGCCAAAGAACGAGAACGAGTTGAGAAAAGGCAGGAGTTCTTGAAGCTCCGTAGACAGCAGCAGATTGAGAGAGAGCTCACTGGCTACTTGGAGTGGATATGCAAAGCAGGTTAGTGTAAATGTGATGTTTACACTCTAATGTTTTATTGCTTCTGTCATCGCGAGATTACTTAAACTGTTGAATCAGTTTTTTAAAGACAGTTGTTTGAAAGAACCAAATAATCAACTTCATACAAAAACTCAAAGGTCTTTCTTAATGCCAACTAAAAAAAATAACAATAAAACACTCAGTAGTTAGTTTAGGGGTAAAATATCTTTGCTATAATACCTAAAAATATATATTTTTAAGATAGTAAAATTAAACCATGCCTCTCTGTGAAGTACTTTAAAGTCCAATACATTTTTTCTGTACCTAAAAATTCATACAGGTACTTAAATGTTTTGAATGACAAAAATATGACATCGAAATTGTTTTGGTTAAAATTCTTTTCAAATATTTAGAATTTTCTGTGCTTGTACTGGTTTGGCCTTAATTCTTTATGGAACATGTTTTTTTATATAATGGATTTACTATAGTGCAGTACTCATACTGATACTGATATTTACACATTACAGAGGAAGTGTTGCTGGCAGAGGAGGATCAGAATGCTGAGGAGAAATCCCCACTGGATGGTGCGTGGTACAAGAGGAAACAGAACAACCCAGGTGAAAAGAGGGCAGGGGTCCATGGGGCTGGTTTACCATAGTATTCTATGATTAACCAGGCAAGTGGAAAGTTTGACCTTTTATATCATGAACCCTCATATGCAGGGCCTAAAATTAACACTCGCCAAATGCCAGTAAAAATCTGCGTTGACAAGCGTATGCTACAGTGTGAGTCACCAGTTGGGGGATAAAACTTTTCAGGAATATAGCAATGCAATGCAGTGAGAACAGCAGACAGTTTTTAAAGAGATTCGCTGTTTCTGACGTAAGCAAATAAAATAATCTTTTCAGAAGACAATATCATCGTGATTAGCTGTTCTGTCATAAGCGACAAGAGCAAATCAAATAATAGTATACAGTGCAGTGTGATGGCCAGCTTGTCCCTAGACACGGTTCTAATAACTTTTACCTGAGAAGATATTGCTGCTTCATTTCAGACGATTAACTTTTCCCTTCTTTAGTCTTCAAAACCTGAGTATATGGTGACACATACCTGGGGTTACACCGCCTAAACAGTGCAGTGAAGTATAGTTTGAAAGGTTGTTCGTTCTGCTCTACGCATACGCTGAGCCGTCAGACAGTGCACCAGTAGGCTTTACTGGCTTTACTGGACGAAAACACACACAATTATGTCAACATGCGTGGTTTAGGCAAGTTACCATGTTAAAACAGTCTTGTATTAATTATAAAATCTTAAATGTCCGTAAAGACTTGGGAGAAAATCGCATATGTGTCAGATCCGCATCATGTGCATCAGGTTTTAAAGACGAAGCGCTGCTTTTAAAGTGAAACCTGCTCAAGTCTTTCCTTGATGTAAATCAAAGAACAAAAGAAAAAGTGAAATCACTCGACTGCTCTAGTCTTTGGTTAACTTTTGAAGCTTGAATAAAGATTAATCTGGATAGTTTATACATGTACAATTTATAGTTTATGTGAAGACTGTTTTAAAAATACTTAAATTAAAGGTTATTTTAGAACCTATTAAATGTTAAAAAGTAATTGACACTTTCACTTAGGGGTGTACTCACTTTTGTGGCCAGCAGTTTAGACATTAATGGCTGTGTGTTGAGTTATTTTGAGGGGACAGCAAATTTACACTGTTATACAAGCTGTACACTCACTACTTTACATTGTAGTAAAGTGTCATTTCTTCAGTGTTGTCACATGAAAAGATATAATAAAATATTTACAAAAATGTGAGGGGTGTACTCACTTCTGTGAGATACTGTATTTATATATTTATTAGCTTCTAAATAGATGTTACGAAGTGTCCACTGACAACTAGTTGTAATTAGTCAAATGTAGTAGTAATTAGTTCCTAATTAGATGGAAACTGGTTTATTCACATGAAAACAAAAGCTAAAATTGTGATCTGATGATGATTTGATTCATTTCATGTTTTTGTAAACTGTGTCATAATAGTTGGTAGTTGGTGTATGTGTTTGTGTTCTTATGAATTTTTTTGTTCAGTTCTGAAAAGAACAAAGAGCAGAAAGGGTAGAAATGACCTCATCAGTGCTGAAGAGGGTGAGGAACATTTCACAGACATCTCCTCTGTCGGTAAGCCTTGACCATTCACCTTCAGAAGCTGTCGACCACTTTATTGTGATGCATGAAATTTCAACCTTTTTTGGCTAAGCCAAATGCTGCTATTCACATATCCTGCATGATTTGTCCAACACATCAATAGAATGATTTTATACTTTATATATTGAATACAGAATGTATGTTTGTTAATAGTTAACAAAAAGAGAAGACATTAAATCCCATTCTAAATAAGTAACAATAATAATCTGAAACCTCAGAGCTACTCAGGTTAGCTCAGATATGCCCATTAGCTGAAGTGAGTAAAAAAGAGAAGGGAAAGCAGGAACGGGTGACCTAAAATCAGTCACGCTTGAGTAGATATTCTCTTCTATTAGAAATTTACAAGGCTGATAGAATGATTTATAATCTCAAACACTTATTGTCTCAACATAACTCTAAGATAAAAATGAAATGCCATTTGAACAAAGTACTATTTGTATTCCCATCTGTATTATTACTGTATTATTACAGATAGTAGTAGTCTGATCTTTCATCACAGTCTTGAGTGTCTTCCCATAATGTTTTTGAATGTATTTTTCATCTCTCTAGCGCCACCTGGATCACCTTTTGCCAGAGCTAGCCTGAAGAGCAGTAAGAATGATAGCTCCTCGTATTTCCGTCGGAAGGAAAAGAGGATACGCTTTTTCATTCGGCGGATGGTGAAGGCACAAAGTTTCTACTGGATTGTCCTGTGTTTGGTGGGCTTGAACACTATGTGTGTGGCCATGGTCCATTACGACCAACCTGAGTGGCTCACCAAGGCCCTGTGTAAGCAAACCAAACATTTATTCAAATGCTGTCAAAACTTTTGAATGTTTTGTCTATATAGTTACTTGAAAAGCATGTCATAGAACTAATTTCTCTATCTTTCCTTGCCTCACAACTCGTGAGCATTAAAGATTTAAGATGATTTAATAGCATCTCAATAACGTCTCTCATGTCAGTTTCTCAAAAAAATTGTTTTATTAATTTCTATGAAGTAGTTCAAACTATCAGTTTCAGTGAATTAATTCAAAACTATGATTCAGTGATTTGCTGTGTATCATGTATCATTGTTAGTGTTATTTTATAATTGATATAGCTTTAATGTATTTCTTCATATTTTGAATTGACCTTTAATTGTATATTTTTAGATATAATATATATTTATATATTATATTTTATATAATAATATATTTTTTTAGGTTTTTTAGTTATGTACCTGTTAAAATTATTATTAATTCACTTGTATTAGTGTTTTAGTTAACAATAACAACACATCATGCATTAGAAAATATGTTTGTGAGGATTGTTTGTTATTGTGCATTGTTAAATTATAGTAAATACTAACAATTACATAGTTAAATTATAATAAAATATGACTGAAATTATTTTATGGTTAAATGATGAGCCTCTGATAGAACAAAATCTATTTAGCAATTTAAGAGTTAAAAAATATATATATATTATTGATATACAAATGCATTTAAATAAATATTAAATTAAATATTAAATACATTTACATAAAATTTGATGAAGAACATCAAAAGGCTGAATGATATAGATTAGATATATATTTTCTTTTAGTTGTGTTGCCCATCTCTGTCTTGTAAGAGCATTAGTTTTGAAGGTTTGTGTAGGAAAAGCTAGGGTGTTGACAGATAACCTAATCTCTTTTTTCATTTCTACGGGCTGTTAGACCTGGCAGAGTTTGTATTCCTGGGTCTGTTTCTGACAGAGATGACTCTGAAGATGTACGGCCTGGGGCCCAGAAACTACTTTCACTCCTCATTCAACTGTTTTGACTTTGGGGTGAGTCACAGCATACATGATTCAGATGGGCCTGCGTGGCTGCATCTAGTCAGTCATTATCAGCCACTGCGATACTTATGTGTACACTGAATCGCCACAGGGCTGTTTATGAGTTGTAGTTCAGCCAGCGTACTCACGTTCACTCCAACTATCATTTTCAAGATGTATATTTGTTTTCTAGTCACTTTTAAAGATTTTTATATATTTACCTGTTAATATTTTAATAAATAGGCCATCTGCTCATTTAAGTAAGAAGCTACACAAAATGAACTTTTATAACTAAGAGATTCAAAATAATTTCTGGTTTCTCAGGTAATTGTGGGAAGTATATTTGAGGTGGTGTGGGCAGCGATCCAGCCTGGTGCGTCTTTTGGGATCAGTGTTTTGAGAGCCCTGCGCCTGCTTCGTATTTTTAAAGTGACCAAGTAAGTACATGGCCAAAACATTCACATATCTGACTGATGCTTCAGATTAGGTATTCCTGATACTTCAGACCCAAAACGTATTTGACCTAATAGCTTTTTTTTTTTTTTTTTTTTTTTTTTTGCATGAAGTACTCCCTGAAACTAATGTTTTATAATACAGTTGAGGTCAAAAGTTTACATCCCCCTTTCAGAATCTGAAAAATGTTAATTATATTACATACAAAATGCATGTTATTGTTTATTTAGTACTGACCTGAATAAGATATTTCACATTAAAGACAATAATAATATAGAGACAATAATAGTTAAACTTATAAAAATGACCCAGTTCAAAAGTTTACATCCCCTTGATTCTTAATACTATGTTGTTACCTGAATGATCCACAGCTGTTTTTTTTTTTGTTTGTTTGTTTAGTGATAGTTGTTCATGAGTCCCTTGCTTGTCCTGAACAGTTAAACTGCCTGCTGTTCTTCAGAAAAAATATTTCAGGTCCTACAAATTCTTTGGTTTTCCAGCATTTTTGTGTATTTTAACCCTTTCCAACAATGACTGTATGATTTTGAGATCCATCTTTTCACACTGAGGACAACTGAGCGACTCATATGCAACTATTACCCAAGGTTCAAACGCTCACTGATGCTTCAGAAAGAAACACAATGCATTAAGAGCAGGGGTGAAAACTTTTGAACAGAATGGAGATGTGTACATTTTTCTTATTTCGCCTAAATATCATATTTTTTCATTTAGTATTGCCCTTTAGAGGCTACAGAAAGATAGTTACATGTTTCCCAGAAAACAAAATAAGTTAAATTTACCCTGAAAATTTACCCTGAAATTTAGATGTTGTCCATCACAAATATTTAAAAACTATTGAGTACTATTTTAATATTATTGATTTTATATTTTATATTATTGTATTCATTTTATTTTGTAAATATAATTACAAATATCTATATATAGCCAAATATATGTTTAAATATATATTTAAAAATAATAATAATAATAATAATAATAATAATTTTTATAAAAAGTTATTTCCACATGTATTAATTCTGTTTCTCTGTAGGTATTGGAACTCTTTGCGGAATCTTGTGGTTTCCCTGTTAAACTCCATGAAGTCCATCATTAGCTTGCTCTTCCTCCTCTTCCTCTTCATCGTGGTGTTTGCCCTGCTAGGCATGCAACTCTTCGGGGGCCAGTGAGTGATTTCTGAAATAATCTTTAATTTTTATAGCCATTTCTGTCCCATTCCAGCTCTGGAATAAAAAATTGTTATTTCTTGTGTTGAAATAAACCCCCCAAAATTGTAATTTTCCCCAATATTCTTCACCAAACAAGGTGCAAATGAAACGATATAGACATATATGCATAATCTTTTAAATCGCATTAAAAGTGACTGTGTCAGGCTGGAGCAGATTCTGTAAAGATGCTGGAATTGTAAATCTGCGTGCATCCTCATGCCTTATGACCACAGCAGGCCCACATGAAGCTCTGATAGAAGTTTCCATAACACCCCTGTGGCATCTGCTTCAGAACAGTTTTCTGGAGCTGATCTAAAGCCTGACAGCATGTTTGATGTGTCTTCTGTTGGACCGAGATCAGCCCTAGGCTCCATCTGCTGGGGTAGCGCTGCCTTATACATGAACAAAACTGGTCACAACATGTGCTTAATTGTGCAATCTCATTTATGTAATGAGATTGTAAAACGTGTCCTACTGTCAAGAGCAGTTTTGGTGTTAGATGTTTTAATAGCCTTAAGTTTGAGCCGTTGTTGAGCATGGTAGCTCTGGAAAATGTAGAATTTGTCTCAGCCTTCCTGGATACTGCCTGCATCAAAAAATCTGTCATAAAGTCATAAATCATACTTATTGACCATTAAAAAATATGTTCTATATGAATACGAATGTGTTAAAGTACTACATTTGTCATTTGTCATTGTCATGTGACCTAGTCATCCAGGTACTTTTTGCCTCCCGTTTTGTGAATTCTGTGATTTCAGACAGGCTACTCTTTTCATATAGCCTCTAAATTGACTACACATAGACACACAAATGCATTTTCTGTCAGAATTGCAATACATCTATCCATCATCTGCTCACTTCTTTTCTGTAATCCTTCCACCCTCGTGCCAACTCTTGTGAGCAGAGAGAGTGATACGGCATGCCAACAGGGATTTAGATCTCTACGCTCAGAGAATTACTGAGCTGATTATGCAGTGTGTCTGCTTGCTTTAACGAAGGGCACCCCACTGACAACAAGCGTGATGAATGAAAGCTGTAGTCATCACCCTTCCTCTTTCTCTCCCTTTTTAGTGGCATTGGGCTGCACATAACCAGTACAGTGTAGCTGGCAGTCAGTTTTAAACTGTATCTGTTAAATACTTTTACTTCAATGACATTTTTATTTTTATTTTATATTTTATTTTATACTTTTACTTCAAATACATTTTTATTTATTTTATTTTGTAATATTTTTTTTATTGTTTTGTATTTTATTTTGTTTAAATTGTATTTTGTTTTACTTTATTTTATTTATGTATTTTTTATTTATTTAATTTTAATTTAATTTAATTTAATTTAATTTAATTTAATTTAATTTAATTTAATTTAATTTAATTTAATTTAATTTATTTGTGCTAACCAACCAAACCTAAACCCCTGTATTTTTATTTTATTGTATTTTCAATTTAATTTTGTTTAATTTTTTAATTTTATTTAATTTTATTTATTCGTGCTAACCAGCCAAACCTTAACCCCATATATATATATATATATATATATATATATATATATATATTTATTTTTTTATTTTTTTATTGAATTTCATTGAATTTAAAGTTTTATTGTATTTTTGTTTTATTTTATTTTATTTATTATTGAATTTAATTAAATTTAATTGAATTACATTTATTTTTAATTTAATTTAATTTAATTTTAATTTTATTTAATTTGTGCTAACCAGCCAAACCTGAACCCCTGTACTTTTTTATTTTGTTTTATTTTACTTTATTTTTTATATATTTTTTTTTCATTTAATTTTAATTTAATTTAATTTTTTATTTTTATTTTATTTTATTTGTGCTAACCAGCCAAACCTTAACCCCTGTGTTTTTTTTATTTTATTTGGTTTTATTTTTAATTTAATTTGATTTAATTAAACTTTTATAGTATTTTATTTTTAATTACATTTATTTTTTATTGTATTTTATTTTATTTTGTAATTTTATTTAATTTTACTTTTTATTTCATTTTATTTGTGCTAACCAACCAAACCTTAACCCCTTAAGTATGGGTGTTCACTGACTTTTTCATTTTTCCATTGCGCTCCATCCAGCTGTTTTTAACACCAGAATGCATTCTGTGTGAATGCATATTAGTCATCACAGCCAGGCTGTGTCTAAAGGAAGAAATGCATATTCAAGAGTCAGATAGAAACCATACCCTTGAGTCATTCTGCCCTTCCAAATAAAGCTCACTAGTAGAACTATTTTTAATTTGACACATACAGCATTTATGATCTTCATTTGTGTTGATGTGTTCTGATAGGTGGTCATCTTGTGTATATTGTGACGTTAGTATACATGCACATCTCTCATTGGCGGTTACGTAATCAGGCCTGCAGGGTCTGATGGTATTAACTCACCTGGCTGTTGACTGTGTTTTTAAGGTCTTGTCAAATGCCCCTAGAGTTTCTTTAAATTGCTGTCATGCAGATTACCAGTGAAAGCACTGAAGTTTTGGAGAGGATTGCAGAGTACGAGCATAAACATTCAAGTGGTTTGAAGAGACTTTCTAATTTAGTCTTTGCTCATTGTGTTTCCTGACCCTGTCTGCACCTGTTAAAGTGCTCAGAGTGAAGTGGTTGTTTAATATCTTGTGTTTCAGAGAAACGTCTGCAGTTGATGTAACTGGCTTGGTGGGTTGCAGAAAGATTCCTTTAGTTTTTTAGTTGCTTATGTAAATTAGACTGAGATAAAAAAAATTTGAGATCTTTTCCCCCATCCTGTCAAATGAGCCTCTGTCAACATTTTCATCCTGGTTTTTGTCTTTAGCTTTAGTCTTTAGCTGAGGCCCCCTAGGGCCCTGAGACACAAGAGGGCTTTTCACACTGTGCCTAACCCTGGGTTATCTGTGTTCTAAACACCGCTTTTAACCCGGGTAAAGATGCGTTTCACACCTGTAATTTGAAAGCGGTGTTAGCACCGCATTTTACCCGGGGTTATGAAACCCTGCTCCGGAGCAGCATTTTATTTTATTTGTGCTAACCAGGCAAACCCGTAACCCCTGTATTTTTTATTTTACTTTATTTTTGTAATTTTATGTCTTTATTTTATTTTATTCTATTGTATTTTTTATTTTAACTTTTATTATATATATATATTTATTCCATGGAATGTCTGGATACTGGATTCTGATTGGCTGGCAGGTGTGCAGTAAAACCGTTTAATGCACAGGTAGTTCCAAGTCAGTTTAATCACCGTTCTATATTAATGCGCTGCTTTAATTGATGCACGCAAACACACACACAGAGAGAGAGAGAGAGAGAGAGAGAGAGAGAGAGAGAGAGAGAGGTCGGAGATCGCATTGTGCTGCGCACATACATAAACTTCTTGTCAACGTTTGCCTGCGATCCTTATTAAAATAGCATAGATACTAGATCGCTAACGTTATATTCCTCAGCAACGGGATGGTAAAACTGCTGTTTTTGAATGAATTGTTGTTTGTAGAGAGAGACGCACAGCATGCAGGCAGGTAACGTTACGCACACACACAACTGTCATCTCTCTTGCCTTCACCCTCTCTCTTGGTCGATCGATAATCTACTGAAACAAATGCTATATTTCATTCAAATAAATGTGATTTTACCGGACTATTTAATCTCTGAGTCTGATTTGAAGCGGCCAGAATGCTAGAGCTGCGTGTCATAACTGACGAAAATAACCGTCTTTTTTATCCATTCAGTCAAATTTTGCGCTGCAAATATCAATCCTAGTTTTAATTTGTCTATAACCATGGAATAAGCGGGATAATCAACGGCTTGCCGTGCGTTAAAGGATTTAAAATGCACTTTGCGTCGGGCGGTTATTAGCCTCCACGTCGTGCATTTAAAATCCTTTAACGCACGGCAAACCGTTGATTATCCCTTACATATTTTATTGAATTGAATTTAATACAATTTATATTGTATTTTTTATTTTATTATATTTCTTTTTATTTGTGCTAACCAACCTTAACCCCTGTTTTTATTTAATGTAATTTTATTTTATTTTATTTTTATGGTTGATGTAACCGACTTGGTTGCAGAAAGATTCCTTTAGTTTTCAGTTGCTTATTTAAATGAGATATTTTCCACCAACAGAACATCTGTTACGGGTGCGTGCAGGAGTTGACGAGACGGACGACAGGAATTACAAAATACAATATATTTAATATAAATCTTCGACTGGAACAAGGCAGGAACAAGTCAGGAACATCACACACATCTTTTCATACAAAAGGACCGACCAAGGACAGAACTCAAACACATGCTTATAAAGACAGACTAATTACGGGGACACAGGTGATACAGATGACAAGGACTAAACCAAAGCAGACAGATTAACGGGGGAAGACAATGGGAGAAACCAAATACATGACATGACTAAGACATAAACTGACAGAACTGTAACATTACGCCCCCCTCCGGAAAGGCGCGTCCTCGCGCCGTAGAAAAAACGAAAAAACGAGAGGGGCGGAAAACCAGGAAAACAGAGTCAATAAGGGAGGGGGCTCCGGCGGAGGACGCAACCCCCGGAGGAGGACCGGAACACAAGTCCAGGAAACAAAAAGGACAGTCCAAGGGGGCGACGACGGAGGGAGGAGCCAGGGAACACACAGGAGGGACCTGGAGCAGGAGAGCAGGACCCAGATCGCAGCCAGGATGACGGCCCACGGAGGAGCCGACGGAGGGAGGAGCCATGGTGGAGGACGGACCGCCGACTCCGTGGGGCCGACCGACAGAGGCAGAGCAGCTGGCAGAGGAACCCGAGGCGGAGATGGAGAGCCGAAGATCCAGGGCGACACCGCGGATCCGGAGGGCCAAGGCGGAACGGGCTCTGGCGGCCGAGGCGGAGGCGGAGTCCCGGAGATCCGCGGCGGAGCCGGAGCGACAGAGGATGGAGGCTGTGCCCGCAGGAAGGAGGAGTCCCAAGGAGCCGGTGGGACGGCGTGACGAGGCGCAGCCGGAGGAGCAGAGTCCTGAGGATCCGATGGGGTGACGACTGACCAGGGCGGAGCCGGAAAGACGATGGAGCCCGGTGGAGCTGGTGGACCGACGGGCGACGGTGGAGAGGAGGGCGCTGAGAGCCGTGGTGGAGCCGCAGGGTCGGAGGACCGAGGTGGAGGTCTGGATTCGGAGGCTGGAGGCGGAGCTGAGGGAACCTCCAGCCTTGCCACCGAAGTGAGCAGGCATCCCTGCGGCGAGCCCACTGCAGAGATGGTGGGCTGAGGGTGAGCAAGGAGACTGACTGCTGACTTGGGGAACTTAGGACGGCTGGGCGGAACCAGCGGGGACTCAGGGCGGCTGGGCGGAGCCAGCGGGGACTCAGGGCGGCTGGGCGGAACCAGCGGGAACCAGGCAGATTCGGACAGATGAGGGCGGGTGGGAGGGAAGTCAATGCGGGTCAGTGGCTCAGAGAAAAAGTCTATTAAATCCGGCGTGTCAATATCCACAGTCTCAGAAACAAAGTCAATTAGTTTATATTCCATAACTTCAGCAACGAAGTCAATTAAGTCCCCAGAGATATCCAGCTCACCCCCAGCGGAGTTGCAGTGGGCAGGGCTCTCCATTTCCCTCCCTAGCTCCACGTCGCAATCCACCGTCAGAGATGTAGAATCCGACTCACGCACCTGATCAGCCGGAGAGGACTCTGGCTCTGTCGCTCGCGGCTCTAGTCCTGCATCCGCGGTGCGCTCGGGTTCCCGCTCTGCATGTCGGGGCGATGGTTGGCTGCTCTCTGGGTTGTGAGCGGGGCTGACGTCCTCCTCGATGAAATCGACAGTCCAGAAAGATCCATTGGACGCCAGCACCCACTCGACGAATCCGGCAAAGCTCTCTCGAGGACCCTCCCCGGACAGCTGCATCTTGATGTGGTCATTAAGTCCGTGGTGGAAGAACGTGCACAAGCAGCTGTCCGGGTAGTGAGTTGATGGAACGAGGAACAGAAAGTCTCTGGTGTGGTCCTCGAGAGAGCGTCTCCCCTGCTTCAGGAGAATGATGGCAACGTTGGGGTCATCCATGAGGAAAAAATATAAAACAAACACTGATACAAAAACGAAAAATAAACGCAGGGAAAGACGCCAGGTACACTTTTGTTGGTCGGTCCTTATGTTACGGGTGCGTGCAGGAGTTGACGAGACGGACGACAGGAATTACAAAATACAATATATTTAATATAAATCTTCGACTGGAACAAGGCAGGAACAAGTCAGGAACATCACACACATCTTTTCATACAAAAGGACCGACCAAGGACAGAACTCAAACACATGCTTATAAAGACAGACTAATTACGGGGACACAGGTGATACAGATGACAAGGACTAAACCAAAGCAGACAGATTAACGGGGGAAGACAATGGGAGAAACCAAATACATGACATGACTAAGACATAAACTGACAGAACTGTAACAACATCCTGTCAAATGAGCTTCTGTCAACATTTTTATCCTGTTTTTGTCTTTAGTTTTGAGGCCCCTGAGGGCCCTGAGACACAAGCTTTCACATGTTTGTTCTGTGAAGTGTTTGCATATGTGGGTATGGTATACATTTGCACAAAAAAAAGTTGGATGCTTCCCCAGCGATTACAAAATCAGTCCTTTATTCTTTGTGTAATCAAGTATATTCTAAGCTTCTTTTACTGTATAAGTGAACAGCATTTTGTTTTGTGACAGGATGCAATAATAAATCTACTGCAGCTTCTGTTAGAAACCTCTTTATGTTTACGATGTAAAGCTAATGCACACATCCCACGACAAGCCAGGACTGAATGATACATCCTTTCCACCACAATTCCCTGTTGTGAAAGCAAGCGTGCTCTGAATCTCGTCTATGAATGGATGAGTCACCATTGTGTTCTTGTGTTTCCCTTGAAGGCCAGACTCTGAAAGGCAATTTGGAGAGAGGTAAAGATGGCAGGCTGAAAGAGAACTCTGAAATCTAAAAATAAAATGCTAGAACAAGGATGAGAATGATAGGGATGGGTCAAAAAAAGAAGAAAACCGATCCTCCAGTTCATTTAATCTAAGGCAAGGACAAATATTTCTTACCTCACGTGCAAGATATCGTGAATCTGACTCTGGCAGTTTGTCAGTAAATCAGAAATGGTGGCGTGTGGCTGAATCTTATTCGATTTCAATAGAGTTGGGGTGAGAGAGCATCCATTTTTCTATGACGTCTACATTATTAAAGTTTTTAGGTGGTTGAGATGAAAGACAGGGGTTCTAAAGCCCTCCTAGATAGAGATTAGGGTGTCAATCTTTTGTGTTTTCATCCAAAAGGTGAATAAGAAATGAAAATAGTCCAAAAAACAGGCAATATCGCATTTGAGTATGACGGTTACACTTTTCTGTTTTTAACAGTCAAGCCCACAAATTACCTAAGACACAGTTGAAGTCAAAAGTTTACATACACCTTGCAGAATCTGAAAAATGTTAATTATTTTACCAAAATAACAGGGATTGTACAAAATGCCTGATATATATTTATTTAGTAAGTCCTGAATAAGATATCTCACATAAAATACATTTACACATAGCCCACAAGAGAAAATAATAGTTGAGTTTATAAAAAATGACCCTGTTCAAAAGTTTACATTCTTAATACTGTGTTCTTACCTTAATGATCCACAGCTGTGTTTTTTTTCTTTGTGATAGTTGTTCATGAGTCCCTTGTTTGTCCTGAACAGTTAAACTGCCCGCTGTACTTCAGAAAAATCCTTCAGGTCCCACAAATTCTTTGGTTTTCTGACTTATTTGTGTACTTGAACCCTTTCCAACAATCTTTTCACACTGAGAACAACTGAGGGACTCATACACAACTGTTACAAAAGAATCAAATGCTTACTGATGCTTCATAAAGAAAAATTATGCATTTAGATCGGGGGGTGAAAACTTTTGAAGAGAATGAAGATGTGTACATTTTCTCTTATTTTGCCTAAATATCATTTTTTTTCCATTTAGTACTGAGCGTTTGAACCTTCTGTAATAGTTGCATATGAGTCCCTCCGTTGTCAGTGTGAAAAGATAGATCTCAAAATCAAATATTGTTGGAAAGGGTTTAAATACACAAAAATGCTGAAAAAAAAAAATAACCAAAAAAACTAAGAATTTGTGGGACCTAAAAAGATTTTTCAGTTTAACTGTTTAGGACAAACAAGGGTCTCATGAACAACTATCATGAAACAAAAAAACACAGGTGTGGATCATCCAGGTAACAACACAGTATTAAAAATCAAATGTATGTAAACTTTTGAACAAGGTCATTTTTATAAATTCAACTATTATTTTCTTTTGTGGGCTATATGTCAACGTGTGAAATACCTTATGCAGGTGAGTACTAAATGAAAAATAACATGCATTTTGTATGATCCTCCTTATTTTGGTAAAATAATAAACATTTTGCAGATTCTGCAAGGCGTATGTAAACTTTTGACTTCAACTGTAAGTGCCTAGGATGCAAATGATAAAACAGAATTTTGCTCTTAGTAACTCAGCCCTGCAATTAAAGCAAACCAGAACTGAGTGTACCTCTGAAGCTTTTTTATACCAAGTACATTGAAGCTCTCTCTCTCTCTCTTCCTAACCAGGTTTAATTTTGAAGATGAAACTCCCACTACAAACTTTGACAGCTTCCCTGCAGCCATAATGACAGTCTTCCAGGTATACTTTATTTTAATTTGGCCCTATGAATGTTTAATGTGTTTTTTTATGCATTAAACTGTAAGACTTCTGTGCTTAACCTGTTTATGCCTCTTGTAGATTTTGACAGGAGAAGATTGGAATGCAGTGATGTATCATGGGATAGAGTCCCAGGGTGGCGTCCGGGGTGGAATGTTCTCCTCGGTCTACTTCATTGTTCTAACACTGTTTGGAAACTGTATCCTGTCCTACATCTGTTTAAATATTTGGGGCATCAGGGATAAAACAATTTATATTACATCTATGTTAAATATATATCTATATTATTATCAGTTGAATTTGATTAAAAGAAAAAATTTAGTCAGTTTTAATGCAAATCAAATGTATGTTGAATGAAATGCAATATGAACTACAAACAGTTCTCTAACTTAATAATAACTAGACACACTTCTCAATGTATTCTTGGCCATTGCTGTGGATAACCTTGCCAATGCACAGGAGCTGACAAAGGTAATCTGACCTTAATAAAGTTCCCTGTTGCCTGATTTATGACATTTTGTTCCCTGTTATTACTCTTACATTGACAAAACTTTCATTTTTGCCATGTCCATGCGTTCAGGATGAAGAGGAACAAGAGGAGGCAGCGAAGAAGAGCATAGCTCTTCAGAAGGCCATGGAGGTGAAGGAGGTCAGCCCCATGTCTGCTGCCAACATCTCAATAGCAGCGTAAGTGTCTACTTTTTTCTTCTTCCCTGTATGTTTTCTTATCCAGCCTTGTGCAATGAAACTTTTCCTCTGTGTACCGTAGCTATTGATTGTTACTTGTCTGTTCTTCTTTGTGATTGCTTGATTGTTTGTCCAGTCGATGTCAGTGTGACCCTGGCCTCCCCTAAACCTGCTCTGTGTAGTCTTTTCCTCATGAGTGTGTTGCTTTAGTTTGATAAATGTTATATCAAAGCAATTTTATTATAGTTTAATTATATGTCATCTGCAGAAGTATATGCTTTTTATGCTATATGCAATTTTGCCTGAAAGCTTCTGCAAGGTAAATAAACCTAAAATTAGGGTTTCTTCAGAATTAGGGTGTTTCTTCAAGAATAGGCATTCTTGGCCCATTAACACACTAATTAGTTTATTTACAGTACAAATGACCCACATACAGTAGTCTATATACATGCAATACAAGAAAATCAAATGAACATTTTTAGAATAAAATACTTGACTCCTTTGTCATGCTGAGGCATTTTGTTTATCCTAAACACTATGGTCGGCTATCACGATAGCAAAACTGTCTCGATATCATCGTGGTCACATGATGATATAAAATGATAGGTGAAAAGGTCTTTAAAGTTGTGTTTTGGGCCATTATGCTTTGGCACAGTATCTGTTAAATGCCAAAAGCACAATATGACTTATTCCCTTCATCAAGTTTTCGCTGCGCATTTCAAAGTGCGCACTTTGTTCAGGTGATCAGCTCGTGATCCAATGTTTTCCGCACCTCAGAACGGCTCAGTTCACAGCAAATGCATTGAACTTGTTTATTGCATTTGCTGTAAGTTTAGCGTGCATTTAGCAACGCAACGGCCACCATTTATGCTTTATTTTTGCGGCAGATGATTACTGCATTACACTAGATTTGTAGTGAGAACCGTTTTTTGAAAGCCTGTTTTCACTTAAGCAGGAGTTTTCCGTCAAAATAAAAGCTCTTCTGCCGTTTCCTTCAAAATAAAAGCTTAAAAGTGCAGTATGTTACTGCAGTCTAAATTCAAAATATCTCTTTCAAGTGTAGAAATTACAAAAGATGTATTGTAATTTCCCTATTGTAGTGTAAAGCAAAATAATATAACTATGAAATATTCATTTTCTTTTTTTTACAGTGCAACAGGACATTTTCATTTTCTAAGTCTTAATTTTTTTTAGCGTATTGTCGACTTCATATCAAGATGTTATCGTGTTGTGAGGTTTTGATATCAATGCCTTTCTACTAAATACACATAATTAACATTTTCATAATATTTTCTGCTTGACGTTAAACTTTTTTTTCCACATTTTATTTCATGCCCTTTTGCTGACATTTGATAGTAAACTAACATTTGAAAAGTGTATTATTTGAACAATTATTCTGCCCTACAAAGCAAAAAGGCAGTATTTGGTCAAAAATTAGTTATTATCATTTTCATGACATTCAAGGCATGCTTTGTTATGTAACAAAATATCTTCTCAAATGTGTGTCGTTTTGTAGAAAAATGGTAGTCGTTTGTACAGTAATTGGATTACAGGCTGGATGACAGGATAACTTTAAAGTCATTTTTCTCAGTTCTGCACTCGGCATAGTTACTGCCTTTTTGCTTTGTAGGGCAGTATTGGTCAGGATGAAAATGGCTTTACATAATTTGTAATAATAATTTGTAAAAGTTCGTTTTATAGTTTAATGGTAATTCTAGACATATAGAATTATATAATTTTGCATATTCCTTTTCAAAAGTTTCCAGAACAGTTTTAACAGAAAAAGAACCAAAATAATAATAATAATAATAATAGCACAATAACACTAATAAACTTATACAAAGGTGCCTTTACTTGAAGAAACGCTAAATAATGCTAATCTGCAGTCGGTTTTAAGAGACCAGAATGTCTGAATGAATGCTTGCTGTTTTTTCTGGTTGTACTTTCATTTACATGTGTGATTTGTTTTCATATGTGTAACCGTTTCTTCTTGTCTGTTCACAGAGCACATGATGTTAGCATTTTACAAATGTCACTTCAATGTTTCTTAACAAAACCAATTTTTATTCACATTTCATTTTATCACATCAAATCAGTGTAATTTTTACAAAACTGCAAACTGTACACTTCTGTAATCCAGCTTGTTTTTTTTTCTAAGTTTTAAACACATGTATTGTTAGCTTTATATTTTGGTGACACCGAAGTGGAGGGCCAGATTTTATAGAAATTAACGTTGAAATTAATTTCATGTTTTATGTATTTTTAAAGTGCATTCTTAATGTCCACAGTCTGTAGAGTGTTTAAAGTCCTTTGCTGAAGTGTTACCAATGTTTGCCTTGTATTTGAAACACACAGGGGACAGGTGGACAGACAGAGTGACATCACCCTGACTGCCATCTGCTCCCTCGGCACTTTTTTCATTTGCGTTTGTGTCTCATTCTTTTGTTTTGTTTTTTGTTTCGCATGTGCAGTTTTGTAAAGCAAAATCGAGATGCAATCTCTCGCAGGTCTTCAGTCTGCAGCGTTCACTCACTGTGAGTTCTGCTCTCACTTACAATACTCCTCCTCTCCTCTCCTTTCCTCTCGTCTCCTCTTCCTATTCCTATTCGTATATCTATACCTATTCCAGTCTCCTTAAAGCTTTTCCTTCTCTTTCTTTTTGGTTGTAGCTCATGTCATTGATTTTGGGGGTGATTATAGCATCGATTTTTAGTAGTAAACAAATGCTTTCATACAGAATCCGATTAATCAACAATGTTCATCCCAAAACCCTTTTATTAAATTACAGCCTTGCATGTCTACATAGCTGGTGATAGTATGGTTAGCAATTGGTAGATTGTTGCTACAGTTTGAATGGATGGATAGATGCTTAATTAGTAAGTGCACAAATTTTGTTAAACCATTAGAGTAGCTTCAGTATTTTCCACTTTATGTACTCGTAGTTTATTTCTCCTTTACATGGTCTTTCTTTAGATTTAGATGGGTGTATTATATATCCAGCACTTTGATTTTATCCTTTTGATAGCGGATAACTTTTCCAATATGAATGAAGGCCAAGCTAAACAGAGCAGTCTGGGTGTGCTGTCTGCAAGCTTCACTGACTATTTGGATCAACGGCTTTAAAGTGTGTGTGTGTGTGTGTGTGTGTGTGTGTGTGTGTGTGCATGCAAGGGATAGAGTGGCAGATTTTTCATCAAGAAACAGCATAATCATTTGGTGCATTGGAAAATATATACAGATCTATGGGTTTATGTTGTTTGTCTGTCTTGCGTTTTCCTTTCTCTCTATTGTTTTTTCCTTCTCTCTTGACCTCTTTTTCATATAATGTGCTTGTTTGTCTTTTACATGTCTGTCGTATTTGTGTTGTGCGACCCTGAATGTGTCTCTAAGGAGTTATGTCTACACTCCATGTCGTCGCTTTGTGAGGTATAGTGACACGGCTCAGGATGCTGTTGTTATTTTTGTTCGACTTTAGTGGTTTTTATTGTTAGTACATTTTATTAGCGCATCATTAGGGCTTCCCTGTGGTCCCATGATGCTCTCTGTCCCCTTTTAACAATGGAAAAGCATTTGGTGTTGGACGTAAGTGAAATGCATGAGTCACAGAGCATGACATATAGTTTATACTGAAACTGCATATACAATTGAGGTCAAAAGTTTGCATAGACCTTGCAGAATCTTCAAAATGTGAATTATTTTACCAAAATAATAGGAATCATGCAAAATGCATGCTAGTACTGATCTGAATTTCACTTAAAATATATTACATATAATCTACAAGAGAAATTAATAGTTGAATTTATGAAAATTATCCAGTTCAAAAGTTTATATACATTTAATTCTTAATACTGTGTTGTTACCTGAATGATCCACAACTGTTTTTTTTTTTTTGGTTTAGTGTACTGTATGATTTTGAGATCCATCTTTTCACACAGAGGACAACTGAGGGACTCATATCCAACTATTACAGAAAGTTCAAACACTCACTGATGCTTCAGAAGAAAAAAGATGCAATAAGAGCCGGGGGTGAAAACTTTTGAACAAAATTAAGATTTTTCTTATTTTGCCTAAATATCATATTTGTTTCATTTAGTACTGCCATTCAAAAGCAACATAAGATACTTAATTGTTTCCCAGAAGACAAAATAAGTTACATTTACCCTGATATTCAGATCTCAAAATAATACAGTCGTTGTTGGAAAGGGTTCAAATACACAAAAATGCTGAAAAACCTAAGAATTTGTGCGACTTGGAGGATTTTTCTGAAAAACAGCGGGCAGTTTAACTGTTCAGGACAAACAAGGGAATTATGAACTATCACTAAACAAACAAAAAAAAAATGCTGTGGATCATTCAGGTAACAACACAGTATTAAGAATCAAGCGTATGTAAACTTTTAAATGGGGCCATTTTTATAAATAAATTTTTATTTTCTCTTGTGGACTGTATAGAAACGTATATGTATTCAGGTCAGTACTAAATAGTAAATAACATTCATTTTCGTAGGATCCCTCTTATTTTGGAAAAACATTTTGCAGAATCTGCAAGGTGCATGTAAACTTTTGACCTCAACTGTAGAAAAACATCTGTGCCAACCACTATTACACTCGAATGATTGACAGCTTGATAAGCATAGCTCACCCAAAAGTGAAAAATCTGTCATTTACTCACATTCTTAGTGTTTTAAACTGGTTTGAATGCCTTAAAATATACATCATGTGTCATATTGATAGCTTTTATGATGTTTTTGCATCCACTGAAAGCTCCACTTCTGACTTATTATAATAACACAGAAAAGAATGACCAAAGAATTTCTTCATTTGTGTTCCACAGAAGAAATAAACTCATACAGGTTTGAAATGACGTCAAGGTGAATAAATATGTGACAGCACTTTCATTTATGGGTGGACTTTACTTTTAAAGTGGCCATAACTCACAAAGTTTAACTTAGTTTAGAACAGTCAGTCTTGTTTATAATTTTTTCAAAGGCCACAGTAGCTGTTTATTTGTCTACTGTACCATAGTTCACCCAAAAATGAAAATTCTGTCTTTAATTACTCACCCTCATTTCGTTCCAAACCTGTAAGACTTTTAGAACACAAATTAAGATATTTTTGATTGGTTGAATCACTGTTTTATAGATGTCCTTGCTACCTTTCCGGGCCTTGAACGTGGTAGTTGCTGTCGATGCAGGTTCAGAATGCTCTCAGATTTCATGAAAAATGTCTTTATTTCAGGTTTGGACTGACATAAGGCTGAGTAAATCTTGACAGAATTTTCATTTCTGTGGGTGTATTATCCCTTTAGCCATGATAAATGTGATTTTGAGTGATCAACAGTGGTGGGCTCATGGATGTGGGAGGAAATGCATAGTAATGTGCGTAATTCAGGTGAATGTTCTTCCATCCCTCAGTAAAGAGCAGCAGAGGTCACTGCAGAAGATGTCCATATGGGAGCAGCGCACCAACCAGCTGCGAAGACATAACCTGCGCAGCAGCAGCGAGGCCCTCTACAATGAACTAGAGCCTGAAGAGCGTCTGCGTGTGTCTTCGGCACTCCATCTGCGGCCCGACATGAAGGCCCACCACGATCGTCCACTGGTAGTGGAGCACCGAGACGGCACTGTGGACAATTCCAGGACTGACAGAGATGGAGATACTTCAGACTCTCAACCGTCCTCCGGCCAACCAAGAAAGCACCATCGATGTCGAGGAGAGAATGGAGATGCAGGAGAGGGGAGGCACCATAGACACCACAGCCGAAACAGAGAGCACCAGGGTGGCCTGGAGCACAGCAACAGTCAAGATGGAGAACACAGAAACCACCACACGGCTGGTTCTCCTGAGGAGGGTATAGGGATGGAGGATAGAGAACACAGACACCATCATTCGCGTCGATCTAGAGAGGTCAATGGGAATGGCAACGGCAACAGCACGATCGGTAATGGAGGCCGAGGTGAGGGTAGGATACGAGGTCACAGAGAGGGTGAAGGAGGGAATGGAGAGAGAAGGAGACACCGGCCACGTGTTAAAGCCCAATCCACACTGGATGGAGAAGAATGCAGAGAGAATGGTGGAAAACACAGGTACACTTAAAGGGATAGTCCACCCAAAAATAAAAATTCTGGCCTCATGTTTTTTCAACCTGTTTTTCTTTAAAATAAATTACATTACTTTGATGTTTTTTTTTATAATGCAATGTCATTCATCATTTTATGTGAGATGTTTTGAAGCCACATACATCCGGAATAGAGTGACATTGAGTGCATAATAAGACATGGCATTTTTTCCTACATTTTCATTGTTGCTTTGATCTGCATGTACTTTGTAAAGCATTAGGCAGCACTTTGAGATATATTGTGTATGTATGTTGTATGTATATATTTTCATTCAGATAAATAGGCTTTTGATATTAAAGGGGCAGACCAACAGGAACTGATAGTCTGGCCACCAGCCCTCTCCAGACTCCTACTGAAGAGAAGCCAGAAGACAAAGATAATCTAAAAAACAGCACCAGAGTGGGTCCAACTGGAGTCAACATCCCTGTCACCATAACTGCCCCACCAGGAGAGACTACAGTCATTCCCAGTAAGTATTCTTTTTTCTCCTGTCGCATGTGCTCAAAAGGTTTCGTGAAGTTTTGAGTTTTCATTGAGGCTTTATAGGCTTATACAACCCCTTTTTTTCTAAACGACCCTGTTATAGCTTGCCAAAGGGTACATTTCAACATTTTTTTGAAAATTATTAACCTAGAGAGTCCAGAGAATTTCACTGCAGTGTTTTTTTTTCCAGAGTGAGCGAAAAACCTAGGATTAGTTCATAGAAGTATGTTTTTTGCATTTTTTCAATTATTTAACAGTTTGATTGACACCAGTGGTTCTAGAGGCAAAGTCGTTCAGATAGAGGAGGTATATTGTATGATACAAATATCGTGTGTATGTGTAAAAAAAACTGGAAACATACAATCATTTATGCCCTTGAAAAATGCAATATTGTCCCCCAGTGGCATTTTCCTTTAGGGCCATGAGGCAAACAGGCCCACCAAGTTTCATTCTGATCGACCTCCATTTAGCTTGTCTAATAGGTGCTCAAAATTCATTGCTCTATGCGGCCATGTTTTTTGAGATACGCAAATGTCCTTATAGGCATGTTGATAGGACAAACGGTTGCGTAGGAATGGCTGTTTGTATGTTTTTTCCCTCTAATAGCACCAGCAAGAGGCCAGGCTCCACAACTTTTTTCAAAAGTTATAGGATTTATAGGCTTTTGGGTATATTTTTTCAAAAGTTGTAGCCGTTTTAATAAAGACGGCCCGGTCCCTTTCAAACGTATTGGCATCCCTTTGCGACGGAGAGTTGAAAGGCAATTTTTTGATAATTATTGATACTGACTCTCCATAGAATCTTCCTGCACTGGTTTCTGATCAGGTGAAAAACCTAGGACTAGTGTGCAAAAGTAGGTTTTTCAAAAATTAAAATGCTAAATACCTGAAAATGTATCCCGAGTTTATCACTTTTGATCGCTGTAGCGCCCCCATCAGTTCAATTGGGGTGAGCCTCGGTGATGTTGTAGACTGTGGGAGTACTACCTGTCCTCCAAGTTTCAAGTTTCAAAGATTTACAGTTTGGTCGGCTCGATCAGTTTTACGTGGCGATTGCTGATCATTGGCCACTCTATTACAATCAGTGCTATTCGCTTGAAACCCCTAAACAGCAGCCTAGGCATTATGCTAAATTACTCCTTTTGTGTTCCTCAGGGGAGAACGTGTTTTGAGTGACATGAGGGTGAATGCATGATGACAGAATATGCATTTTTGTTGCATTATCCCTTTAAGTATTATCTACTAACTACATAATCATTTTTGAAAAAGCAGCACCGCTAAAAAGATGGCAGCTTTGAATGTTTATTTGACACGTGTGACATTCTCTCCTCATCTTTGCTCTAATGATCATCTGTTTGACAGTGAACAACATTGATGGTGACAGTTTACTGCTGAACGAGGAAAAGAAGGATCTTGATGAGCTAAATCAGAATGTGCCCAAACACATTCTGCCATACAGCTCCATGTTTGTGTTTGGTCCAACTAACCCGTGAGTTAAACCCCAATTTACTATGTTGCAGACAAACATTTGAGGAAAGATTTGAAATATGTATTTGCTCCAAATTAGAAGTTGTAACATATCTGCTAAATATTGTGAATAAGTGTTGTGTTTCGGTGTTGTCTCCATAGAGTAAGACGGCTGTGTCATTATGTGGTGAACCTACGGTATTTTGAGATGTGTATCCTCACAGTCATCACCATGAGCAGCATCGCTCTCGCTGCTGAAGACCCTGTGCAGGCCAATGCCCCGCGTAATGATGTAAGACACACAGACCCACCTTGAAATGTCAGGACATGTAAAAACTGTCATTTCCAAATTTCCAAAAATGTTTTCCTTGTCTTTTTATATCTGTTTTTTTTAATGATATATAATAATGTCAATTTTTTAAATGTCTATAAATTTCTACAAACATTATCTCATAGTCGCTGTCTTTCACTGTATGCTGGGGTTATGACATCAGCTGTGTTTACATAACTCAAAAACACTACTGTAGGGCAGTATTGCAGCCCTTGTCTGAACTGTCACGCTGAGGGTTGTCACTAGCCCCACCGACTGGCTTTTGGACCATATTTTTATTTCGGGACAGCCCGTGAGCAGACTGAAGCGCCCAGTGTGACCACATTAGCCCATAAGCGTAGCTTACTAAACATTGCTCTCTGAATTACAGAGAATTACATGTAAACATGTCTGCAAGAATCCCATTATCCACTGTCTTTTCCTTCCAATTGATTTACTGAGCAAGCGGCCTGTTTGATGAATCTCTGCTTTCACCCAGTGTTTCCCAGCTGCTCATGTGGAAGAAATGAAAATTGCAGTATTTATTTAAAATATCTATTTTTGTCTTTCAAAAAATACAATGTACACCATGTTCTGTTTTGGAGATTATTGAATTACTCGCTGAATCATAGCTGCAGTGAAGCCAAACACTATGGTTTATGCTGAGATTTGTTATATTATTTATGGCATCATCCAGTCTGTGGGACTGCACAAATGTGAAATAGAAAATAACTGCTTATTTCTAACTACATATTTCTTGGGGTTTTCTCAGGTGCTGAAATATCTAGATTACGTCTTCACTGGTGTGTTCACGTTCGAGATGGTTATAAAGGTAAATTAAATTGCCTTTCGTCTATTTTTAAAACTTGCAACAATAAACATGGATTTATTTACACTACCCATCAAAGGTTTAGTGCAGGTATAATTTATTAATGTGTTTTGAAAGAAGTCTCTGATGCTCACCAAGGCTGCATTTGTTTTAAAATACACTGTCAGTCAAAAGTTTTTGAACAGTAAGATTTTTAATGTTTTTTAAAGAATTCTCTTCTGTTCACCAAGCCTGCATTTATTTGAAACAAAATACAGCAAAAGCAGTAATATTGTGAAAAAATTTTACTTGTATACTTTAATTTCTTTTATTTAACAAGGATGCTTTCAATTGATCAAAAGCAATGATAAAGACATTTATAATGTTACAAAAGATTTTTATTTAAGTTAAATGCTGTTCTTCTGAACTTTGTATTGATTAAAGAAACCTGACAAAATTCTACTCAGCTGTTTTCAACATAATATTAATAATAAATGTTTTAGAATATTAGAAGGATTTCTGAAAAATCATGTGACTGGAGGAATGATCCTAAAAAATCAGCTTTTAATCACAGGAATAAATTACATTTTAAAATATATTCAAATAGAAAACAGTTATTTTAAATAGTAAAAGAATATTTTAAAATTGTATTGTTTTTGTTGTACTTTGGATCAAATAAATTCAGGCTTGGTGAGCAGAAGAGTTCTTAAAAAAAACATTAAAAATCGTACTGTTTAAAAACTTTTGACTGGTACAGTAAAAACAATAATATTGTTAAATAAAATAAGTTTTCTATTTTTAAATTTTGAAAAAAAAATGTTTACTGTGATTTTAAAGCTGAACACCAGCCATTACTCCAGTCTTCAGTGTCACATGACTCTTCTAATATGTCATTCTAATATGCTGATTTGCTGCTGAAGAAATATTTCTTTAAAAAATTACTAATATTGAAGAGAGTTGTGCTGCTTAGCATTTTTGTGGAAACTGATCAATTTTTTTCCCTGGATTCTTAGAATCTTTTATAGAAAGAACAGCATATTTTTTAATATATTCTTTTTATATATTTTTTAATATATTCTGAATAAAATCAATACTATTTTTCGCCTTCTCCCTTCTAGATGATTGATCTTGGCCTGCTGTTGCATCCTGGGTCTTACTTTAGGGATCCGTGGAACATACTGGACTTCATCGTAGTCACCGGCGCTCTGGTGGCATTCGCCTGCTCGTGAGTGGCTTTTTTTGTAATTCTGTCAGAGTGAAGCAGACAGATCGGTCAGAAGAGCAGACTGTCAGTTCAAATTCAGCAAGAGAGCATTCGGTCGAAAATGACGGAAACAGGATGTGACTGTCTCCTGTTTAGTATCTGGTGTGAGATAGAGCTCTGTGATGAGGGGAAGTGTGGCATCTGTGTGTAGTTTGGTCTTCGGAACTGATCGGTTTAACGTGCATCTGTTTTTTTTAGCTCACAATAGGAATCGTGTATAGCACGCACACCTGTGCTAATGATTCGAGTTTAGTATTTCCCAGAGGAGCTGAGCCAGACTGTTGCAGAGAAGACACATTTCCCAGCAGTTTGCTTTTAATTTTTATTGTTGCTGACCCACCCATGATAATTAGCAATGATTTCCTAAATGTGCAGTTGCTCTTCAAGTTGAATTGATTTATAATTTGCATCTGACGGGCAGAAAAACGACAATGAAATCCAGTCACATATAAACATAATAGACTCACATTAAAGGAACTGTTCACTTTAAAATAAAAAAATTGCTGAATCTTTAAGATACAGCTGAAGTCAAAAGTTTACATACACCTTGCAGAATCTGAAAAATGTTAATTATTTTACTAAAATAAGAGTGATCATACAAAATGCATGTCATTTTTTATTTATTACTGACCTGAATATTTCACATAAAATACATTTACATATTGTCCACAAGATAAATTTTATAGTTAAATTTATAAAAATGCCCCCCCCCATTCAAAAATTTACACACACTTGATTCTTAATACTGTGTTGTTACCTGAATGACAAACAGCTGTGTTTTTTTGTTTGTTTGTTTTTTTTTGTTTTTTTGTGATAGTTGTTCATTAATCCCTTGTTTGTCCTGAACAGTTAAACTGCCTGCTGTTCTTCAGAAAAAATCCTTTAGGTCCCACAAATTCTTTGGTTTTAACTATTACAGGTTCAAACACTCACTGATGCTCCAGAAGAAAAAAACATGCATTGAGACCTGTGGAGTGAAAACTTTTGAACAGAATGAAGATGTGTGCATTTTTCTTATTTTGCCTAAATATCATATATTTTTAATGTAGTAAAAAAAGATGCATTAAGAGCTGGGGAGTGAAAACTTTTGGAATTTAAAGATCAGGGTAAATTTTATTTATTTTGTCTTCTGGGAAACATGCAAGTATCTTCTGTAGCTTCTGAAGGGCAGTACTAAATGAAAAAAAATATGATATATAAGCAAATTGTACACATCTTCATTCTGTTAGAAAGTTTTCACCTCCTGGCTTTTAATGCATTGTTTTTCATTCTGAAGCATCAGTGAGCCTTTGAACCTTCTGTAATAGTTGCTTATAGGTCCCTCAGCTGTCCCCCGTTGGAAAGGGTTCAAATACACATAAATGCTGAAAAACCAAAGAATTTGTGGGACCTGAAGGATTTTTATGAAGAACAGCAGGCAGTTAAACTGTTCAGGACAAAATCTTTTTTTTTTTTTTCATTTCAACTATTTTTTTTCTCTTTTGGGCTTTATGTAAACTTTTTTTATGTGAAATATCTTATTAGGTCAGTACAAAAAAAAAAATGCATTTTGTATGATCCCTCTTATTTCGGTAAAATAATTAACATTTTGCAGATTCTGCAAGGTGTATGTAAACTTTATAGATGAGTTTGTTTCTTCAAAAGAAAAGATCTGAAGAAATTTAGCATTAAAGCATTTGCTCACCAGTGGATCCTCTGCAGTGAATGAGTCGAAACGGCTGATAAAAACATCACAATAATCCACAAGCCATCCACACAACATCAGTTAATGCCTCGTGAAGTGAAAAGCTGCAATAAATCCATCATTAACACTATTGTTTCCAGCAAAAATTTAAGTCTTTTTCTTTTGTCTGAATCAGGAAAGAAATATGCACAGACTAAACAGTGTTTACAAATCTAAATTACAGTTCAAAACAAGTCTGTGTATGAATTTTGATGTGAAAGGGAAACAAGGCATGGGGTTTTTCACTGGAGGAAGCATTATTATGGATTATGGACTGGCATTTTGGCCAGAAGCAACAGTTAAAGTTAAAACGCCTTAATTATGGATTTGTTTTTTACAAACACACAGATTTTCACTTCTCAAGACATTAATTGATGGACTAGAGTCATGTTTTCAATCAGACGGCACCCATTCACTGCAGAGTATCCATTGAAATGCTAATCTTTTTCAAATTCAGATGAAGAAACAAGCTCTACATCTTGGATCATCTGAGAGTAAGTACATTTTCAACAAAGTTCCATTTCTGGGTGAACTATGCCTTTAAAGTAGAGACCTGAGCGATATCAAGAGACCAGAATATTATAGAGTCTTAGGTACCTGAGCCACAAAGTAAATTCCTTCATAGCAATGCCCTTGCAACCACCCACAAACACACTAGCAACCACATAGCAGTGTGCTAACAACCACTCAACCACCACAACATCACAGCGGTGAGTTTTGCGTGGCCGACCGCCAGCATAAAGTATTTATGAAGCCAGTTGGATACAAATTCATCTGCAAGGCAAACCCACACGCTTGGTTTGACAGCGTGTGTGATTTGTGTAATAAATGCAAGGTCTAGTTTGAGTGTGGCTGAATCCTCTTAGTTGTCACGTGCAGATGCTCAGCTGTCTTTCTCCACCTCTACAGTTGACAGAAGGACCCTGGGGTGCTTTAAAATAGCTGAAAAAGAGGTGATAGAAAACTGCTCGGCTTTTAAGACCAGCCGTTCTGTGCGAGTTTGCAGCTGTATTATTTAGTAGTGCAAATTGTCCATCAGCTCTGGTTGGCACCTGTGCTTCCAATGGTGGCACTGCAGCTTATCTAGGCATTTGTTTAGCTGTAGACATTTTTTACTCTTTGTTTCAATTGGTTTAAGCGTGTAAGTGCCTGTGGTTTAACAAAGGATTGCTTAGGAACATATCAGCTCTGGTTTCAGTGCACTGTTGTATATTGATTATAAATGTATCTCATACTGCGTTCTCTTCTTTATGATTCTCTTGTGTTTGTCTCTCTTTAACTGTGATGTAATCTTCCTCTTTCCTGTGCTGTTCTTCAATGGTTGATAGCAAGCTTGTGTCCTGTGAGCTTTAACGTTTCTCATCTAGTTTTTTCTTTCTCCATCCATCTTTCTTTCTCTCTCTGTCTCTCTCTCTCGCTGTCTTTATCTGCCCTGTCCTTTCTTCTCGCTTGCGTTTCTATTAGGAGCTTCATGGGGTACGCATTTGTTATTACCTGCTTCCTGTGTATCTGCCTGAGTGTGTGTTTGTGTGGATGAGGAATCGCTAGACCAGTGCAACACATTCACTCCACTTTTGTAGACCACGATTGGTCATGAATTCTTAAACTCAATACACTTCAGCAAGTAAATACTGTAAACTTGAACTACCTGCCAGTTCTTCATTATTTAATCTGTATTTATATGGAAGCCCAACATTGTATGTGTTTTGCATATACAGTAATTATAAGAAAGACAGAATGACACTCGCTGCTGTAAGATTAAAGATGTACAGTTGAGGTAAAAAGTTTACTTACACCTTTTAGAATCTGCGAAATGTTAATTATTTTACCAAAATAAGAGGGATCCTACAAAATGCATGTTATTTTTTATTTAGTACTGACCTGAAAAAGATATTTCACATAAAAGATGTTTACATATAGTCCACAAGAGAAAATAAGAGTTGAATTAATAAAAATGACCCCATTTAAAAGTGTTTTTTGTTCAGTGATAGTTGTTTATGAGTGCTTTGTTTGTCCTGAACAGTTAAACCGCCCACTGTTCTTTAGAAAAATCATTCCGGTCCCACAAATTCTTTGGTTTTTCAGCATTTTTGTGTGTTTGAACCCTTTCCAACAATGATTATACGTTTTTGAGATCCATCTTTTCACACTGAGGACAACTGAGCAACTATCCAACTATTACAGAAGATTCAAACGCACACTGATGCTTCAGTGCCGGGGTTGAAAACTTTTGGAGTTTCAAGAACAGGGTAAATTTGATTTATTTTGCCTTCTGGGAAACATGTAAGTATCTTCTGTAGCTTCTGAAGTGCAGTACTACATGAAAAAAAATTATATTTAGGCAAAATAAGAAAAATAAGAAAATCTTCATTCTGTTCAAAAGTTTTCACCCCCCCCCCCCCCCCCCGGCTCGTAATGAAGGGTTTTTCCTTCTGAAGCATCAGTGAGCGTTTGAACCTTCTTTAATAGTTGCATATGAGTCCCTCAGTTGTCCTCAATGTGAAAAGATGGATCTCAAAATCATACAGTCATTGTTGGAAAGGGTTCAAATACACAAAAATGCTGAAAACCCAAAGAATTTGTGGGACCTGAAGGATTTTTCTGAAGAACAGCAGGCAGTTCAACTGTTCAGGACAAACAAGAGACTCTTCTTTCACTAAACAAAAAAATAATAATTCAGGTAACAACACAGTATTAGGAATCAAGCATATTTTCTATTTAATTTACTAAATAAAAAATAACATGCATTTTGTATCACCCCTCTTATTTTGTTAAAATAATTAACATTTTGCAAATTCTGCAAGGTGTATGTAAACCTTTGACCTCAACTGTACAGTACCAACCATGTATTTTACTTGCTGTACACAATCAGCATCTCTCACAGGACTTGCATGAACCTTCATGCATGTTCTTTCTAGTGTGTGTGGTTGTGTGTATGTTATGTTTTCCAGTCTGTAACCTTTTCACTTTTGTGGTTTTTATCACAGTTCCATGTTGCTACGTGTCTATATTTACTGCTCAAAGTAATTTATCTTGCAGAGATGCAAACAAACAGTAACTAATAATCCCTCACTGCATCACGTCTTTAATTATTGTACTGTTTTATTGTGCCCTGGAGTTGCTTTGATGCTTTTTAATCTTTCTTTGCTGTTCGTCCTTCCACAGTGTTTCCACTCAGTGACAGCTCTCTTCCGTTCTGATCTCATTTAATCTGCATTTACTGCTTATTCTGTGTCTGTGACGCGGCTTATTATGTGTGTGTTTCTTTGTTTGTGCAAATGTGCATGGTTTTTCATCGGTTTCCCTCGCCAGATCGCAGCAAAGCGTGACCAGGTGGGGACAGTCTATATATCTATAAAAACATACACTTTACTCCCCAACCTCCCCATGGATCGCTCCAAACTCACAACCCTTCAACTCTTCCTCTCGTTCAGCCTTTGTAGAAGAGGATGGACTTACTTTTACCCAATGACTTGACCTTTGAGCTTTGCCAGGGCTTTTAGAAACTACTACTCCTACTGTTTCCAGAGGACAGCCACCCTGTATGCTAACAGTCAAACAAGAGCTGAATTACTATTGATAATTGCTATTAAGTTATGGACATTAGTAAAAAAAAAATCGGATATCAGAAGTTCTATAAACTGCTTGTTGTAAAAGATGCACTACCATTCAAAAGTTTTTGAACAGTAAGATTTTTAATGTTTTTTTTAAAGATGTCTCCTCTGTTCACGAAGCCTACTTTTATTTAATTCGAAATACAGCAAAAACAATACAGTTTTGGAATATTTTTACTATTTAAAATAACTGTTTTCTATTTGAAATTTAAAAAAAATATTCTTGTGGTTTTAAAGCAGATTTTTAGCATCATTACTTTTAATTATTCTAATATTCTGATTTGCTGCTCAAAAACATTTATTATTATTATTATTATTATTATTATTATTATTATTATTTTAAGTAGTAAATATATTTTACAATATTGCTGCTTTTGCTGTATTTTAGATCAAATAAATGCAGGCTTAGTGAGCAGAAGAGACTTCTTTAAAAAACATTAAAAAACTTTTGACTGGTAGTAAAGATTGATGATGATGTTGGGTTGTTTAATACATATTGAAAATTATAATACATATTCAATATAAATATAAATATTTTTGGCACTAAAAAGTGTTTGTTTTACTGAATTTTATATAATTTGATTGTTAAAAAACTCCCACAATTCCTGCAAAAAATAGGTGAAATAAAAATAATAAAAAGAAAAAATAAATATAAAAAGAAGAAAAAAATAAATTTCAAGACATTTTTCCCATTAATTAATAAAAAATTTGGTGAAATTTTGCATAATTATCACAAATACAGTGTCACAATGTAAATTATAATTTTAATTTTATAATAATTTCTTGTTCAATACACATTGTTGCAAAGCAGCTTCACAGAAAATAAAAGTTTTCTTGTGAATCTTGTGTTTTCCTTTTATTTTGGCTTTAATTTGACCCGGATATGCAATTAACCCTTGTATCAGGGTGCATTAAGTATAGCTTTATTCTGTCACAAACACTGTGTGTTGGGTGCTTGATGACAGATCTTCCTCTGAAATCTATGGGAGTATAGTTGAGTGTCTCATTGGGCAGAGATCCACATGCACTCCTGGGGTGTGTGTGAGACTGACAGACATTGCATGGACATTGCATGCCAGTGTGATAGACTCCCAACTCCTCATGGGAGGGAAAAAGTAAGCTGACAAATCACAGAGCTAATCTATGGCTCCCTGAACCTGGCTTTTTCCTTAGTATCAGAAAGTGTACTCACTCAGTATGCTTATTTGCAATGCTGAGCATTTGAAGTTTTGTATTATAAATGACAAATGCTTAAGACACACAGACACACAGAAAAAGCTTATCTTAGTGAAGCCTGACAGCCTATTTCAGATATCTTGCTGGTCAGAAAGGACCATTTTTTTGGGATTAAACAAGGTTGAAATGGAGGTTGTCCTTGTTCATCAACATGTCTGCTGAAGATTAGAAAAAAAGAGTTTTAATATAGCCTTTTCAGATGAGTTCCATTCTGTGTAATTTCACATGCCATTCATTGTAAACCTGCCGTACAGCGGCCGTAACATTCAGAAAGCTAATCATTCAGTGTGTCATTGAAGTTGACTGTCTTCAGTGACTTCATTTAACTTCAAGTCAATCCTGAAAACAAAGTTAAACTGTATGGAACTCGAACAACAAAGCTGCATTAATTATTCAAACTTCAAAAGGATTTATTTTCTATTTAGTTCACTTTATTAGTGTTACCTTATTAGGCAATCATCACTGTTATGAATGTCCATACTTAAGGTTACAACAGTATAAGTATTAAACTTCATTGTAGGCTTCCGAGTTTTGACTCTTACACTTGCAGTAAAGAATGCACCTGAACCATATTTAGAGACCAGAACATCTTAGAGACTTAAAGACGACCAACAACACCCTAGCAACACCTTGTAATTTGATTTTTTTAGTTTCTTAGCATCAGAATATGACTTGGCCAGCTGTGGTTTTTACAAAGAGACCATCCCTGCAAACAATGGATTGTTTCTTTGGATCTTTTTCTGTTGAATGATTGTTATTTTACAGAAATATTACATTTTAAATTGATTTATCATCAGTCTCAGAGGTAGGTTTGTTTCTGTAGAATAACCTCAGCTCGAAGGCATGCTTTCTACTAACCAAATAACCTCTAGCTAATGTAATTCTGAATTACATGATGGGCTGGAGGAAGTGATTAGCTCATTAAAATGTAATTGAATTGAGTTCAGGCTTTGTGCATGTGCTGGCAGATGACATCAAAACGCATCAAGTGGTAAAATGTGTGATCGCAAGCGTGTTCGAAATGTCTTTAAGTCATTGCTTTTTCCTTACAGAGGAACTAAAGGGAAGGACATCAACACCATCAAGTCCCTAAGGGTCCTTCGAGTCCTGAGGCCTTTGAAGACCATTAAGCGTTTGCCTAAACTCAAGGTAATGTCCCACTGTCTGGTTATTAGCCTGCTTAGCTCTGATATTATTCATATTCAGTTGAAGTCAAATGTTTTCATCCCCTTTCAGAATATGCAAAATGTTAATTATTTTACCAAAATAAGAGGGATCATACCTGTTGAATATTATTGTTTATTTAGTACTGAGCTGAATAAGATATTTCACTTAAGAGATGTTTACATAGTCCACAAGAGAAAATATTAGTTGAATTTATAAAAATGACCCCGTTCAAAAGTTTACATCCCCTTGATTCTTGATTCTGTTAACTGAACAGTTAAACTGCCTGCTGTTCTTCAGAAAAATCCTTCAGGTCCCACAAATGCCGCCGGCTTATAATGCATAGTTTTTCCTTCTGAAACATCAGTGAGTGTTTGAACCTTCTGTAATAGTTGCATATGAGTCCCTCAGTTGTCCTCAGTGTGAAAAGATGGATCTCAAAATCATACAGTCATTGTTGGAAAGGGTTCAAATACACAAAAATGTTGGAAAACCAAAGAATTTGTGGTATCTGAGGGATTTTTCTGAAGAATAGCAGGCAGTTTAACTGTTCAGGACAAACAAAGGACTCAAGAACAACTATCACTAAACAAAAAAAACACAGCTGTGGCTCATTCAAGTAAGAACACAGCTTTAGGAATCAAGAAATGAAACTTTTTTTTATCAATTCAACTATTATTTTCTCTTGTTCACTATATGTAAACATCTTTTATGTGAAATATCTTACTCAGGTCAGTAGTTAATAAACAACATGCATTTTGTATGATCCCTCTTATTTTGATTAAAATAGTTAATATTTAGCAGATTCTGAAAGGGGGGTGTAAACTTTTGGACTTTTTGCAAGTGGAATCAGGTTGGTTTTAGTTGTAAAATTACATGATCGGATAAACAAAAGTGAATTATCATTCATTAGAACTCAAATCTATCAGTTTCCCACAATTGACACACTATGTGTGTTACTGTGCTTGTTTGTGTGGATGTTTTACAGGCAAAGATGGTGCCCCTTGTGTAGACCTCCACATTAACAGCCTTGCTGCGTTATTCTCTGTAGTCAAATCACACACTTAGGCACACAAACAAATCGTTTTAGAGACACTCACTGTTATCTCATTACATGGCTAAATTATAGATTTAAACTTACATTTCACACCATCATTTATTCATTTGACTGAAGATTCGTCACCAGTGGCATTAGAGCAAATAATAGACTAACAAATAAAACTGCAGTTTAGCTAGGTTACAATACTAATGCAGAGAAAAAGCCTCACATGGCCATAGAGACATTTATCCTGCCTACGGAGATCTTATTACCATTAATGCCGAAAAATATACATACTACTCAGTGCAAATAATAATACCCTGAGGACATTAAATGAACAGAAATGACAGAAAAATTAGAAGATTTACACATCCCCCCACTCCCGGTTTATCCTCAGCCTAAGTGCAGTCATGTAGAGCTAGAGGAGCGGTAACCAATTAAGACTTTGCCACAGCCTACAATTAATGAACTCATGTGCTTCCATGACAGCCTTGTGACATTAACACGCGACGACACATTCGACACAGATGGATTTAACATTATGGTCTGCATGTGTCAGGAAGGCTCTCCACTCCAGAAGATGTTTGCAGGAGATCTGATTTATGCTGTTTGTGTGTCCCCAGTCCGTGTTTGACTGCGTGGTGAACTCTCTGAAGAATGTGCTCAACATCCTCATCGTTTACATCCTCTTCATGTTCATCTTCGCCGTTATTGCTGTGCAGCTTTTCAAGGGGAAGTTTTTT
The DNA here is from genome assembly GCF_049309525.1 of Garra rufa. NCBI lineage: Eukaryota > Metazoa > Chordata > Actinopteri > Cypriniformes > Cyprinidae > Garra > Garra rufa. The sequence continues at coordinate 30,324,389 of NC_133379.1, forward strand.
CACTGTACTGATGAGTCCAAAGCCCTGGAGAAGGACTGCAGGTATAGTGGAACTCTGGCTGGACTGTCAGGATATGTTTTGGATGATGAAAGAAAAGATGGATGGATGGATGGATGGATGGATGGAGAGAGGGATGGAAAGGCAAAGGAAAGGAAAGGAAAGGAAAGGAAAGGAAAGGAAAGGAAAGGAAAAGAAAGGAAAGGAAAGGAAAGAAGAGCGAGGGCAACAGGTTAGGCAAGCAGGAAGTAAAGACGAAGTGTGGAAAGGATGAGCAAAGGAATAAATGAAAGAAGAGTGAAGGAATGGAAGTAAGGTAGGCAGGTAGAAAAAAGGAAAGGTAGAAAAGCAGGGATATTTACAATTATTTATATACTATTATGTTTTTTTAATTTGCTTTTTTCAGTATATTTTAGTTTAACCCCTTCACTCTGACCCCCCATTTTTGAACATAGACCTAAAAATGCACTATCCAAACCTAAATTATAATTCATTCAAACACTTTTAAATAAAGACCTAAAGTTGGTCTCTTTTTAAAGGAGACAATCAGCAGATTATTAAGCAACCATTTAAAAAAATGAAACTGTAAAAAAGTTACAGAAGTTTAAATTTACTGTAAAGATTTACTGTTTTTTTATTTTTATATAAAATAAATATTTTACAAAATAGTTTTGCAAAAAAAGATTGCAAAAAAATTAAAGCCTCCTGTTATGATTTGGATTTTTTGAGGTGCACTTTTTAATTCAGAATTGTATTCCAGTTTTAGTTTAGTTTTAGATTGTATTTATTTCAAATGAATAATTTTAGTGCTTCAACATAAACTCATTTCAGTTAGTTGCCAAGTCAACAAAAAAGGTTTCATTTAATATTTATATTTAATTTTAGCTTTATTTTAGTTGACAAAAAGTGTTAATAATTGTTTTTTCCCTTATATTTATCCATTAACTATAGCCTTTCAACATTACAGTATAATTTAAAGCTATCAATTTTAACGTCTATTTGACTTTTTAATTATATAAAAAATAAATACTTCTAATTTAAGTGAGCTTAATACGATCCTTACATAAATCTATTATTTACCTGTGCCCTTCAGCAAGTAGGACATATAAAGAAATTGAATAAAGTTATAAAACACAAAATACTAAATTTAATATAGATGAACCCTTAAAGTTACAAAAGTTATTCCTTTTTTTTACTTTTGTCCTTTGATTCATAGACATCACAGCAGCTGGGTTATTCATTTATTTGGCTGCTATTACTTTAAGAGCTGCCGTTGCTGAAGGTCAAGCGGATTTGATGTGCATGCTCATAGTTTTATTTATGCTTTAATATGATGATATAAAGACTAAAGGTGGAAAGCATAGGTGCAAATTTAATGCCACAATCAGCCCTTTTCATTTTCATTTTCACATAATTTTTTGTCCAAAGCAGCAGTTAAGAAGGGTGGGCACCCATCAGCAGAAACATAAATCGTAAAAAAGGAAGGAAGGAAGAGTGAAATAAGAAAAGACTAAAGGTGAAAAGCAAAGGAAGAGTGAAAGAATGGATAGAAGGGAGGAAATTGAAAAGGGAGGAAAACAGACAGAAGGAAGTAAAGAAACTTTTCTCACAAGGTAAAAAAAAGGAAGCAGACAAAGAAGTACGAAGGCAGAAAGAAGGAATAAATGGAGTTTAAAAAAAAGAAAGTAAATCAAGACAAAGTTAGTTTTTGATGTGTCTGTACTTAGGGGTCAGTTCCTGGAATACGGCAGTGATGGAGTGGCCATGACACAGCCACGCGAGTGGAAGAAGTATGATTTCCATTATGACAACGTCCTGTGGGCCTTTCTGACCCTGTTCACTGTCTCTACAGGAGAGGGTTGGCCAACGTGAGTTCATACACATACACACACACACACACACTGTGATCTTACAGAGACACTCAATGTTGTTGGTTTTCTTACTCTGATCTCTTTCTCCTTTTACTCTGTCTGTTCTGATTAAGTTTCTCTTCTTGCACAACTCTCTCTGGTGTAATTTGTGTTCCTCTCCACTCTCTGGTTTCTTACTTTTAACTCCATGTTTTTGTAGAAAAACATACTAGGCTAAGAGAAAAAACTGTGTGGTGCAGTGCAGAAAATCCAGAAAGTTTTTCATATTTAACTTAAATCCCTCTTTAGCATTCAAAAGCTGCCTCTGGTACTCTGTGATATCTCTACGCATTGAGTTTTTTTGTGGACAAGGATGTAATCTTAACCATTGCATATAAACACTTCTTCCTGTCTGCAGTTTTAAAATGCTTTTGGTCTGTTACGCTTTGTGAAAATGTTTTACATCTGTATTATTTTGGGACTTTATGCCTGTAATAGAGAGTGTTAGAAATGAAAGGATAAAGGATAAAATTCTACAGTTAAATAGAAAATGGAAATCCCTTTGTAGTTTTAGATGTACCATCTCACGTTATATGGTTTAAATGGCTTTTAAATCTGGTCACTGTAGTTAAAATGCCAATATTTGATCATCTTTCTGACATTCTCTTTGTGCTTCTCTAGAGTGCTGAAACACTCTGTTGATGCCACATATGAAGACCAAGGTCCCAGTCCGGGTTACCGCATGGAAACGTCCATCTTCTACGTTGTCTACTTCATCGTCTTTCCCTTCTTCTTTGTCAACATCTTTGTGGCTTTGATCATCATCACGTTTCAGGAGCAGGGAGATAAAGCCATGTCGGAGTGCAGCTTGGAAAAGAACGAGGTAGGAAGGGGAAGTGGACGAGTTGATGAGGTGATGGCAAACTGTAGGCACCATTTTTCGGTGTATGCAAATTCAAGGTCAAAGTCTTGTTTCATACATGCACGGACAGTTGTGAGATGCCTGGGAGAGAGGCACTCTTAAGAGAATTCCTCTCACCTGTGTGAGGGCAACGCACCTGTCCATCTACATCTCCACTGCCTTGACTCTAAACTCCTTTGACAAACACATGCTCACACACACACAAAGCACAAACTTAAACCCCAGGAGGAACTACCAGACCAGTCAGGCAGAACTCTTTGAACTCTCTGGCTTTGTTCTGAAACCTTTTCTAAGCTGTATTGTTGTCCAAACCGTTATTGAACATCATTATATAGCACTAGGTTTTGAAACAGAGCAATTATCTATATTTATATATCTTTATATATCTGTATATATCTGTATCTTCTCTTAGAGGAAATATTAGCCTGTGTTTAAATATTAAACTGCTGTAACTCTGATTTGTGCAGCTGGTTTGATGTTTGTGTTCTAGAGCTCATTCACTCATTTGTTTGATTTAGAGAGCTCTGGGAATACCAATGCTGTTCTGATATTTAAACATGGAAAGATCAGGGTGAGGAGTAGTTCTATGCTTGTAGACTTCATTTTGAGATAATTCTGCTTTGATTTCATCCACAGCGAGCTTGTATTGACTTCGCTATCAACGCCAAACCTCTGACTCGCTACATGCCACAGGACAAGCAGTCTTACCAGTACAAGATATGGAAGTTTGTGGTGTCCACTCCATTTGAGTACTCCATCCTGACCATGATCGCCATCAACACAGTGGTCCTCATGATGAAGGTGAGGAGCTGTCATTTGCAGACTGTTGAACTTGCAATAAATGTTTTCTTATTTCTGGGAAAGACTTATAAAGCTTCTTATTGCCCTTTGACTGAAAATTACAACCAAAAGCCGCACAATGTGGCATCGTATCAGTGTTTTATTTTCCGAGTTGTGTATTTCAAGTTCTGTTGTGGTAAAATAGCAACAGGTAGCGCCAGTATCTTACAGATTGCAACCATTTCGTGTCATCAAAATAATTACACCCCCTATAGTCCAAAAATATGTATAAAATGATGTGTTTTTTTAAAAATAACAAATCTTTCATGGGTTTTCTACTACACGTTTCAGAAAGATACATAATTTATGTTATATTAAGCTATACAAATCTTAATAACTCTTCACTGATTTGTTCTTTGTAGAACCAAAAATTAATATTCTATGGTGTCGCTGTAAATCAAGTTTTTGAATTTTAATTTTTTTTAAGTGTACCAACGTTGTAGACAAACACTAAGACAGTCCAACACACAGATTGAGGTTCAGCAATGCTGATTATTGCATATGAAATGGTCTGTGAATATTCAGTTATGAATAAGTCATTTCTATTTTTGGACTCCTAAAAAGCCTAATTTGCAGATCTTGAGTGCAAAGTGAGTCACGGAGTCACTTTCTCTCTGTGTTTTTTCTTTCTCTGTAGTTCCATGGTGCTCCTAAACCGTATGAGGACATGTTAAAGTGGCTGAACATCATCTTCACGGCTCTCTTCACGCTGGAGTGCATTCTCAAGGTCATCGCCTTTGGCCCTCTGGTAAGTGTGGAGAGAGACTGATATTACTACTCTATCTATCTATCTATCTATCTATCTATCTATCTATCTATCTATCTATCTATCTATCTATCTATCTATCTATCTATCTATCTATCTGTCTGTCTGTCTGTCTGTCTGTCTGTCTGTCTGTCTGTCTGTCTGTCTGTCTGTCTGTCTGTCTGTCTGTCTGTCTGTCTATCTGTCTATCTATCTATCTATCTATCTATCTATCTATCTATCGATCGATCGCCATGCAACACATAACTTTTGCTTTCTTAATAGGGTAGTTCTTGGCCAGAATAAAGGTGAACCAGAAAAGGTGAACCAGACTTTTTTCTGATAGTAAACACTCAAAACTAGTTTGATTCAAAGTTGAGAGGAGCTGAATAAAGTGAGAGTATGACTGACTGATTTGAGCGAAAAGTGGAGCCCTGTTGGTTGATTGACCAGCCTGCAGAGCCGTCGGCAGTGCAAGAACTGTGAAATCAGTGAGAGGCTAATGACGGCCCGGTGGGTGAGAAGAGTGTGGTTGGGCGTACAGTATGAGCAGGGTTGTGTGTGATGCATCATAAATCTCTCTTCAATGCCGGCTGGTCTGACCTGCAGCAGAAGGGGTCTCATCTCAAGCTCCATTTCCATTTATGAGGCTCATTTATTAAGAAGCTTTTCTGGTGCGTGACGCTTGCGTTTACCTCCACCTGTTCGGAGCTCAGGGTTGATGAATGGGTCTCGCTTATGTTGTTCTGTCCGGGATCCATGTCTAGCAGCAGTCGACTAATCTTTGCTCCATTCAGGAGAGACATGAACCCAAGGCTAAGACACCTGACAGACTGTCCTGCCATGAAAGATCTATTACGCGACTCACCAATGTCTGCATTTCAGGCTGTCTGTGTTTGAGTGTGTATGATTCTCTATATCTGTAGGAGCCACATTGTCCTCACTTGAATAGAAATAGATTTCACAATAAAAACTGTC